>NC_050190.1:29136993-29501993 GCF_008315115.2 Sander lucioperca | reverse complement strand
ATTTCCGTAAATGAAATGATATAGACAAATCATATCCCAGTGACTATTCTGGATCAGTGAGTACATTTCCACGATGGACCTTTTTCACAGCAGACATTTGGACTTGTCATAGTAGGAAAAGACATCCTGACTAGGGATGTAACGATATATCATTCTGGATCGACTTATCGGTTCAATCATCAACGATCCAATATTATCGATTCAAAGTGAAAATATCGATACATATCTTTAAGATGCGCCTTTATTTTGAAATTCCCACTTTATATTTATTCTTTTTATTAAAAAGAGTAGTTTATTTTTTAAATTATAAATTATATTTACATTTATTTAAATGTCTGGAAGAGCTTAGTAATGAAATTGTCAAATCATATTTTAGTTGCTTCTTGTAAATAAATATATATAAATGTAAGTGATTGTGTTGAACGGGCTCATGTATCGTCTGGTCGGTCGCAGGGCCCTGAACTGAATCAAATCAAAATCCTATTGTAGCAGCCTTTGTGATATCAGTAAATATGATATCATTGTCCAAAGAATTGATATAACATCGTACTGTGATAAAACATGTGATTTACACCCCTGATCCTGAAATCCGGCGTGTGATGTCCCTCACCTTCCGCTCCCTGTGTGTTGCCGTTTTCAAAATCCCTTCTCTTCGGGAAACAACAACAGACTTCGAGCTAGCGAGCTCTACGCTGAAAAATGTTTGAAGAAATTCTGGATCATGCAACAAGGCAGGCCTATTTGGTTCTTTCGGGGAATGATTGTAAAGATTTACAAAGAATACATTTACCCTCTAACTGGGACGTTTTGGGACCGATTGGTGGGATTGCTGTGGACCAAGTACACATGGCGATACACTAGTAAGAGATAATGAGGTTTAACAATGCATCCAGCTAATTTAAATAGCTCACGTTACTGTATTGTGTCAACAGTTAACTTCATGTAATATTGTATGTAGCGTTTTCTTTTGCAGGGTGCAAATGTTCCACCAAAACAAGTTCCTTCCCGAGACTATTTTGCAGAGCCACTGTTGCTGCGTCCGGAGCTTAAAACAATGCAACAAACCCAGAGCTATCCCAGAATGGATCTGTGGTGTAGCCAGATCTTACTCCACAGCGCTGTGGAGATAGGTCTGGCAATGTGTGACTATACTATTATCTAATATACAGTAATAGATAATAGCACTGTCAAGTAAACTAGTTTGATCGATAGATGCAAAAACAAATCATTTCTTCTCTGAAATCTTATCCTGTGTGTGTGTGTGTGTGTGTGTGTGTGTGTGTGTTTGCCTTCAGGAGGCTATACAAGCTAGCTCTTTTCTTTGTCAGGCTACCCATGGATCCATCCCTGAGAACATCACATCCCCCCACTGAGCTGATCTTAGCTGCCAGAGGAGCTGTACAAATCAGTTCTGGCTATTTATAACATCTTGACATTGAGAATGTGGGCTGATCTGAATCCAGCCGCTCAGAATGAGGCCCAAGAGGTGCCTGTCTGTGGCAAACTGATAAAATGTAACAGCTCTGCCAGCTCCCGCTGGATTACAGTCCGTATTACAAACCTACCTACCGTCCTGTTTAGAATGGCCTCAGCACACTGCAAACCTGCCTTCAAATACATGCGATTAGATTTCCATCTAATCCGGAATTACTCCTCACTCAATCCCATTTATCTTTCTCCGTTACAGTCGGATTTTAATGCAATGTCAGTGCCTTGTGAGTTCATGGAGGCCACTCCTTTTGTTCATAGTGCAAATCAAATAGCTGAAATTTGGTTCATCGTTGAAATCATTTAGCAGATAAAAATGAAAACTATAAAAGGAAAATAAACATTTACTGGCTAGAGTTTGAAATGTACACCGACTGCACATCAATTGAAACTATAGAACATTGTGAGATTTTTTTTTCTCAACTCAAATAGGCTACCTTTTTAACATTGGCCCTAATCCTCTTCCGTATATGAATTATTTCAGTCAGTTTTCAGGTAAAAATACCAAACATTCTCTGGCTTTTCTTTGTCATAGGCAATAACTAAATATTGGCTATATCTTTGGATATTAAGACTGCTGTAGACTTGGACAAAATGCAAGCAATTTGAAATGAAAAATGGGAAAATCTGAAAAACATTTTATAGATCGCACAAAGATAGAATAACTTAATTGAAAAATAACCTTTTTTAGACTATTCTACAGTCAAGTCAGTCAAGAAACAAATCATTAACCAGTAAAATGTTGATGTCTGTTCAAAAGCATATCTGATTGAGAGTTAAAATGTGTAGTAAATAGGGCAATTGTATCGAAATCGCAATATGAACTAGTGCAATATCCAAATCGCAGGGGGGGTGCAATATTTGTTAAAGGCAAAATATGTATCAAACCATTCTGGATGAAGTATTGTGGTACTGCAGAGATGTCCCGGCCTACAAATCCTATCCTACAGACTAAAGAAAAAATCTTTGTTTGGTACAGATCCTCGCAAAAATCACACTATAATCATTTTAATTTCTTTCAATGTTAATAATTTTCAATGAAAATGAGAATAATGATACAAAAACGATAATTCCCTCCAATATCGTGAATCATATTGCAATCGCAATATCAGTCAAAATGATCGCAATTAGATATTATCATATCGTGCTCATATCGTGCAGCCCTAGTAGTAAAGCAGTTTGAATTCACTAAACATCTCTACGCATCCTCAAGTCAATGTACGGGGCTCCATCATCGTAAGAGCAGGGGGGGATGGGGGGGGCTCGGCCGTTGTTGTGAATGAGGACCAGCATGACGTCAGGAAGCCAATGTCAACAATGCAGCTCCTAGAGGAGAAAAGGCGTTTCATCCAACTCACACACACACACACACACACACACACACACACACAGGAGACCCATCTACCACACCGACTGATGCCTACGGTCCATTAAAAGCAGCGGTTCTGGCTGCGGGGAAACAAACAAACAAACAGAAAAAAAACAATGTGGACCCACTCTTATATTTGAGGAATTGAACGCAGACGAGCAGGAAAAGCGGGTAAGTCGATCCCAGCCATTACGAGGATAATAAGCAAACCGTTGGGGCTTTAACGTTACTACGCTTGGATAAACCAGACTACGGGAGCCCCTTCTCAGCCGTGGATTTGCTTCTACTAATCTGTCTGCTCGCGCTGGCTTTTTACACTCACTTGTTTGTGTTGTAGCGCTAGTCAGACATTGTGTTGTGTAAACGCTGTCTGTTACTTATTATTGCTGAGCGGCGTGCCTAACGGTTACCTGATGTGTGGTTTTTGACACCGGGGTGGTGTTCACGCAGGTTAGCAGGGATGCTGTGGTCGGCAGCATGTTTTAGCTAGGTGCTGTGTTTAAATGCGTTTCCCTGAAAAAACGTGTTTCTCTTCACGGTTAGCGTAATGTCGAGATATTTACGTCGGAAACAAGTAACGTAACAGCCCTAAGAAAGTGATTTGGTGTTTTTTTGTTGTTGGACTGTTTCGCTTTGTTGCCATGGATGTATTAAGACAACATTTGTTGCCAACGACTTTGCAAAAACCCAGTTCACGCCATTTCAAAGAATGAATATCGATAGTAAGCCGTTAGCCGATTGAAAGTAACCTATGGTTACGGTGCCTTCTGTCAGTGAACAGCCCTGTTTGTTGTGTCATTGTGACAGACCCCCACGCGCCTGTTCTACAAGGAAGTTTGTCGGTCGATGTTGTTTTTAAGCTTACTACATCCACTTCTTTAATAAACCCCACAACTATATATCGATGGTAGACTAAACGGGAGGGAACATGTTTTGCACGGGATTCAAATGCCACGCAACGACCGGGGCTCGAGCTCCTGTCATGCTGGAGAAGGAAGGGGCTGCAGAGGGACAAAGGATCCAGCCTCCCACCCCCTTATTCCCGCCCTCAGCCGCTGAGCAGTCGGTTCAGTAAACAGCTACCTCGGAATAAAGCAATAATCTCTATAATGACTATCGTTACATATTCATTTCGCTTTGACGTGTCAAAATGAGCTGTGCTCATCAACAGAATTACAATTTGCGACCTTAAAGCTCTAAAAACGGAATTGCTGAGGTCTCCTTTTCACTATACGTAATTGCTCCACGTATTACGTAGAGTAATTTGATATTCAGTGAACCGTCATGCTCCTCCACAGTTTATAATGACATATTTATGACTGTGGTTAGTGGCTGCTGCCTGTGTGACTTCATTTAGCCATCGTAAACATTGTGAACAGATTAGCTCTTTGTCATCCTTTCCACAAAGCCACTCTCCCCACTTCTGTCTTTCTCCCAATGCGAAAACGGCAACATCAGAGTGTTTGCAGCACTTGGTTGTGTGTGTGAGTGTGTAGGGGGGCGGGTTAAATACAGTTCATCTGAATGGAGCAGATAAAAGGTGACTGAGGCCAATGAAATATTTATCACCTGCACTTCCAGACAGTTATCTTGAGCAGAGACTGATATCTCTCTCCTGCTTTGCTTTTTCCCAGACTAAGGCTGCTCATTACATAAAAAGATTCAATTCAATTTAGTTTATTTAAGAAGGGGACGGTGCAAACATGGGTTAAAAACGCCAGAATTAACCAAAAGGCTATTTCTCATCTGTAGTCCATCCCTCTGGCCTCGATGTTACAAAGGCTTTTTATAATACAAATAAGCAAGAAAGAAAGAAAGAAAGACAATGAAAGAGCAGAACTTGGCACAAAAAGAGGAAAAAAAATTAAAGTTCACTGTAAATACACACTTATTAAACAGACACTCAATTGATTTTACACACCAAGGTCTACTAATGGAGGGGCACTGCATGCCCATCTTGTCAAAACAGTTCTATAATGTCTTCTGTGGATCTTCGTCAAGAAAATAAAGCGTGATTTATGCTTCTGCGGTAAATCTACGTTCATAGGTACATGGAGACACGGGTCATGGACTCTACGCCGTAGCCTGACGTGCACCTCTCGAAAAATGCAACAACACGTCGCGGCGACGCACGTCGCTCGGCCGTGGCTTGGTAACGTTGCATTTCCCCTGACTCATTTCCTGGTTCTCCTTCTCCATAAACAACATGAAATCAAGGAGAGGGTTAACTTTTCCTGCTACAGATTTCCCACCGTGGTCAGAAAGCACAGGGGAGACACTTAGTTTCTCTGACTATGCCTCTGGAGTCGCTACTTGCTCCTCGCCGTCACTCTCTCACTTGCTTCCCACGCGCACACACACGTACCGGCCCTGCATGGCAATCAGCTCATTTCATTTTTTGTGAGTTGTTCCTGTTTGCGTTAGGAAGGATCAGAGAGTCACAGCACTCATTAAGAATCATGCTAAACATTTTCATATCCCTATTGTTCAAGTGGAATTTGTGGACAGATGGTTCAAGGTGAGAGACCATGGCGTCATCACAGCCTGTATGTAAAGATGGACGACGCGTCTTCACCCTCTTCCACTGTACAGAAGTGAAGCCAAAATATCCCGGATACCGGCGCTGCCATCTTGTAACTTTGGAGCCAGAGTCTGCGCAGCAGTGAGCCACGGTATCAAAGTCCTGCCCATACACCCGCCCGACCAATCGCGAGCCAGTCACAGCTGTCAATCATGACGTTTCACCCTGTTCTTATAGCTTGAAATAACTAATAAAAACCAAACTTCTTTGAAAAATGAAGACTTAAACAAACAGCGTGACCAGAACTACAGAAAATGATAGTTAGGAAATAGATCGTTGGGAAAAGTTATTTGAGGTGATTTTTTTTAGTCCCATCCGCTAACATGAAGGAGGCGGGGTTTATGACCGATACTGCAGCCAGCCACCAGGGGGCGATGCAGATGTTTTTGGCTTCACTTATACAAAGTCCAAATGAAGCCTCATGAACCAGTTTATTTATTTGCTGAGCCCACTAGATGGTCTTGGTTTAAAGAAAAGGTCTTCCCCACTGCCTGCTGATTGTCGTATCGGTTCTGGACTGTTCAAGGGTGTCACCACGGCAACGTGCTGTGTTATCGCTATAACATTCTGCGGACTGGGTCACTAGTGGGACTGCCGGGCTGTGCGTTTCTCAGCAGGCCAAACTCCCCCAACCTACCCTCTCCCCAGTCCCACGCCTTCGCCGCTAAATGTGCAACTGTACATTTATGTTATGTTATGTTATGTTCAGCAGTGCAAATGTACTGCTTGTGTGCTATGTGCTGAGGTGTTTTTTCCTGTTCCCACACTGTTCTTATCTTTATGAGGATAGTCTGAGAGTTGCTTTTTTTCCCCCTCTCCTCTCCTTCATGTCATGCTGTATCTGTCCCTGCTATGTTATGTTATGTATGTGATTATTATTATTATTCAGTCAACTAATAAGCAAAATACCAGTGCCACAGTGCAAATATACTGTTTGCCTGCTTTAAATGTGCTCCTGCGAGAGTTGTGTTGAATGTTTTGGATGTAAAGCGCTTTGAGCTGCACTCTGTGTATGAAAGGCGCTATACAAATAAAGCTATGATGATGATGATGATGGTTGATTGAAATTAGGTGACTAGAGTATGTTTTTATCATTCATTTTTGACATCATTTATGTCATTGTGTGTGTGTTTACAGTCCGTCTATGGACTAGCTTTGTTGAATGAAAGGACTAGACAGTTGGTGGTCTGCATCCTGTGAGGGGTGTTTCCAGTGGTCTGTGTTGTGGCGCTCAGTCCCCAAAATAACAGTTTCCAATCTACTGTTCTCATGCAACACATGAAGAGGTAACCAGCTTTAAAGTGTAACTCTCGCCAAAATGCAACCTAGTGTCTTTTTGTGAATGTACCCGAGTCAAAGTTTCGTTTAAAAGCATATTTAGGACGGAATCGCCACTTTTAAGATTTACCGTATTCTCGTTTTTCGGTCAAATGGCCTTTTGAATGGGAGTGCTAGGGAAACTTTTATGCTAGCCTCAAAATAGCTATTTTTAAAACACTAAGAAGGCTCGACACAACATGAGACTTTGCTCCAAGTATCACCAGGGGCTCTACACATGAACTCAGCATTGAGAACATTGTTTGTGTTCACAGAGTTTACTAAAAAAGGTTTTGAACAACTCACCGTAGCTCTTGTTCTTCTGGTCGCCGTCTATCGAGCCAGTCAAAAATAGTCGAGGGAGGAGAGTAAAGATGTAAAGCTCCTAAAGCTTAGTTCCATATAAATGCACAGATAATTTGTTGTTCTGTCGTTAGTGAAACACAATATTGACCTTGTAGTTGAAAAAGGAGCCTCATATAAGAATGACATTTCCTCCTATGGAGTCCGTTCATTCGCATTCGGAGATCACCTATTTTTGACTGGGAAAATGGCGGATAGCGTAAACAACAACTGCTAACGTGAGTTGCTCAAAACCTTTCTTTTTAACTCTGGGTACACAAACAATGTTGTCAATTCTTTCGTTAAGGTGCAGAGCCCCTGGTGATACTTCGAGCAAAGTCTCATGTTGTGTCGAGCCTTCTTAGAGTTTTAAAAATAGCTATTTTGAGGCTAGCATAAAAGTGCCCCTAGCACTCCCATTCAAAAGGCCATTTGACCAAAAAATGAGAATACCGTAAATCTTAAAAGTGGCGATTCCGTCCTAAATATGCTTATAAACGAAAGTTTGACTCAAATACATTCACAAAAAGACCCTAGGTTGCATTTTGGCGAGAGTTACGCTTTAACTCATGAGTCCAGTCTGGCCTGTTGGTGAACTGAGACATTAAAGGATTAGAACTTAAACACCAGCGTCCCGAGTCTGCTGCTTAATACGGTACTTGTCTTGCTAAATGATAGAAGCCCATCGGTGTTATCTTTACCATGGCTGTAGCTAGGATTGTTTTATTGATTAATCAGGTGATGGCGCAGTGGCCCTTAGCAAGACACTGGACCTCTGCGCCATTTGCTCAGCGCTGTTAAATTGTACGTACAGGACGCAGGGGTTTTCTACCCGGAAGTTATTGTAAACAGACATTGTGATTGGGTCTATATCTGTAAATGTTTGCGTATGAATGCATGGACTGTACATGTCAACAAGTGCTTCAACTGCACATGTGTGGTGCACATGCAAGATTGTACAGATCTGCTTGTGTATCTGCTGGCCATGTCCGTTTTGGAGCAGGACTTAAAGCAGAAGGGAGAGTCCAGTGTGTCTGTCAGTGACAGATCTGTGCAGGTTGATTTTGATTTCAGTCCTGCTCTTCCTCTCTTGTCTCTGAAAGCACAGCTGTGGGGGTCAGCGATAAAGCGTGGAAGAAGGAATGTAAAGAATTCGAAGAGAAGAATGTTGAGCATACTTAAAGCTCAGTTTATTTTCACACCTTTGCGCACCTGGCCAATCTCTTTCCCTTTACAGTCAGGCTACATCTACACTGCTATGTTTTGGCATATATTTTACGCATATCTTTTTGCTAAATTTACGCCTCTCGTCCGCACTACTCCAGTGTTTGTGAGCCTCTAAAATGGAGACATTTGGAAACGCTACTGCCCCCGTTTTGGTTTGAAAACTCCTGGGTTACTTTGTAGTCTAGATGGGCACAAACGGAGACCTTTGGAAACGATGACGGATGTCAGTCACTCTTAGCGGTTAGGTAGCTTACATACCTTTCAATAACAGTTTCACCTTGTCCTCAGTCCAAACTAATACATCCCTGGTCTTACTTTTCACCATTGTTGTTTTTTCTCTAAAGTACTTTCTGTATTTTTATCTTATACATCCATGATTTTCAACTGCAGACTAGTCTCGCATTGCCAGACCTTCCTCCACAGCACTGCCGAGGAAGGTCTGGCTAGTCCACACAGCATTCCAGGATGGGAGAAAAACATGCTCTGGTTTATTGGCATTTCTTTAAACCAATCACAATCGTCTTGGGCGACGCTAAGCGCCGGACGGAGCCAGGGCGCCGCTGCAAAATAGCCTCGGGAAGGAACTTGTTTTGGTGGAACGTGTACATTCAAAAGTAGTTTTAGTCGTGCAACAGAAAACTCAGATTGGACAGATAGTCTAGCTAGCTGTCTGGATTTACCCTGCAGAGATCTGAGGAGCAGTTAACCATAGTCCTCAGAAATCCACCGGAGTTTAGAACGCCAACACAAAGAAAGAGGAAGGTGACGGGACATCCGACCGAAATGAGGGACAATCCCGGAAATTAAACGTTGTCGACATAGTTTAACCGCCGAGTAACATCAGACAACCTGCTCCCTGTTTACACCGGCACGCACATGCCCAGTGTATGAGAATGGTCGTGTGATATGGGTTGTCAGATGGGTTAATATGAACGGAGATTAGTTCTGCTACTGGAGCTAAAACTTGTGTGGATGAAGAACATTTTTCGGTAACACTTTACTTGAAGGTATCTACATAAGAGTGACATGACAGTGACCCTAACTTGTCATGACAAAAACCGAATGACACTTACTAAAAGAAGCGTTATGTCATAAACATTTATGACTTGTTTACAATGTTTATGACACGTTCATGACAGTGTCATGTCACTCTTATGTAGATACCTTCAAGTAAAGTGTTTTTCTTTCTCAAAAAATGTAAACGCAGTAGTGTAGTGTTGATGTAGCTTCACACGGCCAGTTTTTAACCCTGCACATTGTACAAAACATGGCAGATCTGAATCGGCACGTCTAAAAGTGTTAATAAGCAACCTTTACAGTAAGTTGACAATGTTAGGTAACCATAACAACAGTACAGATTCTGTGTAAAAGCGATGACGATGAATGGACAAAAGGCGTACAGAGTGAAAAATGACGTCTTTTCATTTGTTGGCTGGGCATGTCTTCAGTCTGACAAAGAACCTTTGTTGCGAGCCATCACCTTTCGCTCTTCCCATCTTTCCTGTCAAAATAGCTCAACATCTTATTCAATAAAGTCATGTTACTATGTCTTAAAGGGGTTAAACCCAGCTATTTATCTTCATCATTTATCTATTTTCATCTTCACTACGTCATGTGAGGACATACTCCCTGAGGGGGATGGGTGTGTGTTTACGAATGCGTTTGTGTACTCGCATGTCTGTATGTGTGAGTGTTTGCTGTATGCCTATATGCCTATATGTCTCCAATATTCACATTTGATTGTGTGCATATACACACATGCTCAGTCAGAACCAGTTAGTGGCGTTTCAGGATGTTCATCACTTTGTAAGTGGGCCCCACACACACACACACACACACACACACACACACACACACACACAGACACAGACACAGACACAGACAGAGCTGATTTTAGTGTAGTGTGTGTTGGGAGACCGTACTGTACTTTCTGCTGTTCCACTTTCTTCTATTTGCAGACAAAATAAAAGCCTGGCACAGTTCTGACGCCCCACTTTAGTTATTATAAATAAACAAGGCGTTGTGAATATATAATGTTGAAGTACATTCTCTCTTCATCAATCCTCAACTCACACACACACTGTAGTCATTCAGGATCCTTCACATTAATGGGAATGGATTGAATTTCGGTTTAAACACTACAAGATGAAATCATTCAGAAAGATAATAAAAGAGAAAGTGGCAAATACAAGATATTGAAATGGGTATTTTTTTTATTCACATTTGACATTGTTTAGCTGTCAGCATCTTAAAGCTGCACTATGAGTTCCTGCATGACGTCACTTCTGTTGACGTTCCAAGTAAATACCGAACAAAACAGAGCAAGCTCGCCCCTCCCCCCCATATTTCCGTAACTGTCATGACTAAAGGCAGTTACACACCAACCAGACGGCCGACCGTTGGCAGAAAAGGCAGTTGGACTGATCAGTCTCCCCGAGTTGGTCAAAAAAATGCCTCGGAACACACCGAAGAGACGAGATGTAATACGTCTCCATAACAGCAGGCGGCACTAATCTGTATTGTCGCCCAAAAATGAAAACCGGCAGCTGATTGGACGAACGCGTCACATGGTTCTGGCTGCTGCTTCCGGATTTTGGATTTTTCGAACGGCCATTACTGGCGACTCATTCAGATTGCGATCTCATATTGGACTAAAATAGTTCACGAAACATGTTTCTGAAAACATTTTAAGCGAGAAATAGGCTGTGCAGTTGCTGAATCTGTCTTCATTTCAGATCGACAAAGGTCAGTTTAAAAGATTTTCGTCAGATTTTGAGAGGCTTAGTCACGCTCATTCCGCTCGCCATTTCCGGGTGACTCCCGACTGCCCTGTCTCCGACTGAGCATGTCAGGTCGGCCAAAATGAAGGCCGACGGCTCCTCCAACGGACGACGGCACGGAACACACCGAACAGACTCGAGTCACTGACCTCGCCAGACTGTCCAACGGACGATTATCGGCCCGGTGTGTAACTGCTTTTACTGACTAACTGTCACTAACCCCCACCCCCTCCCCCAACCATCTTGTCGGTGACTGGCTGGAGTGGTTTGTTGTATTTTGGTGCACAGCCTGTGCCTCTAGTGTTTGTCTGACGTTTACGACCCCTGTGTTGTCTCCTGAGACCGGGCTGTTTCACGGTGTGTTCAGGGGGCAGGCAGCTAGTGGATCAAGGAGAGATGCCTACCATTTGAGACAAAAATGAAATCGTGCTTATACCATGCAGGAACTCATAGTTCACCTTTAACTGTGTTTAATCCAGCTACTAGCTACTATCCAGCTAACGCTAGGCTAACGTTACCTGCTGCCAAGTGTAATGTTAACTAGCGTCCCGCGCAGCGATGCTTCTGTTGCCTGTAACTTCTGGTTTTCGGAGCATCAGAGAGAAGCGCAGGCATTTCAGTGGCACCGAAATGAGGCATAGAAATCTGTGTTGCTATTCAGTCTGGTAGATACCGGTCGTTTTGGCACCGGTGCCATATTAGCACCGGGTGTCGGTACCCAACCCTAGTGACATGTTGATACTAGCGAGATTCTGCTTCTGGAAATGGACATTATGCTGAATTTATCAAGACCACAGGTAAAGTCTGCCTTAATCAGGTAACAGGGGGAACAAGGAACTAGGGCTGCACAATTAATCGCAATTGAATCAAAATCGCAATATGAACTAGTGCAATATCCAAATCGCAGAGGGGCGCAATATTTGTTAAAGGCAAAATATGTGTCAAATATGTGTGCGGAGTTTAGCGCCGCCAATGACGATTTTGATTGGTTTAAAGAAATGCCAATAAACCAGAGCACGTTTTCCTCCCACCCCCGAATGCTACGTGGAGTAGCCAGACCCTCCTTCAGCGCGCTTTGGAGGAGGGTCTGGCAAAGTGAGACTACTGAGTGACTGACCAGATGGACTGACTGGCTTATATGAAGCGATGTATCCATTGTGAGCTTAATGAGTGTGTCCTGTACAGTACATTACTGCAAACACCAGTATTTATAACAGACATTTCCAAGGCAGCATGTCATGTTTGATTCGGTTTGATGAAGAGAGCTTGATTTCTTCTTCTTCTTCTCTGCTGCTGCTGTCTGTCAGAGAGGCTGTTTGTGTAAAACCAATACATAATTTACACTCACAGCACTTTTATGTGTGTGTGTGTGTGTGTGTGTGTGTGCATATGTGCAGGTGAACTGATCAAGGGCAGCCTGACCGTGTGTGTGTGTGTGTGTGTGTGTGTGTGTGTGTGTGTGTGTGTGATGAGGACAGACTGTCCCAGGAGGTCGGCCCAGCTCGAGGACAGACGGAGCAAAACTAGACTCAGAATGTCTGATGGATCTCTATGTCTCTTTTCCTTCCTTTCTTATTGTCCATCCATCTGTCTCTCTCTGTGTCCTTCTTAAATTATTTCTACTCTGTTCTCTCTCTCTCTCTCTCTCTCTCTCTCTCTCTCTCTCTCTCTCAACACGTCTATTTTCATTACCTTTGCTTCAGCAGTGTGTCATGCTGGAGGATGAGTGCGTATTCAGTCTCGTCGTCTACCAACTCGCCTTTAGCTCTTTAAGTTTATTGCCCGAAGCTGCGATCCCTTTCTGATTTATCGATCAGGCTGTGAATGAATAGAGCTCAATAGTGACCGCATTTTTTTTTAACGGCTCTGGTTCTGGAAGTGATTGTCCTAATATCTCCTTTGACGTTTTATTAAATGCTGGAATAAAGAGTTCTAAGCCTGGAACCGAGCCAAGCAGCGCCGAGATGAATTGTGACTGTAAAACATTTGATTCGGCGCCAAAAAAAAAAAAAAAACTTTTTGAAAAAGGCAAAAATGGCAGAGGTACAAGACTGTGTACAGAAACGATCAAAGACTTTAGTGGTAGCAGCTCGCTCTAGCCGTTCGCAGGTTCGGTAAACATTTCCATGGTAACGGAGAGTTCCACCAATCAGAGACGTTGCTGTTAACGCTCAGAACCACACTGTAGAGCTCTATAACTTATGGATTCTTGGTCATTCTTCAATGTATCAAGCCGCACACGAAGACCAAATGTTGCTGCTTTCACTCAAATAATTCAGTCAACAAATGTGCCCGCGACATATTCCACAACATTGTTTTTGGTTTGAAATGACTTGTCCTACATGTTTAAAATAATATACACATACGTTGCCTTTTTTTTGTACTATTGCACATTAATTTTTTCATAGATCCATCTGTTCACACCTTGCAACAATGAAAAGTGTCACCAGCAGCAAATTTGTCATGGCAGAAAACCATTTTCTAATCCCAGCGCGAGAGATGGTGTCCACGACATTAAAGCGCTTCATCGAGCGCCAAGCTGCTGCCGTGTGTTTGTGTCTTGGAACAGATTTGAACAGCCATAGTTTGGACTTCTGAGAAACGCATGGATAATTCTTAATGAGGAGACAATCTGTTCACAAGAACAATGTTTGTATCCTTACGGTGCGGAGGAGGTTACTGTAATGAGATGATGTTGAATTTGAATAGAATGCCAGTATTTAACCAAGTGCAATTTTCTTCAAATCCAAAGCCAACACACAAAAAACCTCAGACATGCCTCTCCACCGCTCTCAGCTCTCACTGCCCAGGGCATTGTTGGCATTTCTGGTTTATCTGGTGCGTAACCTTGCCACGGATCTGGCAACCCATCTGGCATGGCTGGCGGTGATTGGTGTAGACAGGGGGGGGCAGATGGTGAGATCATGGTCAGCTGTTTTGGACACTGCTTAAATCCACATATGCCATGTAGGGTTTGCTAAGATAGAGCTAAATCTGTTGTTTAGCTTACAGTGTCTCGTCGGAGTGTCTGAGGGACACCGCCGAGGAAGAATCAGAATAAATTAAATGAAGTACATTTTACAAATCTTTGGCTGCGATGTTCAGTCTTCTCTGTGCTGCTGTTCAGAATCAGTTTGATTGGCCAAGTATATTTACATACACAAGGAATTTGACTTCGGTAGGTGTTAATTCTCTATACATTCAAAAAATAGACATGTAGTAGTACATTCAGGAGACAAATCGTAATATAGACACATACTGTACGCTAGAGACAACAATATACATATATTATTACACGCGTGGGAACTAAGCGGGACCATAGACTCCTCTCTTCTGTCGAGCTGTGACGTTGAACCTGTGATGGTCCAAGGAAAATATGGAACGATATCAGATTGAACTACAGACTGTATATAACAGAAAATATTTAGGTGAACGATTTAAAAAAAATATTTAAAAAATATTGATTCCAGGGAAAATAATCGATTTTAAAAGTCGTCGCAAAAAATCACGATGCATACATGAATCAATTTTTTCCCCCTTACCCTTAATAATAATAATAATAATAATATATATTTATATAAAAATATTGATTACTATACTGGATGATTGACATAATAATAAGCAGCCTTTGATTCCTGGCCAGAGTGGGGCTGTTGAAACTGTTTGTTGGCTGATGTAACAGTGCCAATGAAGCTGTAAAGGCCGCTTGATGTTGTTCCACCTGTCGAGACGGATTAACATGCTCTCACATTCATCTCCATTGCTGCCGAGGGAAGACCTGGCTCTGGCTTTGATGTGATGCAATTAGGGTTTGTGTGCAGTGAAGGATTACAGCAGTAGAGGTGATAAACAAGCACTCTGTCATGCTTTGCAAACCCGTGGGTTAGCTGTCAGGTAGCGTAGCGTGCAGACCCAACATCACAGCACTATGTGGTGTTTGTGGAAGACTTACGTGCACGTATTTGTTGGGTGGTTTTACTTTACCCGTGCCCCGACGACTAGCGTTATAAGCTAATTAGCGGTTTGAGATAAAAACTGGTCACATTCGATTAGCATGAAAACAGATCCAAGAGAACGGTTGACTCGGTACACACGTTATTAACCCCTAGGTTCATTTTGCGCCTTTAAGAAAATGTGACATTTGTCAATAAAAAACGTATGCAGTTTCACATCATTTTGGACCATTGATATTCCCATTATCTGTCTCTAACTGATAAATAAAAAACACTCAAAAAAGCTTAAAGACCAAGCTTGCTAAAGAAGTCTAGGTTAGAACTAAGAAAAGTCATTTATTTAGTTTTGATGCCGACATTGATTTTACATTCACTCGGCTGCCCAAAGTGGCTTGGGTGCTGCACCTAAACCTTATAATTGTAGGGAAATCCAATAGGGCTGCAACTAACGATTATTTTCATAGTCGATTAATCTGTCGATTATTTTCTCGATTAATTGATTAGTTGTTTGATCTATAAAAATGTCAAAACATGGTGAAAAATGTGGATCAGTGTTTCCCAAAGCCTAAGATGACGTCCTCAAATGTCTTGTTTTGTCCAAAACTCAAAAATATTCAGTTTACTGTCCCAGAGGAGAGAAGAAACTAGAAGATATTCACATTTAACAAGCTGGAATCAGAGAAATCTTATTTTTTTTTAATAAAAAAATGACTCAAACGATTAATCGATTATCAAAATAGTTGGCGATTAATTTAATAGTTGACAACTAATCGATTAATCGATTCATCGTTGCACCTCTAAAATCCATGCACTACCGCTAAACATTGCAAGGGCCTTTGTTGGTGTAGGTGTGCTGTTTAGGATTGGGCATCGAGAACCGGTTACCGCTGGGAATCGTTTCAAAAATTGCGATTCCAGTGGAATCGTTTTGAAAATTTGGTTTCGAATCCGATCATCGGTTCCAAATTTAACAAATTAACAAATTTCTAAATTTAACAAGTTTTGGTTTCTGTGGCAGTTTCCGCTTGTTGTGTTGCAGCCATTGAGCATAGTAAGCCGATACTGGCTTTTCAAGGCCGATACAGATTATTATTATTATTAGTTAATAAAACTGATAACCGATATTTGATACCGATATGCATTTACAGTGAAAATGAAATTTTTTTAAGTCAAAATTAAGATTTTGGAATGTTACAAACTCCGACACAAAACTTTGTTTAGATGTTTTAAGGAATTATTTAATAAATGAGAAACTTTCAACATAATACCCAGTAACAGAGAGTCAGACAGTGTTGTGGGCGGGACATTAAGTCAGACTCAGTGGTGAGAGAAACCTAAGCAGAGGGACAGACGCAGAGCTCTGTGTGTGTGTGTGTGTGTGTGTGTGTGTGTGTGTGTGTGTGTGTGTGTGTCCCGTGCACTCACTCATTGGACACGGCTCTTTTCTGGTCTCAGACTCATTTCCAAGCTGGCCCAACTACAAGCGCATCCAGTTTTTTGGCTACAAGAAAAACGTAATCTAACTAGAGGACCTGTCCTGACGGGCATGAGCACAGATTTTGTTTTAGTCTCAGATCAAAGAAATTTGTCTGGAACTTGCAGACTCATGGCAAAAGTCTTGTCGTTTGCACTTGCCCTTCAGGCTTCTTCCTGTCTCGTCCAGTGTTACAAAAGCCTCTGTTAGGTCCTTTCCTCTGATAATGTGAAGTCAGAACACACAAATCACAAAAACAGTATCGCATATTTCATCAGTTTTTTTTAAGCAGTGGTTTCACAGTGAATATCAGCTTCTGCCTTCAAACAGACGCTTTACAGTTCATTCTTTTAATCGCATCAGACTTAAAAACTCTTTCATACATCAATCTATCCTATTGTTAAACCAGCTACATTAAATCCGGTGCAATACATATTTCAGGTATATATGTCTCCAAGACATTGTCTGTGTGTATGTTCATGTCATTTTCTGTTGTTATACATGTTTTTTTTTTGTTTTTCCTACTTGGAAGTTTATGTCGTAATGTTTCATGTATGTCTGTTGGTGTTATTAATCTCATGTATGTTTGTATGTATGTGTATGTCCTCTTTTTTTATACGAGCTACCCAGGGATGCACAAAGAATTTCAGCCTTGTTGTATCGTATCGTAATGTTTAAACATTTTCAGTTTGATTCTAAATTCATTATTGATTCAGTTTTGATTTGATTGATATTGAAGATTATTTTTTTGGACATATCCGCCTTCAATGGATAGGACAGCTAGATATGAAAGGGGAGAGAGAGTGGGGAAGACATGCAGGAAACCGTCACAGGTCGGACTCCAACCAGGAACAAACCTCTGTATGTGCGCCCGCTCTACCAACTGAGCAAACCCGGCCTCCGATTGATACTGTTTTAATACAGTGGGGGGCCATTACTTTTGTCCTTTCACATGTTAGCCGTCTTGTTTTTTTTTCATATCTGTTAATTACCAGCAGCAGAAGTGTTAATTGCACTAAGCACCGTGTTATGTAGTCAGTCCTGTTTGACACGTAGCGCTCGCTGTCGAGGGTCTTTGGGGCTTCTGCTAATTAGGACCATAATGTCCAATTAACTCACCAAACTGCACCGACTGGTATTCACATGTCTCTCTGGGTGCTTCGTCACAGAGTGCTGGATGGTGACAATAATTAGCAGTGTACTTTTGAAAGCGTTTGTCTGATTGATGCTCATTTGATCTACAGGACAGTTCCGATTTACAGTAAAATCCAAAAGATTGCTTGCGGTTTTGCTGCTTTATCCAGAATCGCTCATCTCATTAACTTCTGACTCACGTTGCGCTTCCTTGGGTCCTGAGCAACACACCTGCCATGGCATTCAGGGTTTTTCCCGCCATTATAAGGTTTAGGTGCAGCACCCGAGCCTGATAACCTACCTCGTTTGGTTCGTTTAAAACGTACCCTGGAGCGTTTTGGTCGGATAGTCCGGTTCGTTTGGACTGGGGTGAAAGCTCATCTGAACTCTGGTGCGGATCAAACAAACAAACTCTGGTCCGCTTGAAAACGGGGGTCTCGGTTCGCTTTCCAAGTAAACTAGAGTTCGGTTCACTTCAGGGGAGAACGCGATCCGACCCCAATACAGGAAGTGAACCAAAAACAGAGCATTTACTAGCCTGAAATTTCAACCTTGCACACAATTTACGGACTTCTATTTGATTTAAGGGATGATAACTTTCAGATCCATAACATGTTCTGACCGAAGCATTTTTCGATACCCGATACTAAGGAGGCAATTCCGTCGGTGCCTAAAAAGTATTGAATTCTGTACCCAACTATTTATACCATGGGTCATAGTTTAGTGGGAAGTGGCGTATGCTTCTTTTAAAGCCCATTTTGTGCGTACACAAGTTATAAATGACGCTCCTTTTAAAAGTGCAGCTTCATGATTCTGTCTTGGTTTTTAGCAGAACGCATCATCAAAGTAACTGCAGAGACAGCTGCTAAGTGTTAGTTTAAGAAAAAAGCTTGTCTTTAATTAGGTATTTGGATAATAAAGCATGTTCCTAATGGCTGTGCGACTGTAGGCTGTATCACGTAGTAAACCCGTCATTTTTGTTTGATTTGGCTGCGTTCCCAGTATTTTGAATTTGAATTTCTGCAGCATTCCCATGCTTCTTGAGCATGACTCGCACAGCAAAAAAAAAAAAACAGCTTCACTTTCCCTGAAACCTGACAAGCCTGATCCAATTTACGCTTCGCTAGCAGCCGCAGGGCAAAGTAATGTCCACCCAGCCTCACGGCTGAAATGAGGGACCGGAAGTGTAAGGAAACAGTTGGACAGGAGGAGCTCCCCGGGGATGGAATGTCCTCCTCTGCTACATCTTTATATACGTCAAAAACAGGTGAAATCAAATCCATTGGACCGGGACTGAATCCTCAGTGGTTTTTGGGTTAAGAAGGGCAGTGGCGTCACCGCAGTGTTCAGTGTGACAACAGGAGGAGATGTGAGGAGAGTGAGAATCTGCCAACACAATATACTGCATAGGAACATGGACACGAGTATCCAGGGCAGCCCTGAGCCCCAAGGCCTAGATTTCCGGGGGATGCAGGGGATATGTCCCCACCCCAATATTTAGAAGAGGTTGATTTGTCCCCCTTTTAAAAATATGAAAGACAACCCACTCCCCAAAAGAGGTAAAAATAACCGTTCTGGGGGCTCAAAACAAGACTATATTTCACAATTATTGTTTTCTGTCAGATCGTTTTTACAGGATTCCGCGGGATCTAAAAAAAGTTAAGAAAAGCCTAACCTTTCAAAATAAAAATTGTAGGCCTGTAAAAAGTCTTACATTTGCTTAAGTATTGTATTCTAGGCCTTAAATAACTTTCAACCTGTCTTAATTTTTCCTACGTCAATGCAATGCTCATTGAAATGTTCCCACAGCGCTTTAGAATGTTGTTTTTTTTTTTTATTCTGTGGTGTTGTAGTTCTTTCTGTCGCTAGTCCAAATATAATTCGCCGTATTACGACTACAAATGAGACCAACATGCAACTTATTTTGCAGCCAATCTAGACACCAGGCCTATGAGGAAATGGGGGACTCTGACATGTGACCCTTTTTTTTTGATGTCGTGATATAGGTCTTAAATTTCATTCATAATGGTCTTTAAAAATGTCTTCAAAAGTCTTAAATTTCACTTGACCCTGTAGATCTTGACATTTCCAAGCGCACTTGAAGGCAGCTTCATTTCACGGAGAAAGACAAGAGACAGAGGGACTGAGAAAACGTTTTTTTATTTTATTTGTAGTTTATTTCGAACATGTAAAAAAAACAGATAAATAAGGGCATCTACATCTCAGCACAATCTTCCAAAATGATTATAAGTGATTCAAATAAGAAATTCCCATGTTCAAAAAGGAGAAATCTTTTTTCGATTTCAGACACAGGAAATTAAGTTTCTGCCCTGGTTATAATGTTTCCCCCCCCAATGTTGAAACATAACCTACGCCCTAGCCTGAGCCTACGGATCAGATCAACATGCTGTGTGCTACACTGATATCCCAATAACATAATGCTGCTTTTTGGTTCTCCTGCAACGCAAAACATTTGAAAACACCAAAAGAAATCACTGTATTCCATAAAGGTGATGTTAATCTTGTCAGTTTTCCTCTGTGGAAACTTTGTGGGCGTTTGGCAGCCCCACATGTGTACTTTCATTTCCAACGCCTACGCTGTGTTGCCTCGTGAAGGAGATGAAATAATCCTCTGCTCAGCATCCTTGCCTTTATGTTTTCGCACCCTCTCAAAAAAACCCAATTCATTTATTGCACAGTTTTGATGTGACACATTTGGCCTTTCGCCAGATATGAACATACAGACTGCAATTGATATTGTAAGTTTCCGCTGCTGTGTGAAGCCTCGTGATCCTTGTTTGATTGGACATGCTGACAGCTGATTGATGTCTGTTCATGTGAAAAGGAAGTAGAAAGAGCAGTTGACAAAATATCGAATACGCCAATATATCGTTGTTCTTTGTGCGATACAAGAATCGATACCCTGGCGCCAAAGGTTGTTATTGTGTTGTAATTGTTGGAGCTTGTATTGCAAGACAAATTTCCGTGTCTACAGACAATAAAAGTGCTATCTATCTATCTATCTATCTATCTATCTATCTATCTATCTAATATTGATATTTTAATTATTTAATAAATATAGGCTAAATAGATTTCCCTGCTCCCAGGGTCACTACTTCATGGCTCCTCGAGGTGGCGCTCAACACATAAATTATTTTGGACAATATTGAAATCACAATTATTTAACACGATTACTCATTGACTTTTGGAAAGATGTTGCATTTATTGAACTTAAAAAAACAGTGAAACAGTTCAACAAATCAACAGTGAAAACACCTTGAACGGTGAAATTTCCCTGCATACTTTTCCCGTTGAACGTTTTGAATTCCCCTTCAGAACACAAGACAGAAACAGCTTACCTGCAAAACGTAATGTGCAAAATAATCGTTTTTCTCAACTACATTGTTTTTGTGATCATCAGGAGCCGATAACATTTTATTAATTGCACAGCCCTAAAGGCTATCTTCTGACGTATTACATGTTGTACCTTGTTTTCAATACGTACTATATTTGTCCAAAGAGGTATATGCTAATGTTTTCGTGAATTGGGTCATTGTGTAGGCGTGTAGTGGGATTCTGTGTCGTTAAGTCTCATATTGCAACTGACTTTACAAAGTGGTGCTCAAAATGTTGGGGATGTTTGCGGTTATTTAAAAGTGTGATTTATGGTCTGCGGAGGCTTCATGCAGAGCTCTCGCCGTAGCCTACGTAAGTAGCCTGAAGTTTGTACTTGTGCGTTGGTGACTGCGTCGATCTCTTTAGGAGAATATCGGGCCGGCGTGTGTGTGTGCGGAGAGAGTGTGGTAGAGTGAGTGAGACAGTGACTGTGATTATCTTTGGAGCGAGTAGTGACTCTAGAGTCATAGTCAGAGAAACAAAGTGTCTCCCCTGAGCTTTCTGACCACGGTGGAGAATCTGGAGCAGGAGAAGTTAACCCTCTCCTTGATTTCATGTTGTTTATGGAGAAGGAGAACCAGGAAATGAGTCGGCGGAAATGCAACACTACCAAGCCACGGCCGAACGACGTGCATCGCCACGATGTGTAGTTACATTATTCGATTCCGGTTCTTATTGATTCTCGATTCCGATTCTTACGGGTCACATGCTTATTTCACAAATAAGAGTAAAGTTTTATTTTGTTTCAATGGTCAGTTGCAGTTTTACCAGACTTTTTCAAGGTAAAATAAAGCCACACTAGAGCGGTGCTTACTGTGCTCCATAGCTGCAACACAACAAGTGCCTGGCCTCTACGGAAACCAAAATTTGCGTTTATTAAATTTGGAACCCATGATCAGATTTGAAACCAAATCCTCCAAACGATTCCAAACGATTCTACTGGAATCGTAATTTTTGAAACAATTCCAAGTAGGAATCGGTTCTCGATGCCCAACCCTAGTCTCCACATACCTACGTACGTTGCAACGGCGTAGATTTAACGCAGAAGCATAAATCACGCTTAATACAGATGGAGTTGTCTTGGAACCAACCTAACGGCCATTAGAGGAACTGCATCTTAAGACACATTTACTTCAACATTCAGTCATGGTGGTTGCTAAGTGTGGAATACCTCAACAACAAAGAATGTATATTGCCTTTTGAAAAAAACAGTTGAACATGACCAAAGAGTATAGAAACTCAATAGAACGTTGTGTTGCGTTCAGTCCAAGATGGCGGAGCTGCACTCTTTAGAACGTTCCATTGCAAGCTGCAGCTCGGTCATGGTTAAGTGTGTCGGTACACGATCCGTTCTGCCTGCACGATCCGTTCTGCCTGCACGATCCGTTCTGCGCATGCGCAAAATATTCGCGCATGCGCTGTTGTACGAGAATTTACGACACTGCACGATCTGTTCCACGCTTCCGGTCGACAGCCAAGCTAACGTTAGTTTAGCTAACAGCTACTTCGGCTAACCGCTAGCTGATTGTGGCGGTCTGCCGTTAGCCTCCACAGGCAAGCTAATGTTAGTTTAGCTAACAGCTAAATCGGCTAACAGCTAGCTGAGACAGCATGTAATAACTTTAAAAGACCCTCAAAATAAAATGTGAAAATAAACGTTAACATATATATCAGCTGTTACGTCAGCTCTACTTTACTTGTGCTCATTTAAAATACAATCACTCAATACTTGTCTTTATTGTTATTACTGTGAAGTCTTAATTTAGCTGTAGCCTGCTTTTCCCATTACGTTTGAGTTAACGTTATTTTAGACTGAATGAAGCTGTCAGCTAGCGGTTAGCCGAATTAGCTGTTAGCTAAACTAACGTTAGCAGGCAGAACGGATCGTGCAGGCAGAACGGATCGTGTACTGACACTCGGTCATGGGTGCGTTAAGTTCTAAAGAGTGCAGCTCCGCCATCTTGGACTGAACGCAACACAACGTTCTATTGAGTTTCGCCTCTTGGTACTTCTAATAGACCTTTTCAATGGAATTCCATTGCTAGGCAACAACCTGGCCCCTTGTTAACTTCCTGTCAGTTGATGCCATTCACATATACTGCAACAGGAAATCAACTTGGGTCCATTTAGAATCTTTATGTTTACATCTGTGAAAAGGTCATTACTCTTTGACATGACACCATGTACCTAATTAGCAATTCGGTATTTGTTAATTAACATTCCACACCAGAGAGAGCGTGTGAAGCTAAAGAGGTAAATGTAGTCTAGACAAACTAAAAGTAGCACTGTCAAAATAGGCGGCTGAGCAAGTTTACAAGATTTTTGATCCTCCTAAAGGTGCAGAAATCCTCTAATAAGCCCTGCACGCTGAGCCTCAGACTGTCCATTTAAGAGTCAACTAGCAGATGTAAGCACTGAGATGGAAACAAAGGCAGTGATCCAGAAACATGGAGACGGTACAAGGCATCACAGACCATTGAGGCCTTTTAGACCAGCGGCACAACTGTTCAGTGATGCCTGGCGTGTGAAGAATTCAACTCGTTGAGCCAGGAATTGTGTTCTCACCTCAGAGTCTGTAGCCAGCAGCGCTGCTCCTCCACAAACTAACCACAACATCACAGTTCACAGACCCACTTCCTGCTTGATATACTGTACTTACTGAAGTTGTAAGCAAACAGTTTTCCTGCACAACGATTTTGCACCGATTTTAAGCATAACTTAGCCGTAGTTTATTTGCCATAACCACAATCTTTCCTAGTGAGAATTTTAAAAAGAAACGTTGGCATCCTTGAATGCAATCCTGGGTTTTGCAGAATCGCTGCCGTATAATGGTTCTTGTCCGGATATAGAGTTGAAAGCAGTAAAATATCTTAGTATGCTTTTCCTGATCATCCAAGTAATGTGAGAGTAGAGATGCTCTTCTCAGGGTTACAAATGGTCTCCTGATGGAAGCAGATTAGAGCGGTGAGTGCTCTACATTAGTGCTGCTTGACCCATGTGCAGTCTGCAACACTCTTATGTTACGTGTGTGTGTGTGTGTGTGTGTGTGTGTGTGTTCGCACTTGTAGGACAAAAGGTGAAGGTATTGATGGGGAATGAGAAGGCATGTGAGCCAAAGTAGCTAGGTCAGCTATTCAGCGTCTATAGATTGGAACTTAATCGCTGGTTAAACACACACACAAAAACACTTTACACACATACTAGACATTGCCCTCACCCCTCACTGCTCATACCAACACATATGTATTTCCTCCACGTGCCATCTTCCGAGGCCCTGTACTCCATTTACTACCCATAACCCCTCACTCCTACAGCAGGCCACTTGCCCTTCACACACATCGAGCGGTCCTCTGACATACGAGCACTCTGTCAGCAGCGCTAGCTGCATGCCTGAGGGATGAAGGGGTTTCATTTGCACTAAATCCAATTCCACTTGACAATGGCAAGATGAGTATACAGGGTTGCAGGAGGCTGAGGGGTTGAGCAAACACTGTTGGCAATGACCTCACAGGTCATTTATCAGGATCTTAATGACCGCAGTGCAAGTGAGAGCTTCCCCACAGCTGCTTTCGCAACAAAGGCTCATTGTTAAAATGGGGGACGCTGATGTCATGGCGGTATATTTCCGGACGAGATCAGAATCTCCCAGGGGAGGGCCCCGGTAATGGAGCGAGGACTGGGCGCTATCTTTAGCTGCGAATTGTTTGTGGGGGTATTTCTTCCTGAGATAAAGTTTCGTATCTATTTGTTTTCATGAGTTTGATCGGTTGATGTGAGAAGTAAGCAGCTGCACAACAAGCAAGCAGGCATCTTTAGACCCAGTAGGATTTGTCCCGATCAGCTTTTATAGCCTCGATATCATTTTTTAAAATACTGAATATCTGCCGATAACATTTTTTTTATTTACAAAAATAACTAATTAAACAAAGTAACTAAAAGATGGCTTCAGCTTAATACATTCAACTTAGTGCTGCTAGCATTTTATGTAAAACATATAACATCCACTTCTACTTAGAACGGTGTAGAATTTACTGACATAAATGATCGATGTAAGGCGATCGGGGTGACTGCCGATCCCTGATCAGTTAAAATGTTAATATTGGCTCTGATCCGATTGGGACATCCATTTGCTTTTATTTGAGATTTCTTGATTCAATAGTGGAGGTTATCTGTTTGCTCAGAGCTTGGGCTCACGCTTTATCAGCACCGTATTTAAGCTGGAGCTGCTCCCCCCGCGACCCGACACCGGATAAGCGGACGAAGATGGATGGATGGATGGATGGTATTTAAGTGATTCCTGTTTTTCAACTTTTAAGCCATGCTAGCAGTGTGACTCTGCTGTGTGACTTTGATTTGTTTTACGGACATTAATGGCTGCCAGGGTTACAGCATAACCAACCAAGGGGGTAAGCGAGCATCCGGAAAGTGTACCTCCTATGGGGAGACTCTGAGGCTAACAAGCCATCACCTTCCGTGCCGTCATTTTGGCGTCACTTTGACAGCGAATAACTTTACATCTGAAGCGTTTAAAGACTCTATTTGTCCATTGTTTATTTCTAAAGAAACACGACACTGTATAAAAGGCTCCATTACCTTGTACCTCACGTTATGGCTCCGTAGCAGACGTTTTTGTAAAAATAGGCTAACGATTGTGTCATAACCACGCGACTTTCTGTCGCATAGTAGAGAAATTAACGTATGGTCAGGAGAAGCTCGCAGGCAATCGGGGGGACGTGGAGGAGAAGCCCATAGAGAGTCCATGAAAAGCATCGGAACAAAATATTTCAGCAAAGTTTTGCTCCTGCTCCTACGCTCATGGACAGCTCCTACTCACGCTCTCCGTCTCTGCAAGATTGGGAATGATTGAGATTTCTCTTGGCACAGCTACCAGAAAACTTCCAACTTTCAGACAGGTTGCTCACGTCACATCTACGTCTTCGAGCTCAGTTTGAGGCTGCTCAGTAATGCTCAGCCATCACTAGAAAAGTGCTTCTAATTGACTTCACTGGTCTCCGTCGAAGTCTATGGCGTCGCTGTGTCCATTTCTTTCACTGTCTGTGTAACTAACCCTGGGGAAAGCTTGATTACTCTCGTTACGGCTAGGTTTATAACAGAGCTGGGTTTTGCTCGTGCATTGGAAAACTAGAAACGCTAACCGCTTTCCCGCCAGACTGCAGTAAAGGATTTGAGGCCTACCTTGGTCGTTAACTTCGGGTGCCCATTCCTCCTCCGCTCTGCGGCCAGCTCACTCCTTTTCGCTCATCAGTCAGTGTGAAACAGCGACACTCAGTTCACTGTTCATTTGTAGACAATTTAGACGCGAACATAACATTAACACAACTTGGTGGGGAAACAACCCTCTTCCACTGACTCTCATCTCTCATTCAGTCTCTCTGAGTACATTTTGCAATGAAATAGAGAGATTCAAGTACAGATAGCCATGCTCCCCACATGAAGAACTGCAATCACTTTGATGATCATCTGACTTTTCATCATCAAAATTTCAATTTGTCCGATACTTTGTCCGATTAGAGGCCTGCTAAACATCCGCATGTTCACGTTGTCATTAGTCTTCGAGTAGTGAGAGATGCTGAGCAAAGTTGCTTCCAACTTGTTGTATTCATTCCCCCAATTAACTATCATTTACACTAACGGTGTTCTATTTCTCTGAATGCAGGGTGAGGAATATTTGTAAAATATTTGCATAAAATCTGTTTTCGTAAATCATTTAAGCTGGGCAGTGCATCTTTTAGCAAAAATATATGTCATCATATGTTTTCACAGAACGTGCCATTCTGTATTTATCTCATAAATACACACACACACACACACACACACACACATTCTGTATGTATAAGCACTACTCAGTACACCCCACAGACACCATCGGCAGATGAAAATAAGACATAATCAGGGCAGGAGAGAAGGCAGGAAAGGGTGGAGGAAAGTAGGGCATAGCAGTACATTGGACTGCACCTACACACACACACACACACGCACGCACACACGCGCGCACACACACACACGGAGCGGAATTGGTGAGTTATTAGTGTTTGTTAATTAATATCTGTGTGTAGCAGCAGCTCTGGGGGTAGGTCCCTGCCTGGTCTTGGGTTCTGCTGCTCCTGTGATGAATAATTCACTCCTGGATGTTTCTACACTGCCTGCTGGGCTGCACCGTGTGTGTGTGTGTGTGTGTGTGTGTGTGTGTGTGTGTGTGTGTGTGTGTGTGTGTGTGTGTGTGTGTGTGTGCGTGCGTGTGTGTGCGTGTGCGTGTGCGTGTGTGTGTGTGTGTATGTGTGTGCGTGCGTGCCTGTGGCTACCTTTGCTCGTCTCTGGCTGTCTCAGGGGTCCGACTGGCGATGGATGTGTGCGTTTGATTGATGGTTCTGTCTGGCAACTGGCTGATGAGGGGAAGGTGCTGAGCTGCATTATGGGAAATACTGGCAGTGCCACTTGGACAGCAGGAAACTCTGCTGCTCTGCTTCACCAGGGTTAGGCCTGTTGAGTGTGAGTTTGAAAGAGCTGTATTTAGACATCACAAACACTCTGTGTTGTGACAGGGTCAGGGGGTCCTTCTAAAATGTCCATTATTTCATAGGCTGACCATGATCTTTGAGACCCAACTGTTAGTTCTGATCATGTTGTTTGAGGACTGTAAGAAAATGATTAGGATGGGGAGGGGGTTGAAGCTTATACCCCCCAGCACTATTACTGCATTAGAGTTGTGAAGTGGAAGAAGCTGCTAATAATATGAAAGTGTTTTTCTTCATTCTGTTTGCCGATTTAATCGGGACGGTTAACTTTACCGCTGATATATATCATGAGACATTTCCCTAAACAAATTGTCAGTCAGTCTGACATTTATTTTATATGTAAAGAAGTCGGCCTACATAACATGTAGCCTGTTTTCTGCTTTTGCTCTGTTTTGCTGGAAACAGATATGATTGTTGCTTTCGGCGGTACCATATAAACACAAAATATTTAGGTCAATCATTGGAAAAAAACAGTGTTTCCTCTATGTTGATTTTGTAGTGGCGGCCCGCCATGGCAAAATTTCTGCCGCCACGGTATCAGAAATAGGGCAGGTGCACAATGTAGTCATTGCCTTTAAAATGATCCGACATGCCGACATAAAGGCTGCCGCTCACATTGCAATTTAACAACAAGTAGAACTATTCAGTAGGGGTGGGGGGAAAAAATCGATACAGCATAGTATCGCGATATTTTCCGTGGCAATACTGTATCGATACACAGACGCCAAGTATCGATCTTTTATTATATATGTGTTGGTCAGTTTGTCTGCTTGACAATCCCATTTTGCAGCAATAAAATTGAAGTGAGATGAACAGACAGAGAAATGTATCTTTTTAGATAAAACAGATGTTGACAAAGTTTCCTTTTGGGGACATCATTTGAAATTGGGAAAAATTTGAAATTGGAAAAAAGGTAATAAATTGCAATATAATCGCAGAATATTGCAATATGTTTAAAATCGCAATAATATGGTATTGTGACATAAGTATTGTGATGATATCGTATCGTGAGGCCTCTGGTGATTCCCATCCCTACTATTCAGAGGTCATTGGGGCCGTCCAGTTTAACTCCACATACTGTTGTGTTGATAATTTTATTGTCAAAACGTTCGCTTTCTTCTGAGTCGACTATTAAACAAACAGCTCCACCAAAAATGTCACCGCGGTGGGTCTGTTCTAATTGGACGACGTTCAACTTGTCAGTTCTGTCAGCTCATCGTCCTGACATCATACATCTGGAATACATCTGGTCAGTCTAATATAATATAAATTGGAAATAGTCTATAGATGTAGTCATTTGGGTTTGGGTTTCCCTATGAAGAATTTCTTGTAAAATTCATTTTGTAGACCTGTTGTAGATGTTAAGCGCTCTATAGTTCCTCAAAAAATACAATTCAATCATAACTAAAAATATGCCTCACTGTGTGTGAATAGAGGAGGATAAATAATATATTTGTTTGTGTTGCAGCCAAGTGTTCCGTTTCATACGTAAAACATTTGGGGGCGTGGCGCGGGGCAGGGGGGGTTGTTGTTGTTCGGACGGACCTGCCCCCACTGCTAAAAAAAAATCCTAAAGGAAACACTGAAAATAAATAATTACATCGTATATAACTGGCTAAACGTTATTGTCACATGCTGCTACAATTCTTCACTGTAGCCGAGTTACACTGTGGAAAAGTTAGCTGTGCTTCTCCTCCTCCTCCTCCTCCTCCTCCTCCTCTTCAGTTGTAATTTTGCAGTTTGGGGATTATGGATATCAGTTAGCTGCCTGTCAGCCCAGAGTGCTGCTGAAACAGCCCAGTCTCTCCTCACACATATTAATGCATGGCCCAGACGAGATGATGAAACCACTGGCAATGTCTTGTTTACCAAAGCCCCTCAACTCTCTCTGAACAATTTACCCAGGGTGGATTGGGATGGGAGGGGGGGTTGCATGACAAAAAACATGGAGAAACATAGCTTTAAACGTCCAACACCGGGCTGTTTCAAAGCGAGGAGTGCGGAAATGTTAATGCAACTTCTCAAAAATTAATTTCTGTATTTTTGTTGTACTGGTATAGTGACTGCTGACTGCCGAGCGCCCTCTGGCTCTGCTTCTCACGTCTCAAGCAATCATCTCTCCTTTTTAGAATCTTTAGAAACAGTGGGCAGAATGTAACTAAGTACTTATTTACTCATGTACTGTACTTAAGTACAAATTTGAGCTACTTGTACTCTACTTGAGTCTTTTCTTTTCATGCCCCTTTCTACTTCTAATCCGCTACGTATTGTCTTTGCTTTGAACAGATGCTGGCTGTTTGTCTGTTTTTGTTCTGTCTTAATGTGTTTTTTTTGTCTTACTTTGTCATTCGTATGTAATTGTAAAATCTGCGCGCACAAAAAAAGTTAAATATATAAATAAGTTATTAGAATGGAGGGGGAAAGAAGTTTTTATATATATATATATATATATATATACTTACAAAACAAACAACTGACGTTTGGCGTAGGAAAATCTTCAAATACTGTCTCCCCATTCTTTTAACCACAGAATCGTCACTTTAAGACCTCAGTGGGAACCCCTCAATCTCACTGTATAATATAGTCTGTTTTTCATACCCAATTTCATCAATTTTAAATAAATTAACTGATATCCTAATCCTATTTGTTATCATCTCCGTTTTGTAGATTTCCTTAATCACCTTCCGTTTTCCTATTTCTGGTGCAGTTGGTTTCAGCCGATTTATCTGCTTAAGTGCCGCTGCTTAAGACTCTAAAGAGGTACTTAGCAGATGAGTGAGAGAGTATCGGAGGTGTGTTTGCTCTGTCCCCAAAGACAGTGTGCATTGACGTGCACAGTGATATCCACAGTTATGCTTATTTCGGTCCATCTTTGCCATTAAACGATGCAGGAGAACAACATGTGCATATGGTTACAGCAGCGCCGTCCCACGCCTTCCCCTAACTTTGCTTGAATAACACCTTGTTGAAGGAATCTCTCTGTCCATAATAATGAACTTGTCGTCTGCTATGTATTATTACTTATGTCCTGTTATGAGAGAGAGAGAGAGAGAGAGCGAGCTGCAGCACTGTAGGCACTGTCCCCTAAAGCAGGGATCTTCAACAGGGGGTCTGGGACCCCTAGGAGGTCCTCAGTGTTAATGCAGGGGGTCCTCCAAATTATTGTTTAAAAAAAAAATATATATATATTTTCAAAAATGAAAAAGTCTTAACATGAATCCATATTTTTAGCAAATATAAATCCCCACTGCCTACTGGCCTGTAGGTAAGGTAGTCTCTAAGGCCATCCACAGATACCGTTCATTCTAAGGGTTCACTGTGCCACATGTATGTTTAACATTAAAACTTGATTTATAAAATCATGCCAACAATTAGTAGAAGTATCATTTTATACAATATACGTATGTAGTAGGGGGTCCCTGCTCCATCTTTCTTTCAGTTAAGGGGTCCTTGGCTTAAAAAAAACGTTGAAGAACCCTGCCCTAAAGAATGGCAATGATAGTATGAATAATAGAAATGATATTGGTGTAGTTGACACTGAATATTTTTAGAATCTGTGTGTGCATTTGTAAAATGAGTTAACAGGGTTATAATATAGTTTAAATGGTTCTTGACTTGAGTGCTGGGATTTGCTTCTGGTGACTGCTATGAATAAAAAAAGACCAATTATACATTTTCACAGTTTTTCAAGCATTTATTAAGTCTTTGCCTACTTCTTTAAACTTCAGATAAAACATTCAAACCTTACTATTCCACATCTTTCAAACATTATTTGTTTTATTTAACTTTTCATTGACATTCATGTTTAATTTAGTCTATATCCACGACCTTCCACTTCCAGGATTGCCCCGTTGCCGACGGAAATTCCGCCATATGTCCTATTTTCGTCCAGATTTCTAGAGAGTTTTGCTGTTGCACGACTAAAACAACTTTTGAAGTACATGTTTAAGTTCCTTCCAGAGGCTATTTTGCAGAGGCACTGGGGCTCCGTGCAGTGCTTAGCGCCGCCCAGGACGATTGTGATTGGTTTAAAGAAATCCCAATAAACCAGAGCACCTTTTTCTCCCATCCCAGAATGCTGTGTGGACTAGCCAGACCTTCCTCCGCAGCGCTGTGGAGGAAGGTCTGGCAAAGCGAGACTAATACTAACTAAACCCATTCCCATTTTTTCAACTATTCTCACTACTTCACCTTCTTCTTACACAATTCAAGCCGGCAATCCAGTGTAGCGCCAGCCTTTCAGCATACAGCATTCACACCGCAATTTCTTCAGAGATTACTTATGTCCGTACAGTAGTGCTGTATTTATATAGGGTGATTTAACTGACCCAGTATATAATTACATAGGTCTGATGTTCGGTGCAAAAAACTATTTCACCTTTTTTTTGCCTTTTACTTGAGTGTAAAACTAAATGTTCTGACTCGAACATGTTTAACTTGAAGGTTGATTGTTGACAAAGAAATCTTAAAAGGTACACTGTGTAGGAATTTCTCCCATCTAGTGGTGAAAAACGAATAGTGCTCTCTAGCGCCTCGCTTTTTCAAATGCGTGTTGCAACTACGGTAGCCGTTATGTACCAAGAAGCTATGATCCTCCATTATGAACTAAAGTACAGTGCAGGCTTTCAAATTTGCCGGGGCACTGACAAGCGCCTCTCACTGATCTCCTTCTACGTTTTGAGCTGGTTTCAGTCACGTGACGCTGGCTCTGAACAAAAACGCGTTGTGGATTAGCTAGACAGGTAGGCTAGTGCTTTATGTCCCTCTCAGCCATTATAGTTTTTCAAAATAGTGGAACGACATGGAAGCCTCCTTGGACTTACCCGTCCAATGTAAATACAGATAAGAAATTCTTCGCTTACGAGGATAAGTCAGATCATTGGCAGAGGTCATTTTACACCAATGAGGGCATATTTATGAATGAAGACATTGATTTTAGCTAATAAAATACTTAAAACTCTACACAGTGTACCGTTAAGCATAAGGTCTACTTCCTCAACATTTTCCCAGAGCTCTCAGACACATCTAGTGGCATTCATCAGCAGGTCGAGTCCATCCGCAAAATCTCAAGCAATCATGTTCTCAGGGCTGTTTAAGTTCAACTGTGAACGAAACAAACTGCATATTACCGAAAACACTTTGAATTGATTGTCACTCTTGTTGATTTTAAAGCATAATCTGTCATTGTTATAATCTTTAGAAATCAATACATGCTATTAGGGCTTGGCAATATATCAATATTATATCTACATCCATATATGAGACTAGATATCATCTTAGATTTTGGATATCTTAATATATGACAAGTGTTGTCTTTTCCTGGTTTTAAAGGCTGTATTACAGTAAAGTACTTTTTGGGGCTGCACAATATATTGTTTTTTTTTTTATCGTCATCGCAATGTCATCTGTCGCAATATACATATCGCAAAAGGCTGCGGCCTATGGCGACAGACACTGAGATCTTTTGTGTCAGTTGAAAGAAAATCTCTGTACAAAACTGCACTTTAAAATGTAACTAATTCTATTTTTAGTGGTGCCTTTTACGTTCAATTCAATGTTCAATTTGTTGAATTAAAAACAATATCTGTAACTGTACCATGTTCCTACCTCCTGATTATATTTTGTAATTTTGACTGAAAACAATCTTAGTCCACTTACTGGACCTTGTGCTAAGATTGCGAAGATCTTAGCCAATAGTCTGAGAAATACAGTAGATGACTAGACACAAAGAGCAATGTTAGGGAACGCCTTTCCCCCCTTTCCTTTTGTTCTCCCTTTCGCGAGGCATGATGCATGAACAGAGGAGTGCAGCGGGTAAATAGTGGTAGAGAACAATGTGTAGGCATCACGAAAAGCAAACGAGAATGCTCTGAGCCCCAAGTGTTCCTGAGGGGGGAGAGAGGAGAGGAGGCAGAGGAGATGATCTGCAGTGTTGAGATGATTGGCCCGTGGGCCACAGGGAGAACAGCCAGAACACTGCACCCCCCCCCCCTCACCCGGATGCTGGGTTCTGCCTATTCAAAAGCCATGAGTCAGCAGAAAGCTGCCCCCTCCGTGTCTGCTGACAAACACACACACACACACACACACACACACACACACACACACACACACACACAGCTCAGGGCTGATGAGACAGACAGACTGCATGCTCAGCTGTCTGTGTTGGGGCTTTATGTACTACAGCGTTGAAATCAAACACAATAGACAGAGCTGTCTGCCATCAATATGGAAGGCTGCGTTATATCTATATTTCTATCTAATGATATTTACTTCTTTAATATCTATATCTAGATATATGTACACTACACATATCTTCCAGTTTACTACAATCCAGTACAATAAGCCTGCAGTGATCATACCCTCTGAAACGATTTTTATGCTAAAGACCCCTTAGCTGAAAGAGAGACGGAGCAGGGACCCCCTGCTACATATTGTAAAATTGAGTTGCATTTTGAACTGGGCCTACAATAATATGTAGGGTGGCCCTGAGGCCTTTACACATAGCTTTTTAACACACATGTAGCACAGTGAATCCTTAAGCTTAATTGTATCTGTGGATGGCTACCTTGGTGGCTAGCTTACTCATCGATGTTATGTTTTTTTTCTTTTTAAAGCTTTAGCGCGTAACTTTTTGATATTAATGAACATCTGTTACATTCAAGCCATTGCCAAATGAGTTGCTACAAAGCTAATTAAGACTATCCACACAACTCTCTGTATTTCCAGACTGATCTCATGAAATGGCGTATGTATGACACGCCAATTCGTACGCATATTTTTGCCGTGTCATCAAGACGCATACTCGCTTTTTAGCGTGTTTATCAACGCCTTTTGGCCTCCATTGACTTACATTACTTTGCGATTGCATGTGAATTTAGGCCGTAGCGAGCAGTATGAAAGGGCGAAAATGGGTAAAACACAGGACTTTCACCCAGAAGACCGGGGATCGTGTCCCGCGTGTCACGTTTCCTGAAGTCAACCGTCGCTTTCTTCTTTTCCTAAACCCAACCCGCTTGTCACGATTCCTAAACCCAACCATAGCTTTCTTCTTTTACTAAACCCAACTGGTTCTTCTTTTCCCAACCCGTCCGCTGTATACGGTGCTCAAAATGCATACAGATAACACGCCACTTGGCTTTAGAAAGTGGCGCGTATGTTTACGCAAAGTCATGATGTCATGTTGGTATTTCTCAGTATGGCTATGTTCAGAAGATTGTGGCGTCCGGTGACTTTCTCACGCAGAAACTCAAGTGAAGATAATGACCTCTTCTGAAGAGTCCATCATGGTTTTTTAATCCTCCGTGTCCTCCTTGGCTACTAGCAACTGCGTGGAGGAGGGGTGGGGGCGCCGCGTCACGGAAGGCTTGTATCATGTGGACGCGCCGACAGTGTTGTTGTAGTTACTTAGAATTCCTCTGTTGAAGATCTTTGCTCTTGTGTAATATTTCTTAATTCTGAAATGAGAACCTCAATTGGAAGTACACATACTGCAAACCTTACACACTAATACTCTTGCAGGCTCTTCATTTTCACAATGCTTCTTTTCACAATCGCAGTCATTTCATTCTTTTTAGCAGCCAACTCCTTTGCATTTTTAAATCCTACTGCACTTTGCTACCATGTTGCCCCCCCTGATCCTAGCTTCTTTCTTTCCTCTGCGCAGGGTGCTAGAGAGAGTGATGTCGGCAGACGAGGAGCGGGATGGCGAGGCGGCAGCGCCCGTGTACGTGTACGAATCCAAGGTCCACTGTGCCAACGTGCTGCTGAGCCTGGAGGAGCAGCGGCGGCAGGGCATCCTGTGCGACGTCACTGTACTGGTGGAGGGAAGGGAGGTGCGCGCGCACCGGGCTGTCCTCGCTGCTAGTAGCCGCTACTTCCTGCAGGCCCTGCTCGGGCACAACAGGTCACCAGGCCAAGCGGAGCCCATCATTGACCTGCCAGACAAGGTAAAGGGCTACAATGACTACACAGAACACTTGTTGCTATGTTCACACTTGGCGTCTTTTTTTAAAATGCCAGCATCTGTTTTACATTATAATCCTACGGAGTAAACCGTGTTTTCAAAAAAGTCCTGAGCGCTTTTTTAAACGCTACTGCTGTTTTGCAGCTCGGAGCATCTTTTTTGAAGTTGAAAAAAGTTCAACTTTTCTGAAAAAAAAAACACCCTACGTCAAGCGCTTTTTTGACAGTCGACCATAGACTGTATAATATGAATGGACAAAGCATCCGGTTCGGCCTTAAATCTGCATTCTATCTGAATTCCAGCAGGGGGCGAAACGTGCAGTTGCAAAAGGAGGTGGGTTTCTGTAGAAGTCTATGAGAAAGTGACCCACTTCTCACTTGATTTATTACCTCAGTAACCATTTTCATAATGAGTTTATGGTCTCAATCGCTAGTTTTAAGTCTTCTGCAACACAGAATGATGTTGAATTATGCTCTTGTTTATTTTAAAATCGACGATGAAATAGGAGGTGTTTTAGGGCGTAGCTATGATGTGATTGCCGGTGAAAGTGTGTAACGTAACCTAGAGTGAAAGTCTATGGCTCCTCCCTCACTCCTCCCTCTTGTCTAAAATCGTCACATCCGCAACCAGGATGGCTGCGCCTGTAACGGCAAACTCAACGACTCATAGCAGATCTCCACAACCCAATGGGTGACGTCACATATGCTCTGTCCACTAATATTTACATTCACTGCAGTCGACCAATGACAAGCAGAGTAGCCAGACCTGTCGTTTTCATAACGACAAGATAAAATGGAGTCGGAGCACAGCGAGTTATATGATATGACCGGGTGCTCCATGAATAGGGAACTCACTTTGCTTTATGTAATGTTAGCAGCACCACTCTCTCTCTCTCTCTCTCTCTCTCTCTCTCTCTCTCTCTCTCTCTCTCTCTCTCTCTCTCTCTCTCTCTCCACCGTTTTGTTTTATCTAACGTTAGCATTAGCACCGCTCCACATAGCGCTCTAGCTAGGATACTGTAGCAGTAGCCATTGTTATAGCAAAAGTCGCTCTCGGCTGCTTTTTTTGGAATAAAAACGCTGCCAGCTTTTTTTTTTTCACTACAAAAGCGCCCTAGTCTACTTTTTCTTGTCAAAAAAGACGCCAAGTGTGGACATAGCCTTGGGGAGTTCCACAGGAAGTGAGGTCATTTTAAAAGATAAATGTTAGAGGAACTTTCAAAGTTCATTACCTGCTTCTTTTATGCATATCTGTGTTAGATAGCTTAGATTGATCATTTATTTATTTATTCCATTCAAGTTTTACTTGCCTCTGTACAGCACATAACATGTATTTATTTACTGTGCTGTTTCTGTTTAGTAGCTTCTCTTTTTAGCTTCTGGTTCAGTGTGGCAGGTGTACCTTTGTTTTCATTTGTGGTGTGGAAATGTTCTGTGCTTGTTGCTGTTATTGTGCTGTCAATGTTTTATGTTTGTCATGGTCCTTGATGTGTCCTCGCCTGCTGCGGATCAAATTTCCTTCGGGACAACGGTTGACGTTGAAGTTGAAAATGTGGGAAGATAACTCTGATGAAGTCTTCAAGAACATACACAGGAATAAATATACGGCTAAAAACAAGTACAACAAAGCTGAACTGTTAGGCATTGTCTCACTAAATATGTATATCTAATATATATATATATATATATATATATATATATATATATATATATATATATATATATTAGGGCTGCACAATATATTATTAGCACAAAATATCAACTTGTGCAATAAACATTTCGTGAAAGACACTTAGAGATTTTTTGAGTTGGTTCAAAGAGAGTATCTGCTTTTTTAAATGTAACTGTCATTCTTTTTTAACGGTGTTTTTTATGTTCAATTCGGGGTTCAATGTATTCACTAAAATAATGCTGTAAATTATTTTTTTCAACAAACATGGTATCGGACAGAATGGATCAAATTCTGATGTAGGGCTGCACAAGATCAACTGCCGCAATATACACATCACTAAAGGCTGCGACACATCGCAATAGACACAAAAGAGATATTTTGTATGTGTTGAAAGAAAATATCAGTAGAAAACTGCACTTTTAAATGTAACTGTCATTTGTTTTTTGTTTTTTTGTGGTGCCTTTTATATTCAATATAATGTTCAGTTTGTCCATAGAAGAATGTTGGAAGTGATTTCCTTTCATTTTTTTTAATTCAACAAGTAATTTGTTTTATTGTAGAAGAATACTGAAAGCAGCAGAAATGCAGAACTGAGTACACTTTAATATCTGTTAATTTATTGCAAATAATATCGTTATCACATATTTTCCTTATATCATGCAGCCCTAATATATATATATATATATATACACACAGTATATAAAAAGGAAATGTTGGGCATTAATGTAAATGTGGTTACATTGTTAGTTGCTGCTGTTTCCATTGACCACCTGGGGTGATCAGGGAACAGTTTCTGATCCCAGAGGCTGATGTTTCCATACAATGCCCCAGATCTGTCATATTGATTAATATGTCTGTGTGACTCCACCTTATACAGTAATCACTCGCACAGGCCTCCACCACTTCAAACTCCACCCCCTAGTGCCTGTAAGCATGGCTTTATTTTCCATATCCTTTCTGCTGTCTGTGCACTCCTCTCATAAATTACTGGAACTCACTGTGGCTCAGAGGTAAACCAATTTGGCTGTGGAATTTATCATTGTTTTCTCCCATCCCGGAATGCTGTGTGGACTACCCAGACCCTCCTCCGCAGCGCTGTGGAGGAAGGTCTGGCAATGCAAGACTAATTTCCTCCCTACTAACCAGATAGCTTAATGGACCTTTTTCCCAGCAGACATTTGGACTTGTCATAGTAGGAAAAGCACAGCTGAAATTGATAACCTTAACGATGGCTCAATTCCATCAAGTGTCCCAGTGAGCTATTTCAGTGAGTCAGCATGCACAATGCCAGGACCTCTCCTAAGTGGAATGCAGCCATCATTAATGGTTTGGTATACACCTGTGCTTTTCCTACTATGACATGTCAACATGTCTGCCGTGAAAAAGGTCTATTGGTGGAATTACAACTTCATTGTCTTCATTGTGTTAATTAGTGAATAAATGTATGTGTCACAACCACTGCAAAATGACTCAGAATTTGATCCATTCGGTCCGATAACATTTCAAAAGTCTAGAAGAGCCGCACGATTAAATCCCCATTTGAAGTTAGCTGAGCGCTAAACCGGAAGTAGCCGGCTCAGTCGGCGGAGGTCTCTAGTGCACCTGCTTTATCGGCCGCAGAGAGAGGAAGCAGCACCGATCATCTAGGTCATTTTATACGCAGTTGAACTTTTTTGGCTTCATTCCCCACTGATCGGGGCTCCGCTTCGAACACTGTATCCAGTTCTCTTTATAGATCCTTGATTTCACTCAGTGTAAATATATCATACAGCTTCAAGATGATAGAGAATACAGGCAGACAGCGTGGAATAACATGTTTTACCTTAAAGCTACTTAAGGAGAAATAAAATGGGAAAACAAGATGTTAAGTGTAGATGTCCCGATTCCGATCACAAGTATCGTATCAGAGCCGATATGGGAATTTTTTTAACTGATCGGGAAACAGCAGTCACCCCGATCGCCTTAAGCTTGATTTATACTTCTGCGTAAAATCTATGCCGTTGCTACGTACGTAGGTACGTGGAGACTCCGCGTACCTACGCCGGACCCTACGCCGGACCCTACGCAGTAGCCTGACGTGCACTTCTCAAAAAATTTAACTACATGTCGCGCCGCCGTACATCTCGGCCATGGCTTGGTAGCGTTGCAGTTCCCCCGACTCATTTCCTGGTTCTCCTTCTCCATAAACAACATGAAATCAAGGAGAGGGTTAACTTTTCCTGCTCCAGAGTTCTGACCGTGGTCAGAAAGCTCAGGGGAGACTCTTTGTTTCTCTCACTATGACTCTAGAGTCGCTACTCACTCCGAAGCTAATCCCTGTCACTCTCTCACTCGCTCTACCACACACTCCCCACACACACACATATGCCGGCAGTGGAGCCTCCGCAAAACCATAAATCAAGCTTTACTCCGATCATTAAGTCAGCTGAGCACAATTTGCGGCAGGGCATCAACTCGCAAGTAACTTGGAGTTACTCATTAACGTGGCTAAAAGGTCAGCAGTGTGGAAGTATTTTAAAGATGCTCTAAGCGATGTAACGTGTTTTTTTTGTCACATACAGCAAACATCTCCTCACTATCCGCTAGCTGCCTGTCCCCTGAACACACTGTAAAAAAAAAAATGCGGCCTCTGTAGACAGCCCAGACTCCACAAACGGCAACAAAAACAAACTGGCCAACCTGCACCACCAAACATAACAAAGAGTGTTCCAGCCAATAACTGACAAGAAGGATTTGGGGGTGGGGGTTGGGGGGAAGCACGGAAGGGAGGGGGAGGGGACGGGATGAGGAGGAGGGAGGGGCGAGCTAGCCTCGTTTTGTTTGACAATACTTCGAACTTCGAAAGTGCCGTCACTCAACATCGCTTAGAGCACCTTTAAACTAGAAAGTCAAAACAGTCCAACATCCACTTGCAATATCTGCAATGCCATCATTAAAAACCAGCGTGCAGCTTTATTATCTAGGCAAATACAAGTATCGGATTGGGACTCGGTATCGGCAGATATTCATTATTAAAAAAATTGGATCAGGGGCCAAAAAAGCTGATCGGGACATCCCTAGTTAAGGGGTTAATGATCAGTTATTATTATTATTCTTTCCATCTCTCCAAGATGATACAGAATATATACTGGCAGACATTGTGGAATAACATGTTTACCTTAAAGCTACTTTAAGGTAAAAAGGGAAATAAAAGTTAAAAACTAGGTGTTAAGTGGATAATCAATCGTATGCCATTTCTCTCTCTGCTGGTTGGTAGCAGTGTGTAGTGGAGCTTCTACTGGCTGCCCTCTGGCTGAATATAGGCTTACAAGCACACCAATATACACACATATTCACGTGCACACACATGCACACAGCAATATAGAGTAAGCACATACATACAGCAACACATGCCCTCACCATCCCCCTCTCTCACATACACATGTATAAACCCACATGCTGACTGTAGGGAACAAGAACTAAGCAGGGGAGATGTGGTGGGTGAAGGTGGGAGAGGAGGAGGAGCAAAAAGGATCCAGGCAAGAAAACAAGACATATATTGTAAGATTTATACTGCTGGAATGTGGCAAAATACCTGAAGAAAATGGATTGGTTGCCTGTGGGGTAAAATTCTGTTTCATCCATTTCCAGCTCACCACCTCTCTGTTAATGTCAAAATATGTGTTTTATTTGTCCGTCAATAATGTCATGATGTTCAAGCAATATTGTTATTCTGTTAGGGTGTCTTTTAGAAACACTACTAATTACAGTATGATCAATCTCTGATTCCCAAAATACTCTCTGACCAGAATAATAGAAATCCCTGTATAAAGGTGGTTCTAATATTTTGTCCACCCTCAATTAGACATTTTACATTGTTGTGTTTCTAATAGAGCCCGACCGATATATATCGTCGGGCCGATATTATCGGCCGATATTAGGCATTTTCCAAACTATCGGTATCGGCATTTATAATGGCCGATAAATGAATATTTAAAAAATAAAATAAAAACGGACGAAACACCCTTCAACCATGTCCTGAGTGTTGGCGTTGCATAGTTTGTCCACCAGAGGGGGCTCTACAACGCCCCTGTTGGAAACACTATGATTTTTTTTTGTTATTGTGTTTTTGTTCAAAGGACTTTAAGTTTCATATCTTAAGTTTGTATTTTTATTAGGGCTGTCAATCGATTAAAAAATGTAATCTAATTAATTACAGACTGTGATTAATTAATCGAAATTAATCGCATACATAATTAACGGTGCCTGAACCGATACTTTTTAATAAAGTAAAAAAAGAAAAGAAAAAAAAAAGGGTACTAAACAACAGTCGGTGACATTAAAGAACGGCTTGTTTATTGCTAAGGCCATATGGTCAAAATTAAATGATTTAATAATAATGTATAACAATAACTTATTTCACTAGTAAATTGCTGTTGAACGACGAAAACAACCACCAGATGGGAAAAGGACATTTACAATAACTTCAAATGCACCACAAGGCTGTAGTTTACCAGTTTCATTGAACGCACCGTCTGTGTTGTTTCTCCGATGGCAGCTGCAGATTACCGGTGTTGAGTCCTCTACAGTAAAACACAGTCAAACTTTACACCATTCAGCATTAGCTGTCAGCATTTTAACCGCGTTTAATCCAGCTACTAGCTAGCGGTAGGCTAACGTTAGCTGCTGTCGAGTATAGTGTTAACTAGCTAGCGGTAGGCTAACGTTAGCTGCTGTCGAGTATAGTGTTAACTAGCTAGCGGTAGGCTAACGTTAGCTGCTGTCGAGTATAGTGTTAACTAGCGTCACGTCTGTTTCAGAGCATCAGAGAGAAGTTCAGACATATCAGTGTCACCAGATTTCGGTAGCCAGGGTTGGCAGGAAGAAGATTTTTACAAGTAAATGTTCTAATTAATGATCCAGGCAGAACATTCTCGTCTCCCTCCTTCATTTTACAGTACAATGGTGGCTAGAACGGCTCCGGGTCAAACATCAATATGGAATAGATTAATCTGCGTTATTTTTTCTCAGATTAATTAATCGAAATGAACGCGTTATTTTGACAGTCCTAATTTTAATACATTTTATTTATCAGAACTTTAATATATTTTGATGTTCCTCTGTTCTGTTGTGACAATAAAACAAACAAGTTTATTTTTAAACTGCATTATCATATTATTTTAGTGAGGACTCATACATAACTACAAATAACTAATGTTAGGGAAATCTGTCTATGTTTTGTTACGCGTTTCTGGATTATTATCACCAAATATTTGTATCGATATCGGCCTTAAAATCCTGAACGGTCGGGCTCTACATCTAATATTTTGTGAAGAAAGCACTGTTCCGTCTGTAGGGTACCGTAAGGTCTGAAATATCAGCCTTAGTTAGAGGCTTATATTAGAGACAGAGCTTTTTTGCTCCATGTTTATCTGTTGTCTTGATAAGTAAAACCATTCTTTCATGTCACCCTTCTCTACAGGTGACAGCTAAGGGTTTTGCTCCGCTGCTCCAGTTTGCCTACACAGCCAAGCTGATTTTAAGCTCGGAAAACATCCACGAGGTCATCCTGTGCGCCGACTTCCTGGGCGTTCACAATTTGGAGGACTCTTGCTTTCGGTTCCTTAAAGCGCAGCTACAGAACGACAGCCAACATGCCAGTAACGGCAAGGTGGAATATGACGAAGACATCACTGCAGAGGATGCGATATCCTCAGATGATTCTGCAGAGATGAGGCAGCAGACCAATCACGTAGCAAGCGCTGCGTCTCTTCCCGCTGACCTCTCTCAATGTCCTAAATACAGGAAGTATCATTACCAGGTCCCTCATAACAAGCACAATGGAGAAACCCATCATGGCAGTGGGGATGCCATTTCGGCCAACCATACCTCAGTCAGCCCTGCGCACTCACAGCTCAGAGACAGCAGCGCCGCTCCACAAACTCTTCTCACGCCCTCCAGGATCAAAGAGGAACCATTTGTGTACGAGGAAGAAGGCGATGAAAGGAGCGGTTGCAACCCAGAGTTGTGTACCGAGGAGGTACTGGAGATGGAGCTAGAGGTAGAAGGTGTCCCAGTTGCCGCTGAGCACTCTCCGAGCCGGGGATCGCCCTCTTCGTGCCTGCGCTCTTACCTCCAGAGGGGCGGCTTAAATCTCAGCAGCGTGCCCAGCACCACCATCCAGCAGCTACTCACCAACAGACTGTCTCTCAACCACTACAGGGAACTGGTCAAAGACAGGCAGAGGGATAAGAGGGAATCTCTGGGTCGAGGGGACTTCAAGACAGATGTCATACCAACAGCGCTGGCTGGCATTGGCAAGAACATGGAAAGGCCGGTGTCCAAAGCGTCCTCCTCCAAACATGAGGGAGATCTAGACAGAGCCAGTGTCATTTTCTCTTCAGCGGCTGGCGAGCAACAAATGTTGGCACATTCTTACATGGATGATAAGTTCAGAGAAGAGGTCTCGACCCTGATGCAGGTAGGAGCGTCTTCTGGTAGGTCGTGCCTTGCCACCAGCTGCCCCGTTCCCATCAAGACATCGGCCCACTCCCCTCCCCCTTCTGAGCCCCGAACCCAGACTTCCAGCTCTCGTTCCTCGTTCTCATACCCAGAGGACGCAGGCAGCGGTAGCTCACCTTTCAACCTTCCGCAGTTTGACTTCTCCTCATCCCCGCACTCAGGCTCCACCTCTGGACTTCCTCACTGCCTGGCCGGGGTAATGGAGCAGAGGAACCCGCACAGCGGAGATGTAGTCTTCTCTCAGGGTTGCGGCAGTATCAAAAGCGAACAGGGATTTGGTGCCAGTGGTGGAAACTCCAGCGACGAATCAGGCTCTTTCTCAGAGGGAGACAGTGAAAGTGGCGTCTCCAGAGTTTCTGGCCCTGAGGTTAGTATAGTCCTTTATTTTTATTTTTTAAAGCAACACTATGTAACTTTTAGCTGCAGCTGTAGTTCCAATGAGACAACCTGTAGGGGGACCGAAGCGGGAAAAGTTACATAGTGTTGCTTTAATGATCAACTTTTGGTTGAGTTCGTCACAAGAATCGTACACGAGGTACAATAGACAGGAAGGACCAACAGCATTCTGGCTATAACTGGTACAGTTTGGACTAGATCTTTTTTAGATTTTGATGTGTTTGTATGGTGTGACATACAATTTATGCATCAATGTACAATGTTTAAACTGATGTGCTGGGTTTTCTGATGACATAAATATGTTGGTCCAAATATTGTCCCAATTAAGTTCAAGGCCCTGCCCCTGGTAAAGGCCAAATGATGCTTCGTGAATCATTTTTTTGAGCCCACTAGATGGTGCTCTTGGTTTTAAGAAAAAGATCTCAAGGAATGGCAATTCAGTTGGGGTGTGCATCTATCCCTTATAAGACCGATACGTATCTAGATACATGGGCTACGATGCGGTTTAGGGACAATATATTTTAATATGGAACGATTCATCGCGATTTCATTCAATGTTGAATCGATTTTGAGCAATTCACTGAGATACGATAGATACAGTTAATATTCGTTTAATGTAAACACATTCACTTTCCGTTATAAATGTTGAGTTTCCTTCGCGCACATACAGTATATAAACATAAGCCCATATTTTTCAACAGCATTGCACACACAGCAGCAGCTTCGTTGAACTGACAGCAAAGCTTCAGTCAACCGATTCGTAACGTTAGAATCGGGCCATTGGGCCATTCTTGGTCCATTTAGATCGATCCAGGGGTCCATGTAACCATGTAGTCCTATCTGTGATAATACAACCGGATACCAATAAAGAAAATAGTTCACAGAACTTCATGAAGCTTCATTTCGCCGTCACTACTTGTCCTTCAAGATCACGATTCTAGGACTCAGTCACCCCCAGAGTTTTGGCAGTTTTGGAGATTAAGTCATTATAAATGGTGGACACCAATCCTGCAGAGGATGTTCGAGTGTTAAAGTGCTCAGTTGGTGAGAGGGTAAAACCTATAAATGTCAAGGTTTTCAATTCACCAGTATAGTATGTATTAAGTATCGACCGCCTCTAAGCAATAACTGGCCTCTTGCCTCTTTTTGACCTAAACTTTAAGAGCACACTGCTGAGCTGTGCTATAGCACGTATCAGTGATTTTTTTCAAGCATGCTCTCAGTGTGATTTACAGCTGGGACTATTCTTAGACAGTCTATTTCTCAGGAGAAATTACACAAACACTTCCAACACTAACTCCTTGCAGTTTAAAGAGCTGTATGGTTGCCATGGTGATGCCTAAGCACATGCAATATCTGATGACATGTGAGATTAGTTTCATACTGGAGCTCTCTCTCTCTCTCACAAACACACGCACGCACGCACACACACACATACATGCACGCACGCACACACACACATACATGCACGCACACACACACACGATATTATCTATTAGATTTGAGTGGTTGTTGCCTCTGGTCTGTAGATGAGTCAGTGACGTATATGTATCATACGGTGCTCAGCTAATCTGAATAGACATACTGAAACAGTAACTTGAAGATATTACAGGGGTCACAGCTACAGACCCTATTTATTTCACTTGCTGTTCTAACTATAAATGTGTGTAAAGAATATTTTAATTTGAAGCGGAAACAAGAAGTGTTGAGTTTGTATCAACAGCATAATGCAGTAAAAAAAAACAGGGCAAACAGGAGCAGATCAGGAAAGAAGGAAGCTTCATACTGTACTAAAATATGAGCAAATATACTTATCAAACAGAGTGAATAAGAAATAAATGCATGTCTCTAATATAAGCCTGCTGCATATAGATTTATTTTAAATAGCTTGTTATTCAACTGTTGTGTAACAAAAAAGTGGTCCAAGACAGTAAATTCATTTAGATGATTTTTAAGAGATCGATAGAGAGTTTGTGCAACAAATAGGCGATGGAAACAGGTAGGTAGGTGTGTGTGTGTGTGTGTGTGTGTGTGTGTGTGTGTGTGTGTGTGTGTGTGTATGCGCCTATGTGCGTGCGTGCGTGTGCATACCTACATCGTATATCACTCCTGTATATGTATGTGTGTCTGGGGCCTGTCCCACTTCTTTGCCCTGACCCAGTTGTCTCAGCGAGAGAGAAGACACACACACACACACACACACACACACACACACACACACACACACACACACACACACCCCCTCGGGTGCCCTGTAGGCAGGTGAAAGGTGTCCTGGCCACATTCCCTCCACCATCTGCTGCTCCTGACCCCAGATCTCTCCAATCAGGCCACCAAGACCCTCTCCACCCCACTTTGCATTTTGTCATTTTGCTTTTTTTCCTACTTATTTAAGTATAAAGAAAGTCATTCTTCAATATTTTCTTAATCAAGTATTCTACTGATTATTTAACAATTACCTCAATATTCAGATAAAAAAAAACCTATTTAAATACAAACTACAGAGACCAGGCACAGATGTTGATGTTGCAATCACATGCCACATCAACATCTGTTGCATGTAACATTCAGCTTGTGCGTTGGTGTCTGATGCTGAAGGCCCTGACGAAGCATCGGTATTTGACGAGTTGGGGAACGGTCTGCGAGAGCCGTGTGGAGACAATCCCAAACTCTATTCTGAGTATTTAGAGTACACATAACATAAAGATAATAATATTATACTAACAAAACTAAATGTAAACTATAAATGCATGTGGTAATATTGCCTGTTCTCATGAACCATTCGTTCAAAAAGCTACGAACTGTTAAGCACTCTAAGTCGTAAGCATTCCACTTTTTTGCTGCTCCCTACATTGACGGCCGTTATAAGAACAAGAAGGGAAGAGGTTCGGGGTGGATGGGTGGGCGTTAACATACAGGACTTTCAAGCCAGAGAGCAGAGTTCCCTTCCCGGGTAAAACTGAAGCCTTTCACACAGGAAGTGTGTTTCAATCTAAACAACAATCTTTTTCCTAATCTTAACTGGTCGTTTTGGTGCCTAATCTTAACTTTCGTCGAGGAAAAATGCTCATATTTTCTAAACAAAATGTAACTGTAATGTCCGCCGAAACGACCAGCAGCTCGCAGTGCTTTGTACCCGACTCAAAGTCACCTATTTTCGGGTAACTGAACCACCAACTACCGCTGATACAACGGAGGTCTGTAGCCCGGGTCGTGAAGCTTTGTAGCAGCTTAAACAACTAGGAACTGCCGCTCGGCGTCACACATGAAAATCACATTACTCAATACTTCTAGAATTGCAATAAATGAAAATCTCAATACAAATCGTATCGACAACCATGTATCGTGAAAGAACAGAATTGGGACAAAAGCATATCGTCCCAGCCCTAATTATTATTAATAGTAATTGTTATTCATTTCATTTAAGGACATTGGAAATGTGACGTTTGTTTTTTAAAGACCATCAAGCGAGAAATGGAAAGCAGAACGAGAGAGAGAGAGAGAGAGAGAGAGAGAGAGAGAGAGAGAGAGAGAGAGAGAGAGAGAGAGAGAGAGAGAGAGAGAGAGAGAGAGAGAGAGGATTTATGAGCATCCAAGACTCACTTTGTCATTCCAACCTTATTATGTGACTGCCGAGACTCATGGAGCTATATATAGATGTCTGTATAGTAAAGGACAGACGACACCTACACACACAGAGACACACACACACAGAGACACACACACACACACACACACACACACACACACAGAGACACACACACAGTGTTGTCAGGGCATATGATGTATGCTGGCAGCATGGGCTGCTGCATCTGCATTGTATCATGGAGCGAATGTAGAGAAGAAGTGCTCAACAGAGTATTCACTCGTCAACACTTTAATGGGTAAAATGAGCAGGGTTGGGCATCGTTTTGATATTAACAATTCTGATTCCAATTCCGTTTCTTCCTTTCGATTCTGATTCTTATCGATTCTCGATTCTTTGAGGGGTGGAGTTAAAACGGGTCACATGCTTGTTTCACGGCTTTTATAACACAAAATAAAGCCAGACAACACAACACAACAAGCGCCTGGAAGTACGGCAACAAATTTGGAACCGATGATCAGATTTGAAACCAAATTCTATAAACGATTCCAAAGGATACCTAGTCTGGCTATCACCAGACCAAGCTCAATCTTTTAAGATTGAACATTAGTCTGGGGAGTCTGCTCTGGATTTTCTACTGCACAAGAGGCGTGATCAACGGGCATAGCATAGCAACGATCCGGGTGACGTACTTTCTAACAGGTTGCTGCACATCAGTGGCCGCCATGTTGAATGTAAACAAAAAGCTGCTTGCCGTCGCTTCCCTATCGTCATCGTGTTAAACCCGCCAATAGCGCGCCAGGTGGATGAGCCAGTTTGTGATTGGTCCCTGCAGATTTGTAACAGAAGCAGGATATATAAACATACAGGTTTCCAGCCTGCAGCTGCAGGGAGAAATCAAATCGCCGGCAGATCAGGCTGGGTTTACCCAGTCTAAAACAAAACAAAAAACAATTCCATTGGAATTGTAATTTTTGAAACTAATTCCATTGGAACCGGTTGTCGATGCCCAATCTGAAAAACGAGCAATATTTAAAAAGTAAGAATTAAGCTCCACATGGCCACAGCTGCAGCAACAAACCAGTGAAGGACTGAGAGAATATTTACACCTAAAAGGGCAGATCAATAGAGGGATGGATGAAAGCACTGATGAGACCGAACTGTGAAGAAAGAGAGAATAAATAAAAAGCTTAAAACTTAAAACTACTACACTACTCATACCATTTCGTTTTTCTGTCATTCGCTCTGGTTAAATCATTAGTTTTAAGCTTAACAGAATGCAGACAAATGACTGAAAAAATATTTCTTTTATTTATATAAACTATGCAAAACAACAGATGTGTCCTCTTTTTAAAAATGTAATTGAATTTGTATTTTATCTTAAATAACAAAAAATACATTAAAAATTCACAAACAATCAAAACAACTAAGTAAATAGAATAAACAGGAAACAGGCGCAAACGGCTGGAGAAATCTAGCCCAAAGTGTTAATGTTGCTTGCTCAGGTTAGCTCACCCTATAGTCACCTGTGCAGGTGGTAGGGTCCAATCAGGGGAGGCTGAGTTAAAAAGGGCTTCAGGAGAAGCTTGCTGTGAGGTTGCCGTTTTGTTTGTTTGTTGCTATTGTGCCTCAGTTTAATATTTTTGTTTGTATTTTGGTTTAATTATGTTTTGGTCTCGTTTTGTTAATAAATACACAAATTGTGCACTTTAAAAGCCTCCTCTCCGGTCTTCAGTCGTGACAGATATACACATTGGAAATGAGAGAAACACGTTTTCCACCATGTCTTAATTACAAATTTGAAACTGGTGTGCTGTTAACTGATCTGCCTATATACTATAGCCTAGATTTTACGATATTTTATGTCTGCTCTGTCTTAAAATAACATGGGAGAGTAAGAGTGATTCTTAGCTTTAGGAAATGGGATTACTTGCTTTTATAGTTAAGTTTGAAAGTAGGAGCAGATTTCATGAATTCTCAGCACTTTGAGAAGCTTGATAAATGCAGGCCATGTTCTCTTTGTGTCAGAGCGGCTGGGACCAACAAACAGCATCATACTGCCATCTAGTGGATTTTACTCCTTATTGACCTCCATCGAACTTAATTTGATTTGATTTTTTTTATTTATCTCGAACAAACAGTATGTTGTAAAAGAAAAAAAGGAAAAATCACAAAGATAAAAACACAAAACTAAACAAATCAGCTTTTACCAAAGAACAAAAAAAAAAAGGATACGTTTGTAAAGGTGCCGGCGCAAGCATAATGCTTATTTCAGTCAGGAACACTCTCGTCATAGATTTAACCATTTATTGCAACAAATGGAAATCCAGTGATACTTGGCGATGAAGGCTCTGTTCTGATGATGCTCCCTGGATCAGCCAAGCAGCATGCTAAGATGACACAGGGAGCACGCTGCTGAGCCCCCCCTGTTATCACATAACTGAACTTAAAGAATACAATGAAGCCTATTTTGCAGCAGAATGACTCCTCTCTTTGCTGATTTCTATTTATTATTATACATTATATATTATTATATATTTATATTGCATGCCCCATGGCCCTCTAACCCTAACCCTAAGTCCCCTCTTGACTTATTTCTAATGCCCCCTTACTGCTTTTTAATCTGTTGTTGACTTTATTCCTTCTCTCCTAACTTCCTATTTCAATACATTGGCTTTGGTTTTATCATGTCAGTTGTTTTGTATTATTGCTTTTTAGTTCAGTTCAGTTCAAACATTTTATTAATCCCAATGGGCAAATCATTTGCAGCTTCCCAGTCCATAAAGTCAGTTTCAAAGAACACTCACCAAACAATGTTTAAAAATGCCGGAGGAAACTGAAAAGATATGGGACAGGTTACAGTAACTAAAAGCAATACATAAGAAACAATTCATAAATGCAACAACAAGTCCTATAGTCTCTGTGATAGCCAGCATTTAAGATGAGCATTATTTGTGCTGGGCAGCCTTATAGCAGAAGGAATAAAACTTGGAAAAGTGATTAGTTCTCCTCGGAGGCACATTATAACGCCGACCCAAAGGCATCACAGAGAACTCTTTCTTTAATGTTTATCTGTATCGAGGGAGATCTTAACCTAAATCTGTCTCGACGGGAAACACTTTGGGTCAACTTCTGTTGTTTTAAATGTGCTATATAAATAAAGATGACTTTATGTCATGGCTTCATCAGTTGTCATCACATGAAGTAAGGATGAGTATAAAAGTGATTCATTTTGATTGAAAAAAATAATAGTCTACGTACGTCGACGACGATTCATTTACGGGATTGCTCCTACGCCGCCGGAAGATCCGCCGGATGTTCCTCATTATCGGCCGGATGTCCGTCAGCTTTCTTTGTGTTGGCGTTCTAAACTCTGGTGGATTTCTGAGGACTATGGTTAACTGCTCCTCAGATCTCTGCAGGGTAAATCCAGACAGCTAGCTAGACTATCTGTCCAATCTGAGTTTTCTGTTGCACGACTAAAACTACTTTTGAACGTACACGTGTTCCACCAAAACAAGTTCCTTCCCGAGGCTATTTTGCAGCAGCACCGTGGCTCCGTACGGCGCTTAGCGCCGCCCAAGACAATTGCGATTGGTTTAAAGAAATGCCAATGAACCAGAGCACGTTTTTCTCCCATCCCTGAATGCTGTGGGGACTAGCCAGACTCTCCTCTACAGCGTTGTGGATGTAGATCTCGCAATGCGAGACTACAGAAATAATAATCCTATACAATTAATTCATACCCTGTGATCCTTTTAGGTAAAGCTGCCCTTCCCCGTGGACCAGATCACCAACCTGCCACGCAATGACTTCCAGATCCTCATCAAGATGCACAAGCTGACCTCCGAGCAGCTGGAGTTCATCCACGACATCCGACGCCGCAGCAAAAACCGCATCGCCGCCCAGCGCTGTCGCAAGAGGAAGCTGGACTGCATCCAGAACCTGGAAGGAGAGATCCGCAAACTGGTACGATCATATAACACACAAACAGACAGACAGACAGACAGACAGACAGACACACACACACGCCATTCCAATCAAACACAACAGCAACCTACTGTCAACAGCTATAAAACACTACTTTGGTTGTTGAATGGTTAAGAAAGTGATTTTAGGTGATGTAGCACACCCTCCGGTGGCCACATGGGCAAACTGTAGCTCCTATTTTCACATAAAAATATGATCCAGGAAGTCCAGGTTGAGAAACAGTGGAAATAATGTTCTCTTTTGTTGCGTCGATCGCGGGGTAAACGGTAGAAATACTCTGGAATGTGTGCTTGCATGTATTTGACATGCAACATGTCAACTTTTTTTGCCGGACGACCCTGATTCAACACAGCTTCATGCTGATGTGAACACGACCTGACATAGATTGTATTTGCCTTTGAACAAACGACTGATGCTGTTGTTGTTATAGTGCGGTAGAGCTGGGTACCAAATTCTAAACTTTTTAGGCACCGACCGAATTGCCTCTAAAGTATCGAGTATCGAAAACTGCCTCATCATTCAATACCAAATGTGAATCCCTAAGCATGATTCTTCCAATGAGATATAATTAATAAATGCTGGTGATTGTCTGTTTAACGTAACACGTCGTAGAGACATGTAGGAAAAACGACATTTCTCACGTAGTAGTCTTGCATTGCTAGACCTACGTGTGTCGGACTAGTCCACACAGCATTCTGGGATGGGAGAAAACACGTGCTCTGGTTTATTGGCATTTCTTTAAACCAAATGCCAATAAACCAATAAACCTGGGCGGCGCTAAGCGCCAGACGGAGCCTCGGTGCCTCTGCAAAACAGCCTCGGGAAGAATCTTGTTTTGGTGGAACACGTGTACGTTCAAAAGTAGTTTTAGTCGTGCAACAGAAAACTCAGATTGGACAGATAGTCTAGCTAGCTGTCTGGATTTACCCTGCAGAGATCTGAGGAGCAGTTAACCATAGTCCTCAGAAATCCACCGCAGTTTAGAATTCAAATGTATAGAAAGCGGAAGGTGACGGACATCCGGCCGAAAAGAGGGATATCCGGCAGAATTTCCAGCGGCACCTGAACAACCCCGGAAATGAAACGCTGTCGATATAGAATAAATAAAAAATAAATAAAAAGATTCGTGCCGTAATGTTGTAATTTCCTTTTTGTTTAATTGGACCGGTATCAAAGCCACGGTATTGGTATCGGTTAGACTGGGTAAACCCAGCCCGATCTGCCGGCGATTTGATTTCTCCCTGCAGCTGCAGGCTGGAAACCTGTACGTTTATATATCCTGCTTCCGTTACAAATCTGCAGGGACCAATCACAAACTGGCTTATCCACCTGGCGCGCTATTGGCGGGTTTAACACGATGACGATAGGGAAGCAACAGCAAGCAGCTTTTTGTTTACATTCAACATGGCGGCTACTGAAGCGCAGCAACCTGTTAGAAAGTACGTCACCCGGATCGTTGGTCTGATTGGTTGAAGGACTATCCAATTGCGTATTCATTTGAACTATGCCCGTTGATCACGCCTCTTGTGCAGTAGAAAATACAGAGCAGACTCCCCAGAAGTTTGAGCTTGGTCTGGTGATAGCCAGACTAGGTATCGGTACTGGTATCGAGAAGTTTTGAACGATACCCAGCCCTATGGTGGGGACAGTCTCTGTATAACTGACAAAGTGCTCACTGAGCGTCCTGTATGGCTGTCATTCTGACCTCACCCTGCTCTGTCTTATGAACTCAGGTGTGCGAGAAGGACAAGCTGCTGAGCGAGCGCAACCAGCTGAAGGTTTGCATGTCGGAGCTGTGGCAGAACCTCTCGTTTCTCTCCCAGCAAGTGTGCAGGGAGGTGCAGGGCGCCCAGCACCCCGCCGTCTCCGCCAGCATCGACCTCACATCCAACCCGCCATCGCCTTCTTCTGACGAGGGCTCGTCCCAGCCCCGGTCGCCTGCGTCGCAGCAGAGCGACACTGCTTGTCCGTCTGATCAGGGTCCGAGTCGGGGGGCGCAGGAGGACAGGCAGCCCGGGGTGGAGGTGTCCCGTCTGGGGCTGGAGAACCCAGAGTGTCCACTGCTGCTGGGATCCACTGAGGAAGTATGTAGCCCCACTGTAACTGTGGATTTCTGTCAGGAAATGACTGAGAAATGTACAACAGAGGAACAGAAGAGACAGAACTGTACTTAAAGTCTGGTGGCAAAACAGTTTGGTCCGTGACACACTCATACTTCTCTACACCTTGCTATTTGAAGTTTTTTCTTTTCTTATTTTGTAATGGATGACACAAGCGTTGTCTGATCAGCAATACTGTTCAACAGGTATTTTTTTGGACTGGTGATGAAACAAAAGCACTGGCAGCTTTCTCTCTCTCTCTCTCTCTCTCTCTCTCTCTCTCTCTCTGTCTCATCCTGACTCTTCTTCCTGTCAGCTTCCCTCCCTCTCTCGTGCATCATGGGAGGTTAAACTCAGGAATTTCTCAGAATGTTTTCAGTAATGTCCCTGTTAACATGTACAATGCACTTTACTTTACAGTCCTGTCAAATCTTGATCGCTACGTCAGCACACGCACTTGATTCGTAGTAAATGTTATTAATAATTGAATTGATAATATCAGTAATGTGAATTCCTCACCTCTGTCTAAGAAAGTAAAACAAAAGTATAAATGTTATTATTCAATTCCACACCATCAGCCAGATACGTTTGATCTAGGGCTGTCAAACGATTACATTTTCTTAATCGCGATTAATCGTTGAAATTCTAGAGTTAATCGCATGTTTTATCACATGATTAAAATTCTATTATTTTGCATTTCAGAACTGTTTTTAAGTACATATTAACAATGGAAAGCAATTCTTACCAGTGTATCTTGATTGGGAATCAAATGAATGCAAAGAAAGTGACTTTATGAACTTAATTTTAAGATTTGTATTTGTTTATTATATATTTAATCTAGTCACACATTTGAATCTAGAGTTAATATTAGGGTTGGGTATTTGGATACCGGTGCTAAAGCGGTACTTTACCGGTGCCTGAACCGATACCGATAGCGTTGCTATTCCTGCAGCAGCAGGATGTGTTACGAGGAAGTACGGCAAAATAGTAGCCTGTTAGGCATGACGCAAAGCCGAGTGAAGTGAAAATAAATTAATAGATGGCGGCATGCGATTAATACAATTTAAAAAAAAAAAAATTAACGCATTATGCTCGGTCCTTAATCGCATCGCGATTAACGCGTTAATGCTGACAGCCCTAGTTTGAACCATTTATTAATGAAAGATGATTGGTGTGGGAGGCGTGAAGTTGCTTGTAGTCATCCGAATTGCTGACGGCGTTGTGGGGAAGCTTCGGTAGGGAATCCGCCGTAGCACCCGGGGCACGACAGACTCCCTTAGAGCGTAGAGGAGTGGAGAAAAGAAATAGGGTGGGAGGGAAGGAGGGAGAGAATGCGAGAGCGAATGAGAGGAGAGGGTTAAGTCGAGTTCAGACCAAAGATTTGCGCCGAGACGAATCGAAACTTGCAGCTACATGCAACATGCCACTCTGCAACGTTCTGAAACCTGCCAGGTTACAGCAATGCTGCAAGAGGAGACAGTGTATTATCTCCATAGCAACGACTCTTTGTACTGCTGTTCTTACTTCCGACTTTCAGGATATATCATGTGTTGCGTCTAAATATGAAGGTGGATAACGCTAGAACGTAGAAACGTTTTATTTCTCTGATTCACGGCTTTGTTCTAACGCCGCTCGCTCTCTTCAGTCACTCTCTAGCTCGCTCCACCACGTACCGTGCTCGCAGACGGTCGTTGAGCCTCGGTGTAAAACTCTGCCATTTCAACCAGTTGGCAGTTTGTGACACAGAAATAAAATGGATTATAGATCATTTTATTTCTATGGTTTGTAGCCGACTTTACAAGCTGACCTTTCTATTGGCTGTTGAAAAGGCTCACGTTCTAAAACCAGCCTCTGGAGACCAGACCGTCTGAGGCTACTTTTACATTGCTACGTTTTGGTTTTCAAACCGAGTTATGAGCCACGGAGTGATCTCCGTGCACGTCAAGTGTTCCTAGCTCCAGTAGAAGAACTAATCTCCGTTTAAAACTAACCCCTCAAATCTCATCAACATTCTCGTATACTGGGCATAAACAGGAGGCAGCATGTATACTTCGCCCGTTGCTGGAAGTCGCCATGTTAAAGTTAGTAGCTTAGTCTCAGAGAACGAGACGCCATGACCCAATCAGGCAGCGTACCGTTGGCGTCAGTGCCGGTGTTGCCAAAGGTCTCCGTTTGCGGCCGTTGAGACTGCAACACAACCACGCTGATTCTAAACCAAAACGGGGTCAGAAGCGTTTTGAAATGTCTCCGGTTTAGGGGCTCAGAAACGCCGAGTAGTGTGAATGGGAGGTGTAAACGTAGCAAAAGATATTCGTTTTTTAAACCAAATCGTAGCATTGTAAATGTAGCCTTAGTCGCAGGCGCCACCATCAGCTGTTTGAGTCGAGCTGAGACGGGCCGGTTTGGACCGCTGCAACTTTTCCCTGCAACGTTGTGAAGCGGTTTGGTCTCGACGCGTATCTTTGGTCTGGACTGGGCTTCAGGTGTGTATTTATAGCAATACCGGAAGAAGTGTGTCTAAGGTGTGTCTCTGCTCCTGAAATTATGCTAGGTAGCGTCAATATTACTGTACAACATAACTAACAGCTTCCCTTTTGTCATATGACTTAACATTTTTTAGTGATCTAGTAATCGTTTAGTGACACAGGACTCTAAAGTAAAATGTAACCAAAGGTGTGTATTTGTAAAATGTAACATTAGATGAAATGGTCAAATGAACTCTCATTATGCAAAGTTCCTTTTGTCAAACTTCACTTGTACTTTTTTTCTTGTACTCAGACGGCCGTTTCTACACAATTCTCTTCTGCCTTTTTTTCATACGAGAAGAGACAGAACTACATTTACAAAGTTCAATCACTGCCCAGCACCTCCGCGCGGTGACACCTGGCACTCACAGCCCGAGCCAGTCACTGGGTGTCCAAATAGATTAAAGGACCACACCGGTGTCAATTTACATTTCTGCCGACCATTTTCCAAAGCACGCTGTAGTGTTTCTCGCTTGATTTAATTGGTTCATGCTCAATCAACACGCAGGAACAGTTCAATCATTACATCATTTCTGCTTTTGTTTGTTGTCAAAGTTACATCCGTGGTTGTCAAACTGGGCGATGCTTTATTTCACAGGTTCCTAGTTTCCCAATAATTTCCTAACAAGGAGTCTGGAACGTTCCTGGGAAGGACTATGTCATTTGGTAATAATTAAAGGGAAAAATAGGACTGGACGCGCTTAACTCACGTTGATACTTAGAAAGCTTTGAAGGCTGGGTGCTGGATCCTTAAGGCGCTGACACACCAACCCGATTATCGGCCGTCGGACAGTCTGGCGAGGTCGGTGACTCAGTTTGGTGTGTTCCGTGCCGTCGTCAGTCGGAGGAGCCGTTTGCTTTAATTTGGGCCGATTTCACATGTTGAATCGGCCAGTGTGCAGTCGGACTCAACAACCAATCTGATTGGTGGAGTGCTAGACCTTCATCAGTGCACTTATGTTAAAACGCTTACCGGAAATGACGAGCGGGATGAGCGTGACGAACGCCTCTCAAAATCTGACAAAAATCTTTCAAACTGACCTTTGTCATCAAAAGAACAGACAGATTCAGCAACTGCATGGCCTATTTCTCGCTTAAAATGTTTTCAGAAACACGTTTCGGTGAACTATTTTCGTAAAATACTGGATTGTATTCCGAACGAGCCGCCATTATGGTCGGCTTTGAAATTCGGGAGAAGCCAGACCCACATGACGCGTTCGTCATTTCCGGTTTTCATTTTTTGGCAACAATACAGATTAGCCCCGCCTGCTGTTATGGAGACGTATTACGTCTCGCACACGTGCAGAACGTACGCTCAAGTCGGCGTCGCTTCAGTGTGTTCCGAGGCACTTTTTGGACCTCGGGGAGCCGACTGATCAGTCCGACTGCCTTTTCTGCCGACAGTTGGCCGTCGGGTTGGTGTGTCAGAGCCTTTAAAGGGAATAATCACAAATAAAGCTACTAGGACAGCACTCCAATTTGATAGTTTAATGCCACACATCGGACGTTTCAGGCAGCGCCCTTCCTCAGCGTGTGCACGTTTTTTTTTTTGTAATTGCCTGTGCACACGCTGAGGAAGGGTGCTGCTCGAAATGTCCGATGTGTGGCAATAAACTATCAAATTGGAGTGCTCTCCTTGTAGCTTTATTTATTATAATTATAGGGAAAATGAAGACAGAGTCCAATTAGAACACTTTCTTGTCATTTTACTTCATTGGTAGCGTAACCTTTCTTTGCCAAAGTAAACCCAAATATAAAAACGTTTTTAAAAACAAATTGATTTACATTATTAAGTTTAAACTCATCTCCAGTTATAACAATTTTAGGCAGGTCTATGAAGAAAATTCCTCTGGAAATGAAAAACCAATCAATTACAATTACATCATTTGCTGGTTCTTTCTTAAAACAATCTAATAAATGACTACATTTGGGTGTATTTGCCCAGGGATCTCTAAATCCTCTCCAGGAAACTCAGAAATGATAAATATTTATTTTGTCTTCATTATAAAGGAACTACAGGACCTGGTAAATAAAGTGTTTTAAAAGGTTGCACATAACACATTGGGACACTAAACTAAAATGACAAAGAAATGAAATACATGATGACGTGATGATGGATTTCCTATCCCTAGCAACATCCTAGTTTTTATTTTAGAGCCAACAGCTACCTGAAAGGTAGAGCAAACACATTCAAAAAACCAGCTGTGGAAAGTGGATGGCATTAATGTAAAGTGCATGCAATCCATGTTAAATGGGCTCAAATTTAAACACACTGGTTTGGTCATTTAAACAAATCATAAGTGCTCTTTCTGTCCCATTTCATTATTTATTATCTCAAAGGTTGTGAAAATTTCGTGTTTGTACTTATGCTAATTCTCTATTTAGCTGCACTGTTCTTGTATTGTACAGAAGACTAATGTCCCTACTGAAAGTATTTGGTACAGTATGTCGGTGTGAGACACCTACATGTACATTTTCAAATCCACACACATCATATGTGAACTTGTTTAAACTACTAAGCAAAAAAAAAAAAAGATCAATTTCTACTTACAAATCAGTATCCCTAATAGTGTACGGTATGAAGTTCAAAGCTCTGAACAATACACACTGGTTATTGATTTGGGGAGATGCCAAATTCATCTGCTGTTGAAAAGTCGATGGGGAGGCACGTGGCAGGCGTGAGCGCTGCTGCCGGCTTCGCTGTCCATGCCATTGGAGAACTGGATGTGTTTGGGCTTCTTTTGTCCACCACAGTCAGGGGGGGAAATCACTTTCAACACAGGAAGGTCAAACTAGATTTTGAAACTGCGATTGGCATTATTTCATAGCACTTGATTTAAAAAAAAAAAAAAAAAAAAAATACTGGGTAACTACTGCTTTTTTTCAAGTGACTGATGGGAACAACAATCTTTGACATTGGTCCAGTATTAAGCGAGATCGCTGCAGTCGGCAGCGGCGAAAACAAGCTACAATGTAAGTTAATGGGACAATTGTCCAGCTTGTATTTACTGTACCTTCACAAAAGTGCTCATTTTGCCACTGACAGGCTCAGATAAATATTAATATAAGTCTTGACAACATTATGGAAAGGATTTCTAAGGAGGTCAACCTTTCTGTTAAAGAGTAAGATTTTTTTTTTTACACATAAAAACATCTTTCAACAAATTTCATTCGCTAAACCCACCAGACTCCATGTAAATAAACAGTAATTTTAGCATCGTAAAATACACTTCATTCAAAGTCAACAGAAACTAAATAAAACGATGAAAAGCCGTTTTGGGTCATCTTTCCACTTTTCCAACCATCACAACTCTAGTTTTGGTTGAAATAAACACATAGTTTACCGATTTACATGTGAAAATATGTTGGCTCTATACACGCTAAAAGTATTGTTTTTTTTAAATGGAGTCTGGTGGGATTAGCGCTAGCAAGTTCAGAGCTGTTTCTAGTTAAACAGAAAGGTCTCAAAGAGGTTTTAAAGGCCTATCTCTGTATGGATCCTTTCCATAATGTTGTCAGACACTTATAATATTATCTGAGGCTGTCAGTAGCAAAACAAGCACTTTTAGTGGACGAAATTGATGATGCACATTTGCCCCATAGGGTTACATTGCAGCTCGATCTCTGTCTGCCGGTTACAGTGTTCACGCTTAATACTGGAACAATTTAAAAGATTGTTGTTCCCATCAGTCACTTACACACAAAAACATAGGAAAATAGGGTCCAGGTTGAAAAAAACAGTAGTTACCCTTTAATAGCCCTTCGAATGGAGGGTTTCTGTTTCCCAGTGTGATTTTGTAAAATGTCAAACAAAATAAGTGGAATATTTGAATTTCTAAAATTAAAACCACGTGGATCAGCGAATAATGGCAGCTCGGCCATACTAGCTTTAACAGACTAGAATGAGCTAAAATTAAAAAGAGTGAAATGAGTGAACTGATCCCACCGATGATATCTCTGTTAGCCAATGATAATCTCGTTAGAATGAGTACACTGAAGAACACTGCTCAGCTGATTTTCGTAGACTTTAATTCCTCAATGTGAACGTGTTAATTTATTTATTTGGACTCTTGTTGTTAGGGGTCGGGTCGGGTGCATAGATGTAAAATGTAGGTTGCTACCCTTTACTTAGAGTTAATTTGTTAATGGTTGTGGGTTTTTTTTTTTAATTGTTGCCAATTTCATGAAAAATAAGTCTTCAAGTCACACATGTACTTACTTAAGTTTAATATTTTACCTTAAAGGGGTGTGAGTATGTTTACAATTTTGTGTATTTATTACCTTCTTGTTTTGTAAAGATAGGCCTATAATTAAGACCTGACAATTAAGTTCAATAGAAACGCTGACAAAGCTCCTTTTTTTATTTACATAAGTTAAAAGTGTTGATGAATTTGTAAGAAATACGCATATGACAAGTGCAGCTACAATGTCTTGCCTTAGAGGTTACAGAGGCCAAACTATCCAGCAAGGGAACAAAGGATTTGATTCAATGGAAACTGCACTGCAGCTTTAAGAAACTGCATTGCAACAGCGTCACAAAACATGGACGTTGCCACTTCTGACCCCTTTTTATTTTAGACTTTATGTTTCACTATTCATAAAGCAGTCCAGTCCGAAGACACGCAGGTTAGGTTAATCGGTGACTCTTAAGTGGCCCGTAGCTGTGAATGTGAGCGTGAATGGTTGTCTGTCTCTGTGCGTGTCAGCCCTGTGATGGACGAAATGTCCAGGAGTACCCCGCCTCTCGCCCCATGGCAGCTGGGATCGGTGCTGACCCTACGAGGGTAATGGATGGATGGATGGATGGATGGATGGATGGATGGATATGGATATTCATAAAGCTCCCTTTTGTGACAAATAGTTAAATCAACAACCTTTGAAAGTATGGAGAACCAAACTGTTCAATATAAATAAATACATAATCATATCAATAAATACAGAGAGAATATGTAATATAACCATGAAACCCACATTTTTAAAACATTGCGTCAAATAAAAACAGCTGGAAATAAAAGAAAAAAACGTGTAATAAATTATTGTGAAAAGAAATAACATTTCATGAGCAGTTAAGTTTTAAAACGTATGTGGATTATTTTACAATTTAGTGGCTACATTATATATTTGTGTTTATATATTGATATGATTAGTTACATAACATTGTGTTTATTTATTTAATATTGACAACTGTGGGTCTCCATATGCTCTCGTAGGTATCCCATAATGGAGGAACAACTGTTTAAAATATAAAAATGTACTTGATGTAATTATTCGATTAATTAAAAGCTGCACTTCAGAGATGTGAAGAATCTAATTGCTCCAACCCTGAGGAGGTGGAACATAGACGCTGCACAATATTCCTCAAGTACGGAAGATGATTAGAGCAAAACATTTAGAAATCTGAGGAATAGTGACTACTTTTAGAGAAAAAGTCAGCAGTTTGAGTTCCTAAATGTATTTAGGAACAAATCAGAAGTCTGACAATAATATTTAAATGATGACCTATTAATTATTTAATCTCAGAACTCGGTGGCCCTTATCCTTTTCATTGCATACGACAGTTGTGTCGAGCAGTATTACTTGACTAGTTAGCACGGAGCATCTGTAACACTGGTGCTAAAGAAATGGTAATAACAGAATTTAAAGGAACATACCAATGGTTTCTTTTTGTCTTGTATAGCCCTTTAACTGTAAATTCCATGTACTTTCTATTACTATTACTCCCGACCATAAAGCACACTCTGGATCTGAACTATGTTCGGATGTGGTTTCACTTCATTTCAGTACAGTACGAAAAAGAACTTGCGGAGACTTGAAATTTGCCATTATACATATATATAATATAATTTATTGTTGTGCGCCAATGCAGTTCAGAAGTTCAGAAGTCAATGTGCACTTACAACTGCATCACAAAATCATTAAAAAAAAAGCTTTGATAGCTGTAAAAGCTGACATGTTTACTGTGACAGATTAGCTAACACCAGCAAATTTCAAGTATCTGCAACTGTACTGAAAGAAATGAAAAGCAAACGCTGTCTGGGCGACATGTTGAAGGCGTGTTCATTTAGTCGACTGGAGGGAAACAAACGTGGGACTGAACTAGAGATCGCCAAACGGAGCTTCATGAACCATTTTCTTTATTTTCTGAGCCCACTAGATGGCGCTCTCTGTTCAACAAAGGGTTGAAAGCACACTGAATTGTCATTCCTTGTAACTTTTTCTTTAAACCAAGAGCACCATCCAATGGGCTCAGAAAATAATAAAATAAATGATTCATGAAGCTTCCTGAGGCTTCATTTGGCCATCACTAGACTGAACTACTTGGATTAGTCAATTGAATAACTAACTGCATTTTTCTTCATAGGATGCTTAAGTTTCCAACTTTCCAACATCTCTGAATGCAGCTCTAAATTCAGCACACCAGTTATTGTTTAAACCATGAGTAGTGGTTATCAGGGAAGAGTTTTGCTTTAAGTGTTTTGGAATCAAATGCTTTATAAAAAAAATCTAAATACATGGTGGCAGACTAAAGGAAGTACTTATCCAATCTTGAATCCAATCTGTTTACAGAATGCGTAAAGGCCACTTGAATCTCAGATTGTAATTTTTGAGGTTTTTTTAAAACTCAGTTGAACTGCACTTATCTACCTGGATAATTCAGCATACCTCTTCTTATGGGTAAGACTGTACGATAGACATGTAGACAGTTTCTGTGGCGTTGTTTCTAACTTTTTACAGTGGTTACTTCATTGTATTTGTAGATTTTGGTGAGCCATTTTTTACGTGTTCTTTATTTTTGAGTACCTGCAACATGACTGTTATATGCAGATTGAGCATTTTTTTTAATTTCCATTTTTATCTTCGAATGTTCAAATGACCTGTGTTATGATTAGGTTTCTTTGTAAATCTTTGTGCAACATGTCACATTTTGTTTATTTGATATGAAAAGGGTTTCAAAGAAAAAAACAGCATTTTGTCTAGGCATTTTTTTCTTGAGAAATAAAACAAAAAGCATGAGAATTCTACGGTGTGGTGTTGGTGTGTGTATTTTGATTAAATATCTGTTGACAAAATGATTGCCGTTTTGTTAAGAAGCATTTAATCTGAATACAATATAAAGTATCATAATTTCTCATGAAATGACTGTATATAGATGACTATACACAGATACACACAGATTCTAATCAAGTCTTCAACTTAGAAAAAGTATTTTAAGGTCATAATGTCCATGTTACAGAAGCAAACGTTCTCTGAGGAGTTTGCTCCATAACCCATTGTGTTGTTTCTGCACAATGTAAAAAAAATGAGCCAACACATGGAAAGTCCAAATAATAAAAAAAAAAAAAAATAGATAGATACTATCCTTTCCTGTTAGTACCCACATGTAGACGTCCTAAGGTGCTTCAATTCCAAAACATGCTTCGTCTCAGGCTTTGGCACGGAGTCCGCTGCCTCATCATGGCTGACTGCTTCACTGGTTTTGGCCACATGTGAATTTAGTGGTGAATCAATGTTGATGGCTGGATCACTGATAAAGTTTGTGGAACACAGCTCTTACGGCCATGCTGCAAGCCTCATCGCTTCACTTCTTCATGATGGAGGAGATATCCAGAAACATGCTCTGAAAAAAGACAAGAGGACAGCTTTGACTTAGACTGTAGCTGGTGCTGGACATAAAAGTAGTGATGGCCAAATTAAGCCTCATGAAGCTTCGTGAACCATTTTCTTTATTTTCTGAGCCCACTAGATGGCAGTCTTGGTTGAAAGGAAAAGGCTCAAGGAGTGGCAATTCAGTGTGCCTTCAACCCTTTGTTGAACAGAGAGCGCCATCTAGTGGGTTCATTTAGGCCATCACTACATAAAACAAACATTGCATGCCTGGTATTTAGTGAAGCAAGTATCTTTTTAGTACCTGTTAAGTGTCATTGCTTAAATGAGTACACCTAACATTCTTTAAGTCAACATTTCTGGAAAGGAATATTTTCACCAACGATAACAAAGAATGATGAATAAATCCTTGATGTCTATTAATTCCCCAATTAGTCTATGTAAGAAAAACGTTGCAACAAGTCCTCCAACCCAAACAACATTTGTCCCTTCCTCTCTAATACGACCCAAAGGAGCGTTTCCTAAATTAGTGCCCCTACCGGTGGCAGGAGATCAACAAGTCCTCATACCTAAAGGTGATGGTCACAGTTTTTAACATGTGATTGACATTAAATTAAATCACAGTTTGGTTAGGTTTACGCAACAAAAGATCGTGGTTTGGAATAAAATAAGTAAGTTTGTTACCATAAACTGTAAAACATAATGGACGTAGTATCTGTGATCTCACCCATTGGTTTGTGGACTGCCGTTTTGAAGCCAGCAGTTTGCATTTTGGCCGACGCCATCTTAGTATTTTGGTAGCCAGAAGTGACCATATTTGGACAAAAGGGCGGAGATGGGGAGGACGACGTGTCTAAGCCAGTTTTGTGTATGGTTTCAATGGTGCTGCGGTAAGGTAAACGCTAAAGAGAGAAAGTCGCTGATTTTCAACCCTTCTGACACGAGTCATCCAGCGGAGTTTTACTGGTGAGTAAACGTGGACCTCTGGTTACTGGCGCCATTCATTTGCATGTATGGCAGAACACAGAGCTTGTTGAGAATCGACAGACTTATCTAAGTAAATTAGCCTAAGGCTAACTCTGGTACAATGCATCAAATGGCAACATTTATGTTAAAAATTGTACATGGTCCCTAACAAATAAAATTAATAAATAAAAAATAAGTTACCAGCTAACGCTACCACTAGCTAGCTAGGTTGGTTGGCACAACGCTGAACATGGCATTTTTAGGCAACCAAAGTGTTCAAATTAACTTTGATGAAGTGAAAACACACAGAGACCTTGGGCAGACAAAACCCATGTGAGGCATAAACTGCTCCCAGATTGTCAGGTGCACTCTGTTTTCAATAACTTTGCCTTCGGTGTTCCGGACTAGTGTGAAATGTGATCCATACACATGAGACAATCGCTGCTCTTTACTTGCCATTGACATTCTTCGGCCTCCGGCAGGGGGCATCATGGGCATGTCTCCCTGCAGGGAGCACAGTTCATCCGACTCCTCTGAGGTATGTAAGGAAGGGCTTGTGGAGCCGCTGAAGGAGGAGTAGCTCTCAGATGGTGGCCTGGTCATGAAGCTGATCTTCCTGGGATTAAGGATCAGTGCTTGGCTTCCCATTGACTCCCTACGCTCATCTTCATCCAGGTCTCTGATAGCGCTGGGCCTTAAGATGCTAGCGCAAACCAGAGCATCCAAATGGCTCGGGTGAGAGTGTTCCCCCTCACGGGGATCCTCATGATGGCTTGTTGCACTTCCCTCCGCAATGGACGCAGCAGAAGCCCAGGCTGGATGGTGGTCCACCTTAGCTGTGTGGACCTCTGGACCTTCATGGGTTTGTGGGACTTGAATTGCACAGTTCTGGCCAGACCTGGGTGGCATCCTAGGTTGGGGACAGATATAGCTGGTCTGACTGTGTCTCACATAAGCCAAGCTGTTGTGTCTCGATACATCCTGGTTGGCTTTGAGCCCAGTGTTGTAATAAAGAGGCTTCATGTCCGCCTCTGGAATCACTTTGAAGGTCTGAGTCAAAGGCCCATTGTGAGGTGATACATTACTCATTACACAAAGGTGTGGAAAGGACGCCTTCTTCTTGGACTTGTAAATCAAACTGTCGTCTTCCGCGTACCTCTCTCCATACAGTGTCTGTTTGATTTTCCTGATGCCCAGGTGGGATATTTCCAGAACATTGAGGAAAAGTGACACACCAGCAATGACGATCATGAAGACCATGAAGATGGTCTTCTCTGTGGGCCTGGAGATGTAACAGTCTACACTGTTGGGGCATGGCATCCTCTCACACCTATAGAGTGGCTCCAGTTGGACGCCATAGAGTATATATTGGCCCAGGATGAAGCAGACCTCCACCACAGAGCGTGTAAGGATATGGATGATGTAGGTTCTCAACAGAGAGCCTCTGAGAGGAGCCTTCTTCACCTTTTTCTGCTCTTCCAGCCTCTTTAGCTCCCTCTCTATGCGCTTATGTTCGTCCAAAGCCGACTCAACCTCGTCCAGCTCCTCCCTGAGCTGGGCCCGTTTGCGGTGGCGCTCCTTGTCCAGTGCTTGGATGCAGTAGAGGGCATGGCCCATGTAGACCAGCGAGGGCGCAGAGACAAAGATGACTTGTAGGACCCAGTAGCGAATAAGGGAGATGGGGAATGCACGGTCGTAGCAGACCGACTTGCAGCCTGGCTGGTCAGTGTTGCAGACAAACTCGGACTGCTCGTCGTCCCATACGTCCTCAGCAGCTGCACCCAGGATCAGCATGCGGAATATAAAGAGTATGGTAAGCCAGATCTTGCCCACGATAGTGGAATGAATGTGGACCTCTTCTAGGATGCTGCCCAGCAGGTTCCAGTCACCCATGGTCAGCTTCTCACCACTTCACTGCCACATGTCCTCAAACTGTGGAGACACAGCATGCACATACCACACATTAGCCTCACAAAGCCGGACTACATATTAGGTAAGTTTTTGCTATGAATTTCTAAAGGAAAGTCAGAGTTTACAGGTTTTATTTTTGCAGCTTGGGCCATCAGCTCTATTGGTTACAAAACATTGTACTTACTAAAGGGATTACTGAGATCTCGGGACATGGTAACCTCACTTAAATACATCCAAGAAGGCAAGAAACACAAGCAGTCATATGATCAGACAGGTAGCAAGCAAGATGATAGTTTAGCCAGATTGGCTAGTGCTTCCTTTGAGGGTAAAACCAAATGTGTCACTTATAATACCTCTTTACACAGAAAAACACATACACAGTTAGCACAACTACTGTAAATTCAACTAGACAGTTGGGTTGTGAATAGTAATGCCCAAATAAAGCCTCATTAAGCTTCATGAATAATTTTATTTTTTAATTTTTGAGCCCATTAGATGGCACTCTTGGTTTATAGTTATAGTGTGTAGTTTCTGTCGCCCCCATGACGAATTAACATGGCGCAAGCCTTCGGTGATCGCGCACCACCCCCACCCTTCTTCCCCGCAGTTGCTAGTAGCCAAGGGGGATACGGAGGATAAAAAAACATGATGGACTCTTCAGAAGAGGTCATTATCTTCTCTTTAGCTTTTGTGTGCAAAAGTCGCCGGGCTACACCACTTTGTAAACATAGCATTTGTGAAGCTGATTTGTATCAAGTCATTTGGCAATGGCTTGAATGTAACGGACTTCCATTAACATGAAACAGTTGGTCACTATAGCTTTAAAGAAAAAGGCTCAAGGAATTGCAATTCAGTGTGCTTTCAGCGCTTTGTTGAACAGAGAACTCCATCTAGTGGTTTCAGAAAATAAAGAAAATGGTTCTTGAAGCTTCATTGTTACGACCCCTCCCTTTCCTGCCTGCTGTTGGCTTCTCCGGTCTTCCTGCAGGAGCTGGCAGTTTGGGAGAGTTAATTAGCTAATGGGCTGACACCTGTGTAGGCCTCAATCGAGGCCTCAACCAAGTCTACATATACCAGTCATGTCTCATTGTCTGTGTCTCTGGCTTCTCTCTCCTAGGCTCCACATCTCCTGGTTTGGGGTCGTTTTGCCACTATTGTTGCAGTCACCATACATCCACACATTCTTCCCTCATCCATACACTCAACTCACCATTGATGCCCAACACATCTCATGTTTTTTGTTAATAGTTATCATGTTTGCTTGATAATAAAAATTTCATTGCACTTTAATCTGTCTGGTCTCCCCTCTTTGTCACATGCTTTGAGCCGGTTTGTGAATCTTCATTTGGCCGTCACCAGTTGTAAATGACTATTGTTATCATAAGTCACAAAATGCTTTACAAAGAGCATCAGACAACATACAAGAAATAAATCAAAAACTAAGAACAAAATACATTACATGAAATGTTACATAAAATGCAGACCTGGTGCATATAAGTTACCCGACGTTAGAGAGCGAGCTGAGGAATATGGGTGAAATAGGTCCACCACGTGCTCTGTACGTAAGTGTGAGAAATTTAAACGGGATCCTTTATGCAACAAGGAGCATGTGAAAAGATTTAAAAGGTAACTTTATTTTATTTTAACCCTATGTTTCTGTGTCTAAGTGACTGAAAGGAACAACAATCTTTGAAATTGATCCAGTATTAAGCATGATCGCGGGATTCGGCAGCGGGAAAAACAAGCTATCGGGGGAAGCTGTTGTGGATGTTTACAACAGACGGTTGGGATTGCAATTTGACCATTTGCACACATTTTCTATTGCAAAAATTGTTTTGCTAAACCTCTCTGAACGTGTTTATTGACATTGTGCCCAAAATTTCAGAAATGTCATAGCATTCCAAGATCCAAGAGGCATTACTTTGGTGAGTACAATGTTACCACAAAACCACCTATACATGATCAGAGGTAAACCGACAAGGAGGGGGCAGAGCATATTCAGCAACAGAGGCAAAGTGCAGCGCAGTCATCATCGCCTCTGGCTTTGGTTGCACCATGAAAGGACATTGGCAATAAGGTCAAAGTTGAAATAATTTGAACTTTGAGCACAGCACTCAGCGAACATTATTAACACTTTCTCCCAGTTGTCCCCACAGCTTTTCCAATGGGTAAACAACTGCACACCCAGTGAATGTAATTTCACCAGAATTAAAATACATTTACACTTAGTGTATTGAGATACATACTGGATCAATCAGCAAACTGAGGGGAGTGTTTAGAAATGGACACAAAACTTTCAAACATCACAAACAGCAGTTCCAATTTTATATATATATATATATATAAAATTTAAACTTATTTACATGGCTAGTTGCTTTGTTTTTCCAGTTTAAAAAAATTACAGGGACCACTGTCTACTCGTCCAATCACGTGTGGCAGGGTTCATCATGTTGATGTCTGACTGAAGGAGATCAATCAGGGGCGGAGCCAGATGTTGTAAACATTAGTGGCTCACCCCAAACCTAAGGGGGGCATGCTCCCTCTGGGACATTTTAATTTCCCATTTATGGCAGCAGCTATTTGCACTATTTTTCAAGCAATTAGAAAATAGAAGGTCTAAATATCTGTAAACCATTTGTGAAAAACATGATAGATGCCAAGTAAAAACTGCATTTGATCATAAAGTGCGCCGTCTGTAAAGGGGAGACTCGTGGGTACCCATAGAAGCCATTTTCATTCAAGTATCTGAAGGTAGGAGATCAAGGGACCCCTTTAAAAATGGTCATGCCAATTTTTCAATTTAGCCTAACTGTGGAAGCGTTACTTAGTGTCATATGATAAAACGGAGCATGCTACAGCTTCTGAAAGACAAAAGTAAAGTTGGCCTAAAACATTTGGGGCTGGAGCCCCAGAAGCCACCCCCAGCTCCGCCCCTGAGATCAATCGTGTTTTGTACAATCAACGTAAAAACAAGCCATGTCCCGAGCTGTCAGCTGGTTGGACCAAGAGAAGAAGAGAGAAGTCCAGCTGTGGTCTGGCATTGTGACGTAACTTCATTACAACCAAAGTGTTGTTATGTATGTACTGCCTTTAACAGGGAAATCCCGCAATTTATATGTACAGTGTTTTGGAATAAAATAGAAAAAAATGAGACAAATATCGCCCTAAGCTAGAAAATAAAGACTCTGAAGTGTCATTAGATGAGACTTTATGAGCAAGTGAATTATTGGTTATGTTTTTGGGCTTTTGTGTAAGATAGCCAATCAAAAGAGTTTAATTTGCATTAATGGCTTATACTCTACTCCAGCACATCATCATGGCTGTTGTAGAGCTCTCGCATTTGTTTCATTATTCAGTCAATGGTTCAGCTCAAGTCGTCTCTGGATGACATCATCACAACAGTCTGGGGTTCAGAGGCACTTGTTAAGAAAGAAGATGACTTCATCATTCATGACTCCATTGATTTTAAGGACTTGAAAAAAAGCGCCAAACCACAATGTTTCAACATGTGCTCGAAATAGTGGTGGTACAATCATATAATCATTGGAGCGTTGTCAAATATGTCCTTGCCATTACCAGCCACTTATTGTTAGTGTGCAATCACCAGCCAACCCATGTGGATACAGAAGCCTTCACACAAAATGAAATTAAGCTATGCAGTGCTATAGAAAATTACAATACACATGGGTGTCCGGATAGCTCAGTTGGTAGAGCGGTCACCCATATATAGAGGTTTACTCCTCGACGCAGCGGGCCCGGGGTTTGACTCTGACCAGCGGCCCTTTGCTGCATGTTATTCCCCCCTCTCTCTCCCCTTTCATTTCTTCAGCTGTCCTGTCAATAAAGGCCTAAAAATGCCCAAAATATAATCTTAAAAAATATATATAAAAATAATAACATACACATTCTATTTTATGGTGGATTTTTTCCTTCTATAAGACAGCCAATAAAATTCACCAAACATAGTCTGCGTTTCTTTTAGAAGATGAGTAATTCAGCCTTACCTTCTTTTTACAATAAAGATAAATAACAAACATGTGACATTTACCTTTTGTCGATGGTGTTTTAAGCCCCCAACGTTGACTTGAAGGCAGCTCTGCGACAGTCGACTTCAAGGCACCTAACCCTAACCTTAACCCTAACCCTAACCCTGCCTGGAAGACGACATTGGGGGCTTAAAATACCAAACACCTTTACCTTTAGGCCATCTGAGAAAACCCTTTTACATGAGTCAATCCTGGACCAATGTGTTGCACACTTGGGTTTCAAAGAATCAACCATTTCAGCAGCACTTACATATCACTGGTATGGGTTCACTCTTTGCCTCTTGATGCACTTCATCATGTGTAAATATAGCCATCCTAGGAATTGACTGTGTCTGTATGGCTACCCCATGGAGGTGTTTGGTGATCCTCTTGTGCCGGTCCCAAACTCCAGTCCACATCCCTCTGCTCCGCTCTGTCTTTGTCTTTCTGTGGACTGTACGTTGGGAGTGCTCTCCCCCTGTGTTACATGCAGAGTTCACAGGATGTGAGCATCGATCGCCTCCCGACGGGACAAAGCCCCCACCCATCTCCCTTCTCCCACGCCAGCGGTGCCAACTCTAACCAGTGCCATCAATATCGGCCTCTCTGACAGAGAGGTGGTATTTGTTTATGGCTGGTCTTTCACAAACTGTATGGCCCTCAACGTAAAGATGTAACTGAGCTAACAGGGTAGCCTTAACATCCTTAATGTGTATAGTGTGGTGTAATGGATCACGTTCTACCTGCTGTCAATGTCAAGCACACAGATTTTAATTTGGGATGTGGGGATATGATTGCCTGGCATTCCTGTTGTGTCATGTCAATTTCATCAAGAGTGAACATTGTAAAAGTCTTAATGTAAAACAGTGAAGAAATGAGGTATTAGGAATACTTTGGGCATCATTTGAATTTATTATACTGTAGTTAAAACTGCATCAGTCAATGTTTTTATATTAACAACTGCTCATGTGTAATGTGAAAGGTGGCACTTGTAGTGATGGACCTATTAGCAGGCCCAAACAGAATCTTTTTACTGTTTTTAGCGGTGATCCAGGATTAAAATCTGCAGAATGTAGCGGACTGTTTTTCTGCTTTGGGTGGAGATATGTTAACATTCAGAGTTTTATTTTTTTTATTTGTTAAAAATCTGCGGAAAAATTGCGGAAAATTCTGGGAATATATATATATATATATATATATATATATATATATATATTTTTTTTTTCCCTTCCCCTCAAAGTTAAAGATTGATTTTTTATTCATCTGTAAATTGTAAATGTCTGTTAGAGCATTGTTAATCAATTCTGTAGGCTTTTCTACAGTGTACGCATTAGTTCAGCTGTGCATGGTGTACTGAGTCGCCAATGTAATTTAGACCAGAATGGACTGCTGTACTGTATGTCAAACTGTTTAATAATGTCATGACAGAGGCATGAGTTTTTTGACATATTGAATGCTGACAACCTGCTGGTCAGGGAGGCCCACAGACCCCCTCCCTCAGTCACAGAGTGAAGCAATAGTACATACATTACTGGCTTGATTTGAGAGTCCTGGTGCTTGGCTGCACAAAATGACCAGCTGTGCCTGCAGGGCCTTTAATTAGGTTTCCATCGCGCTCTGACAGAGTCAATGGAGCATTGATTTGATTTTCCCTTCAGAAGCTGCGGCTTAGGTCGCTGAGGCCAGATGCCAGAGGTCACACCAGGATCATTGGATTACACAACCAGCGTCTGCTTCATCGGGAGCTGCACCCAATGGCCGAAAGCAGCCAATGGCCAACTGAAAGTGGGCAGCGAAGGCGGGACTTGTCAAGTCCTGTCTGTTGACACCAGGGCCCCATTCAGCCCCGACAAAACGTAGCAATGTTTTTTTGAAACTGAAACGGGAGTGCGTTGAACACCCTGTTGTGTGCGCAAGCGCTCTGCCTTTTTAATACCACAAGTTTACAGACACGTCGACATTGGGTATCGCCTGTGCTATAGCCACGAAACGAGAGACACACCCACCAAAGGAGAGAAAACACAACTCAAAGCCCGTTGCACAACATTCCGAGGAAACATGTCGTTCATCCAGGAAACCCTGAGATTGAACTGGGGTACGTCCCAGGTTCTTAAATAACATGCACGTTTCCTTCACTTGCTTCCCTTCCTCGCGTCTTAGTCCGTCGCACCGAAGAAGCAAGGGAGAGATACAAGGAAATCATGCGAGGAAAGAGTAGTCGTTAGTAGTTAGTCTGATGAGACGTCCTTCCTCGTCAGCTGTTTGGGCGGAGTTAGCAACGGCTTTCAGCTGCTCAGCTTCCGGGGAAGGCTGCTCTCTGTATCCTCGCTCATAGCTCCTCAGAGATCCCTCCACCAACCTCGCTCCTAGCTCCTCGGGCCAGGAATAAGAGCTTTGAGACGGCCAGAACGACTTCCGGTTTAAGTGAGGAGCGAAGAGATATTAAATAACAGACTTGAGATTCAGCCCAGATCTCAACTCACCCACAAGTTGGCCTTAATATCCGTGGAGTGTAACTATGTATTTCCATTTTATTCTACTACTTGTGTTTCACTAATTCAGAGGGAAATGTACTTTTTACTGCACTACACATTTGGATTTTATATACACAATGAATGATAATGATTATAAATGATACTTTCTGACAGTATATACTTTTTGGGTGTGTCATTTCCATGAGTTAAGATTGTATTTTAGTTTTAGTAATATTAATATTCATCAAATAATTGTAATGTAAGAATATTACAAAGGCATATTGACTTTATTTGACAGTAAACAGTTTAGGGACAGGAAAAAGGGTCAGTGGGAGGGGAGTGACATGCAACAAAGTTCCTCTGCCAGAATCGAACCGTGGATGTTATGTGGTATGCACCTTAACCATTATGCCACCGCAGCACCACCCCCATACTTTTATTTTCAATCCTCAAAGTACATTCTTTCTGATTAAACTTTTGTACTTTTAACGTAAAACTTTTTTTAATAAGGAAGCGAAAAGGGAGCGGAAGGGAGTTATTATTGTACGGTCAAAATGTTTCATAGTATCATTCATATTTGTTTGAGACTCACAAAACTCATTTCAGTGATCATTCAAATAATCCAGGAAGACTGTGAATAAGATAGAACACACACGGTATATTATTACAATAGTATTTACATTTTTTTTGGCAGGACTGCAGCAAAGTGAAGCCAACCCTGAGTGATGAAGTTACACCACAGGTCGGTCGAGTGAAAATGAATACGTATGACGGTATTATCATCAGAAAGCAAACAAACAAATATCCCCCGTTCATTAAACTACAAGTGGTAGTATATCAACAGGCTTGGTAGCAGGTGCGGAAACATAAACAACAAAGAGGTTTGTTGAGTTTGTAGACTTCCCCATTTCAAAGAAAACCAATCTGTCAAGGAGTCTGACGCCACAGTGTGCAATTTCAAAGTGTGAAGAACGCTCAATGGTGTTTTAAGCCCCCAACGTCTCCTTCCAGGCAGCGTTGCGACCGTTGACTTCAAGGCACCTAACCTTAACCATAACCATAACCATTGCCTAATACTAGTGCCTTCCAGGCAGCGCTGCCTGGAAGGAGACGTTGGGGGCTTAAAACACAGATAAACGTGAAGAACCACAGTTGTCGCCCATGGAAGTCATGAAAATAACTGTCCTTTTTTTGTCCTTTCCTTCTGTAATAATTCTTACTGTATGAATTATTGTATCTATATATGTACTTCTTATTTATTTGTTTCTTAGGTTGTCTTTTACACACACACACACACACACACAAAACACAGCTGAGTTTTTAAATGTAAAATCAAAGTGAACAAGTTCATCCTTTCTGTGTCAGTCTCTCTCCAGCGTTAGTCACTGTCAGGGCGATTCAGCTTTCTGCATTCTCATTGGTACTCAGCCTCTGAAGCTCCTCCTCCAGCGTGCCTATTTGCTGCAGTAGCTCGTTCCTGTCCTGCTGGGCTCTGAGCGCCGTCTGCTGCTCCAACTCGGCCATCTTCCTCTCGTACCAACGTTCCAACTGAGTCGACACCGTCTCGAAGAAACGCTGAGTCACCTGACAAGAAGGAAACAACTCACTTGAAGTGGTTTGAAGTTTTAATCATCAGCTTGAATTCAGATTTTATTTTTTTCTCAGGAAAATAAGTTCCTAAAGGAATAGTTCCAAAATTTTGGGAAATGCGCTGAGATGAGAAGATTAATATCAGTCTCATGTCCAATGTGTGTTAGAGCTGGGAGGCAATTAGCCTAGCTTAGCATAAAGAGAGCGGGGGGGAATACACCAATGCTCACTTACTAATGCATTGTGTCTCATAAGTTTAATATGTACACAAACAGAAATCCATGGACTATAAGTTGTGGTGTTAGAGGGAGTTATGGGCTGGAAATATTTATTAACGAACAACAGCAAAAACTTCCCAAAGTTGTCACGGTGCGGATGCCAGGTTTGGTGAGGGGTAGGACTGCACAATATATATATATATGTATATATTTTTTTTTTTATCGTCATCGCAATATCAACTGGCGGAATAAACACATTGCAAAGGGCTGCTACATATCGCGAAAGACACTCAGAGATTTTGATGTTGGTTAAAAGAAAGAATCAGTAGAAAACTGCAATTTAAAATTCTTGTTTTAGTGGTGCCTTTTATATTCAATTAAATGTTCAATTTGTTCAATAAAAGAATGTTGGAAATGATTGCTCTTGGGGGGGGGTCTCTGTAAATTATAGAGTGTGGTCTAGACCTATCTGTAAAGTGTCCTGAGATAACTTCTGTTATTATTTGACACTATAAATAAAATTGAAATTGAATTGATTACAATTATATTTGTTTTAAATTCAACAAGCATTTTGTTTGTATTTTAGCAGAATACTGAAAGCAGCAGAAATGCAGAAATGAGTACTCTTTATTCGCTTTACTCTCATATCGAGTTTTAGGCTTTTATAAATGACTTCTATGTTAGAGTTTAGATTCTCGGCCCAAGCCCGAGCCCGACACGAGCCCGACCGGACCTCGGGTCGGGCCGGAGCCTTGATCAAGCAATTTTTTAATTTTTTTTTTATCCATTACCTTATTATCCTATTTGGGTGGGGAGATAGCTATGCCATAATCAGAAATATTATAAATATATATATATAGGCTATATAAAAGTAACAAATGTGTACAAAAGTTAGGCTGCAGTTACAAAATGCAGCCCGTGTCATGCGCGGAGTCTCCTCCTCTCGCACGCATCACACCGGGAGCTTGAAGATGTAAAGAAAAGCTCCAGGAGAATTACCTTTGAGCAAGTGTGGAGGAAAGTCGGAGGTATGGAAGCAGTTTAAACAAGTCGTGGGCAGTGACAACAATATGTTGTTCATCATTGTTTCTTTTTTTTTTTATGTTTCTTCACTTGGATCCACTTGCGATCCGTTCCATTCTAAAACAGCGCAGTTTACAGGCTTCGTCCTTGTTGTATTATTCTAAACAGATTTCTGCAGTTCAAACAACTCTGAATTGTAGTTGAGAACGTCAGTTATAACGGCCCACGTATTAAAAAATTGTCGGGTTTAAATCGGGCTCGGGCTCATAATTACAGTTAATGTGTCGGGCCGGGCCGGGCTCGGACACAACGTACTCGGGCTCGGGCAGGTTCGGGCTTGATTTTTTGGGCCGATCTAAGCTCTATTCTATGTATCTTGTTGTGTCTGTTTTACCTGATTCTTAAAACTTTTTTTATCCGTTGTAATTTAAGTGTTATTGCACATATTATTATAATGTAATTTGCTGAAATACAGGCTGTGCACTCGGCCCCATTGAAAATGAGGGTCTCCCTCAATGGGCCCTGAGTTTTAAATAAAGGTTTGAAATGAAATGTAACTTTATCATCTGTTTATTTATCGCAGGTAATATCGTTATTGAGATATTCAACAACGTTATCGCATCTATTCCTCATATCGTGCAGCCCTAGTTATGTGGGGGGAATCGATTCTTAGATGCATCACCATTTTTACTCGAAGGATTGTGGCTCGATGCAGAAAAGTCACTAATCGGGAATTAACCCGAACTCACCTCCACAGCGTGCTGATTGTTCCTCTCCTGGCTGAATGTGGGCTCAGCGGGGCGGTTGATGAAGAACTCCAGCGTTCTGGCGCCCTCACTGTGTATGCTTACACGCCTGCGCGCACTCATCAGCTCTCCAAAGTGTTTCCTGTCTTGTTCCTGATGTTGGATCAGTCTGGGTCCCTGGGCGCTGATGGTGGACTGGCTGCTGCTGCTGGTGCTGGTGGAGAGGCCCTCCCCACACAGAGGCATCGCTGCTGCTGTGGGACTGTCCTGCACTCCCGTAGGCTGCCAGAGGGGGTCGACAGAGCCCAGCAGGAGGCCTGAGGTGTGGTTGGCAGCAAACAGGGCTGTGTTCTCATAGTCATCTTACGACAGGTGTGGGGTTGGAGAAAAATCAAAGCACCATTTAACACACAATTAATAGAGAGTATGTTAAAAAAGGGAATATTGCTGTATATCCACAGCAAATAAACACAATATACAAATGGAAAGCATTCATTAACCCTCGTGTTTTCCTCGGGTCAAATTTGACCCTGTTTTCAAAGTTTTTTTTATATCAGTAATATGGGTTTCTTTCATCCAAAATTGCCCCAAAATTACATGGATGCATGTATGTTTGTTGTATGGAACCCATGCAACATTATTCACAGGTAAAATTAATAATTACTTTCATAGAATTGTGAATTTTGTTGCTTTATTCAATTTTATAGCTATTTTTATTTTATTTTTAATGGTTTCAAAACAGTATCCTGACTAAACTTTGACATGAACCTCTGTGATCCTCTCAACATCTTCTTATCTTAAGTATTAGTCAAAATAATTCATAATGTCTGCTTTTCTTTAACTAAAAAATGTGGTATAATGTCATTTAAATTAGGTTTATTAACCATGAAATTTGAAAAAAATAAATAAAATGTTGAAATAGTCAAAAAGCATTGCAAAAAGCAAAAACCAGCAGGGGGATGGGGGGGGGGGAGACCCCAAAGAAAGTTCATTTTCAATTTTGACATGGAAAGACAGCAAGTTCAAGGTTGACGGGAAGACAACACCAAGGTTAAGAAGCAGTGAAATATAAAAGTTGAAGTTGAAGTTGAAGTTTTTACACCTGTAGTTTGGTGAACTTTGGTGCGATTGGTGGTGAAGTTGCAACTTTGTTGCATTTTTTCATTTGGTTCGGTTTGCGTTCCCACTGCACTTTGTCAAACGCACCAAACTTTGTAAACAAATGTTACACGGTTGAAACTGTCACTGGTCTATTGGACAGAAAGAAGCATGCAGAAGCATCGTGAATCACTTTTTTTAATCGTCTGAGCCCCATTAGATGGCACACTTGGTTTAAAAAAGGCTCAAGGAATGGCAGTTCAGTGTGCTTTCAACCATTTGTTGAACAGAGAGCGCCATCTAGTGTGCTTTACAAGGCTTTATTAGGCCATCAGGCCATGAGGTTGCTAAACCAAAATCATGGCTGCCAATTAAGATCTGGATCATAGGAAATCATTAAACATGTTTCTTTTCCATGGCTGTTGTGTCTTCATCTTTGTCCTATATGTGTAATTGTTGTCTAGCTCTGTGTGTATTTGTATTTTTAGTTCTTCTTTTAAGCGGAGCTGCTCGGAAACGCAAACTGAATTACGGTGCGAACTGACAATAAAGTTGTATCGTATCCAGGGCTTTAAATTGGTATCCACCAATTGCCGGTAGAAATGAACTTTGGCGGGTAACATTGCAAAGTTATTAGCCAATTTGGCCGGTAATGAAAGCAGCAAACAACATTGCGTCTGTTTGAATTGGCCAGCTGCAGACATGTTGCCAGATTGGTCTGTTTTCTGCCAAGACATTTGGGTGGTTTTGTGTGTGTTTGGCTTGGAAACGTAATCTTTATCTGGCAGCACTGCTCGTAGTACTTATCCTACATTTCCCATGAACACCATGTCGTAATGTGTTGTACAACCGTTGGCTACGTGTCTAGCATGCAGTATTGATTAAAGTAAATAATTAAGTTATTAAAATTTGTTGAAATTAGTACAAATTTGGCTAGTGGAAAATCTTAAAATTTAAAGCACCGATCGTATCGTATCTCTACTGAATGACCCATTGAAATGGCCTCTATTGTCAGCATTGTAGAAGCTGTTCTTGGACATACCTGGGGACCTGTCCACTTTCATTTCAAAGTATGTCCTGCTCCCCATCTGCTCCGTCTCTGGGCCTCCCAGACTGTAGGTAGAGTTAGATGGCAGGATGTTGACGTAGGTAGCCAGTGAAGTGCTGCTGTCTCCAGACACCACCGACAGCAGGGGGAGCGACTCCGGGTCAGCGTCTGCCACCGACTGCTCCACAGACTGGGAGGGGAGGAGTTTGTAATACTGGGCTTTGGCTGGGACGTGGACGTCCATGTCCTTCAACTGGGACAGACACCACCTCTTCAGTTCATGACTCACTGCCGCCTGCTTGAGATAAGAAACAAGCTGCTGTATGAACAAACCTTCCCTACTCATTAGACCTTAGCAGCTGGTATGTCTCACTTTCATTGGTCTCCAATATAGAGTGCAAAACATGACGAGAATACAGTTGAACTTCCATATCTGTCTTCTTTCTTAAAATACTCACTTTATTCTCAGAATGTCTGACTTCATTCTCGGAATTGTGCGATTAATTTCAAATTACAGTTTATTTTTAATTTCCAGATCGGTCTACTATGGAGTGTAAAATATGACATAACATCTCTTCTGACTTAAAGGTGGGAAACAACATCAAACTTTGAGCTAGAAAGCTAAACGCTGAAAATGGCAACTTTCAAAGACAATTTGGATCGTGCAACAAGGCAGGCCTGCTTGTTTTTTTTCGGGGAATGACTGTAAAGATTTACAAAGAATATGTTTACACGTTTATTCTCTAGCTGGGACGTTTTGGTACCGATTGGTGGGATTGCTGTGGACGAAGTACACACGGCGATACACTGGTAGGAGCAAATTATGTTTAACCATGTATCAGCTAATTAAAATAGTTCACGTTACTGTATTGTGTCAACAGTTAATTTAATATTGTATGTGACGTTTTCTTTTGTGGGGTGCAAATCTTCCACCAAAACAACTTTCTTCCCGAGACTATTTTACAGAGCCAGCGTTGCTGCGTCCAGAGCTTAGCGCCACCCAAGACGATTTTGATCGGTTTAAAGAAATGCAAACAACCCAGAGCGTTTTTTTTTCTCCTATCCCAGAATGCATCTGTGGTGTAGCCAGACCTTGGTGGTGATGGCAATGCGAGACTTGACTGTAGCTGATACCTGTGTCATCAGGGCTTCCTCTCTTCCCTGGGCAGCTCTCTGCTTGATCTCGTAAACCATGTTCTTCCTCTCTGCTGCTGCTCTTTCCTGATTCAGCATGTCCAACACTTTAATCTGCCAGGCAAAAGTGGACAAAGATCTAACAATGAAGTAAGTATGTAATGATTTTTGGAACTTTGTGGAATGACAATTGTCAGTTTTACCAAGAAATGTACCCATGATCTATGTATGTATCCTTGGTGTTTGAAGAGTCATAATTTAAAATGAAAGTCAAAACAAATTCTATCTCCTTTTTTTTTTCTTCAGTGTTATTGCTCCCCCCTCCCCCTTCAGCAGGCGTGAATTTTCACTGTTAACTGACAATGTTTGATCCTCCTTTTGAAAAAAAATTGAAATACATACACAATAGTATTACAGTTTACGCTTTCCTTACAAAAATCATTTCAACTTTTCTGTTGACATTAGAAATAAATATAAGCAACCAGCAGTTTTACTCAAGAAATTGGTATCAAACTTTAAAAACCAAAATGAACTGAACCATTAGTTTAAGACACTGAAGGTGTAAAGTAATCGTAGTCTATATTGACGACGTTTCGTTTCCGGGATTGTTCCGGTGCAGCCAGATGTTCTGCCGGATGTCCGTTACCTTCCTCTTTCTTTGTGTTTGCGTTCTTAACTGCGGTGGATTTCTGAGGACTATGGTTAACTGCTCCTCATATCTCTGCAGGGTAAATCCAGACAGCTAGCTAGACTATCTGTCCAATCTGAGTTTTCTGTTGCACGACTAAAACTACTTTTGAACGTACACGTTCCACCAAAACAAGTTCCTTCCAGAGGCTGTTTTGCAGAGGCACTGTTGCTCCGTCCGACGCTTAGCGCTGCCCAAGACAATTGTGATTGGTTTAAAGAAATGCCAATAAACCAGAGCACGTTTTTCTCCCATCCCAGAATGCTGTGTGGACTAGCCAGACCCTCCTCCGCAGCGCCGTGGAGGAAGGTCTGGCAATGCGAGACTACAGTTAACGTAACTGAAGTCATGATCTGTAAGCAGAGACCTGGTGTCTGTTCCTGTGGTCCATTTTGCCCAGTTTACTGTTGACCTGTTCCTGGACGTTGAGGATGTGCAGCCTCATCTCCTCCTGCGTGGCTTTCAGTTGGCCCTCCAGCTTCTTGAGCAGGGGCTTACAGTGGCATCCATCGGCTGGGGCCTAAAGACAATGGTCACAAGTCACAAACTGCACACTCAGTAGCAGGAAGGAACCCATAGAGTACCCTTAAGGGGAGACACCCCAGGTGAATAGGAAAAAACATTAACTAATAGATATCACCATGAAAAGATAATTACTGACATTAAGACAAATAGATATTTTTATTACAAATGTTTGGACATTTTATGTTTAAATATGCAAACGAGGCATTAGCCAATGCTAACTTTTGGTGGATTTAGGAGAAACAGACAGGCGCGAAAAGACAAAGGTAAAATAAACATCTTAACATGTATTTTAGATGTTTTTTTTTCTCTCCAATAGTCTGAAAGAAGACATGCTATAGAAGAAGAATTGCCCAAAACCTCAAAATTGAAAAATGCTGGGTTTGCCTGTAGTTTCTCCCCTTAATGGTCGTTTATTGCAGATGTGATCAACATAGCTCAACATGTTAAGTTTTAGCATCAAAATGTTCTCAATCTTGCTCCAAACTCTGTGGTGTTGATAAGTTCTATGACTATTTTACCCTCAAGACTGTCCTCCCCCCAAAAAACTCTCCCATAATCTGTTCAAGCAGCACTTACGACCTACTGTGTATTTACGTTTTATGTGATGGCGCCCTCTAGTGGCTGTAGTAATTATGACGAGAGCAAAGAAGGAAATAAAGTGACGAAATATAAGAGCGCCGAATTTCCTTGTATAAGGAGGACAGACACAGGACTTTTACCCAGGAGAGCGAGTAAACGCAAGTTTTTTTAAACGTAACGAACGTCACATTCAGCGTCACGTGCGTAACCTTCAGGAAGTGAAGTCACATCTGATTTTAACCCAAACCACCATCTTTTTCAAAACTTAACAAAGTAGTGTTTGTGCCTAAACATAAACAAACTGCGACCGTTTCACACCGTAAAGACGTGGTTAAAAATCATGACCTTTACGTTCAAAACCGCAACTGATGTTATCTGGTTTAGATATGAGGTCGTATTTCTGCCATTGATAGGGGCGCTAACTTATTAAAACGCTCCTGTAGGTCGTATTAGAGGGTAGGGACAAATTATCCACATCGTCGTATGGTTTGGAGAAACATCACAGACATCACTCGTCAGTTACCTGTCTAATGTTGCCATCCTTGTCACGGTACAGTGTGTAAAGCTGATAGAATTTGTCATTCTGAGCTGAATCTTCACCATCGTCCCAGAGCAGATTCTTCTTAACATGGATCTCATTCTTGCCTTTTCTCAGATCATTTTGATTTGAAGCCTGTAAAGGAGTAAAAGTAACATACTGTTAGTAAATACTGCAAAATGTGTTCATGAACAGTGATAAAAAGGATACTACCATTTGTTTTCATATGATACGCAGAGACGTACCAACTTGCCAACCAACCAACTTGCCAAAAGTAGCCACAACGAAGTACAAGTCAGAACTGAACAGGATTGTGGGAAACAAGGACTGCCAGGTGTCCCACTGAGTCATGTAAAAGGAGGTAAGAAAAAGTCCAGACCTTTGAAAACTGTTAGGCTATGTGTATGTCATTAGGAGACTGTCTTCCCCCCCAAAAAGCTCCTATAGGTTGTTTGTTCAAGCAACAGTTGTGTCTTAGTCTATATCGACTACCTTTCATTTACAGGATACTTCTGGTGCTGCCGGAGGTTCCGTCGGATGGCTCTCATTTTTGCCTGGATGTCTTTGTGTTGTCATTCTAAACTCTGGTGGATTTGTGAGGACTATGGTTAACTGCTCCTCAGATCTCTGCAGGGTAAATCCAGACAGCTAGCTAGACTATCTGTCCAATCTGAGTTTTCTGTTGCACGACTAAAACAACTTTTGAACGTACACACGTTCCACCAAAACAAGTTCCTTCCCGAGGCCATTTTGTAGAGGCACCGAGGCTCCGTCTGGCACTAAGCAGATTGTGATTGGTTTAAAGAAATGCCAATAAATCAGAGCACATTTTTCTCGAAATGCTGTGTGGACTAGTCAGACCTTCCTCCGCAGCGCTGTGGAGTAAGCTCTGGCAATGCAAGACTAATAAAACAGTAACTGTAAAAAGTGCTTTATTTATCCGTGAACACCACTATAACCTCCAGTTCTGGATGTCACATAAGCCATCCACTGTGGACCAGCTGAGGATGACAGTCCTGATGTCTCTGTCGTTGACCTACCGGTTCCTTGCCTCTCCTCCTCTTCCGGTGGATGTAGTGGCTGCTGATGGCGGCTGGGCTTTTGTGGTAATGCTGCTGCTGCTGGTGAGGACGCACCTTAAAGGCTGTTCTGCTCTCCGTTTGTTCACTGCTGGGGGATTCCTCCGTCACAGAACTGCTGTCCTGCTCAGCGTTAAATACAAAATCAAAACTGCAGTCAATGAAGCAACGACAGGAAATGCTAGTTTCATTTTTTTAATCTCTGAATTGATTTAACATGACTAACTCAACTGACTAACCCAAGATGTTGGGTCTGGGAACATTGCCATTGGCAGGGCTCAATCCGAGGGGCGGGATAAACGGATGTCTTTCAAATTCCCTCTGCACGCAATAGGATAACGCTACAACCAAACAGAGCAACGAAGAAGGTAGCAGAGCTAGTTGATAGATTAAACTTTTGCCGTATCCGGTCGGCAAAACTCCGAACACAAGAATGACTTCAGTGCCGTTCTTTGTTCCTCCAAGTCTTCCAGAGTCACGGCCAAAGCTGATTCCAAAGACCGCTGTCCGCCAGCAGCAGCAGCCATCTTCTTTGTTTTCAAGTAGCAGGGAATTCACTCGGAACCGTCGCAACTCTGCTGTCATTATGTTAAGCCCGCCCACCAACTCTATACACGATGTGATTGGCCCGGCTAGTGTTTGGCTTTTCCAGCTCGCAATCCAACGGAGAGTTGCTAGACCCCTTGGCTGCAAATTACATTTGCTGCCAATAGGGTGCGTCTAGATTTCTAGGCCACAGGAGACCCCCACATGCAGTGGTTGTGGTTCCCAACCTGGGGGGCGCCAAAGACAACACATTCCCACTCCCAGCGCGTCAAGAGAGACGCCAGATCGTGGCTGGAATGTGTCAAGCAAAATGAAACGAAACCAGGAAACGGAGACTATGGGAGACTACTTTTTTCTTAGATACAAGTAGGGGGGCTTCAAGGAAAAAAGGTTTGGAACCACTGCTATAAATAATAGCTGTTTCTGGTATTTTCTTACTTTGTTTGGTAGAATTTCTACTCTAGGGTCGGACTGGGTCCTGCGCTCAGCTGTCACTCTTTCTCTTTGTTTCCTGATTGTTCTTCCTCGCATGAAGCGATGTACCTGAGGACAATTACAAAATATGCTATGGTTACATTACTACATTTTATTATGTGTATGTGTGTAAAGAATAAGCCTAAAAATTACACATTTCTCCAATGCTATTAAAAACAATGATTATGATAGATATGATGCTCACAGTAAAGATTGCTACAATTCAGATTCTCGACACTGTACACCCTAATGTTTTGGTTTAAAGTATTTCATTCTCTAAAAAAGAATATGAATGTATAAAACATGGATTTTAGACCCTTTTTAGGGGGGCTCAAGCTCAATATTAAAAAAGTAAAAAAAAAAAAAATAGTTTTAATCAGGTTTGGTGCTTCAAGTTAGAGGACAAATAATTATAGGTTCAAAGAGCTTAAAAACAGGTTTAATATCCTGTGTCGCTGTCGCCAATGCTATGCACCTGCAACCCAGTCAAGGAAAGGGTTAACAGAAACGTAGTGTTGGCCAATCAGAGGAGGTTGTGCCAGACTCCCGCCTTTGGCTGAGTCTCTATCTGATCTGTCAGAGGGAGAGCAGGAGTAGGTTGTGAAGTTTAACGTTGGTAGTCCCCAGAGAAGAAGTTGGTCATTTCATGGCGCAGATTAGAACCCAAATTGAAACGTAAGCAACTAAAATTGCTGAATGTTAGAACGTTGTGTCACATTGGTCGTTATTACTGAGATTTATGAAGTGTCAGGTTTAGTTCCATCATATTGTTAATAGTGTCAAAAAACGTTAGCTGATGTTCAGTAGCTAGCTCAGAGATTATCTGCTAATGAAATTACTGAATTAACAGGGGGGGTTAACACTTTTGTATGCACTGTATCCGTGTCACATTCTCATTAGGGGCTGAGCCCCCCTAAAGGTCTGTTCCTAGAATAGCCCCTGGTATAAAATGTATGTTGTAAGTTGATAATGCAGATACAAACCTGAGGAGCTCTGGCCAGGAGATGTGCCATATCTTTGTGGTTGTTATCTCTGGCTTTGTCCAGGGCTGTTTTACCTGCCTGGAAGTCAACAGCGTATCATAAAAACCTTTCATATGACCCAGAGAAAAACAGTGAGGTAGGGTAATATTCACCTTGTATTCTACGGTCGAAATGAAGGTGCTATATAGGGGCCCATTTTACACACAAAGTTTAGTTTACCCACCATGAGAAGTAAGTCTTAGCCTGTGATTGATAACGGTTGGATGCTTTCCTTTGTGGCTCTAAAACAGCTTTTCAATGTTTGAAAAATAACATTGATGATGTCAGCAGGAACAGAACGCCTGCATTAAAAAGTGGAGGTGTGGGGTTTGAAATAAGCAGGCATTTAGGAGGCAGATATGGTATAATGAAAGATAGAATCAAATTGCAGTATGGGGCGGCAAATTGACAAAATGAATGTCCCCAAGAAAGATTAGATCAGGGACACAACTGCATTATTATTATTAAAATGACAGATCAAGTGCTTTTGGTGTTTTAGCCATGAGAAGCACTATAACAGGTTCAAATGTTCAACATTGAAAGGGCCTTAGAAATATTTTGACAAATTTCAGAGAGATGAAAAATGTGAAACTGTGTCACCATAGTACTGTGGCCAGTAGCTCGCATGAACTTTGTATTATCGCACCACTTGTTACTGTGTCTGGAAATAATGTGATAATTTAAATTTAAAAAAACGATAACAGTTGGATATTTGGTGATATCAGGATAATATAATTGTGAATCAGCTTGTAGATGGAACTTACATTGTTTCTGATTTTCCCATCAGTCCCCGCCTCCAGTAAGAGCTGAACTGTCTTCTTATGGTTCAGAGCCGCAGCCACGTGGAGAGCGGTGTCCCCTGCCTATAGGCAAACACAGAAACATAGACAGTTCAGTATGTATGTGTATGTTCTCGCGCCTTTCATCTGCATGTACGGCAGTACACAGAAAATCTGCAAACTTTCCCTTAAGTAACCTGCTAACGCTAGCGGTAGCTAGATAGCCTGGTTAGCGGCTTAGCAGGATGCTGAACAAGACATTGTAGGTGAACAAAGTGATTTTTAGGCGGACAAAATGTTCCAATTATCAAAGTTTTAGAGAAAAACACGGAAAACACCCCAAAACAAGTTTACGGCTATATCAATGTCCACAGTGTTAGCATGGTTAGCATTGCTAAGCCTCCGTCCTGATTGACAGGTCCTAAAGCATCCCCTGCTTTATCGTCTATTTTAAAATGAATTGGACCAAAATTTACAAAATGAATGTAACGCTGTGTTGGAGAAGACTTGAAACTAGTGATTGAGACCATAAACTCATTATGAAAATGTTTACTGAGGTAATAAATCAAGTGAGAAGTAGGCTCATTTTCTCCTAGACTTCTATAGATACAGACTTTTTGGAGCCAGTGGAGTCGCCCCCTGCTGGAAGTTAGAGATAATGCAGGTTTAAGGCACATGGCGCCACTTTTCAGACCCCAAAACTTTGTCCATTATTTGTACAGTTTATGGTGTCATATTTGCTGTGAAAGGTCTCGCAATAGCCTATTATATTGATAATACTGACATATCATACCTGGTTTCTCTCTTTCACAGAGCACGGGGAACTCAGCAGGATTTTTACCACGGTCAGGTTGTTGTAGCGAGCAGCCATATGCAAACAGGTGTCGCCCCTCTGGAACCAAAATACGGTTCTTAGCTTAATGTTATATCATGATACCATTGTGAAACTATTTCTTACTGTTCAACACTCAATCAGTCCTTCCAGAAAAATGCTGAGTTTTTTTGTGATTGTTGCGGGCAATAATCCTTGATTATGCGGCACGTTTTCTTGGAATGGGTGGAATATGCAGGATATTTATGCAATTTTATGTGAAGAAATTGCGGGAACTTGCAAAAACTGCGGTTTCAACATGGCTTCATCGCGGGGTTTGCAGCTTTTCATTGATGTTCATGTCACGTTACGTCACTTCATAACGTTCCCATGGCAACAGGGGAAAATGGCTGCTCTGTGTAAACACGTTTTTCTGGAGGGACTGCTCAATGTGTGGTGTTGTAGTGACATAGGGAAGAGTCTACTAATTTTTAAATCACGTATTAGTCTCTCACATTGTTCTTGGTGTCTGGTGTGGATCCTCCGAGCAGCAGAAGGCGAGCGGTCGGAGCATGTGCGTTCTGACAGGCCAGGTGGAGTGCTGTGTTTCCTGCCTGGATCAACATAGCACAGTTACTACAGAGTTAGTCTGGATCAACGGAAGTACATTTTCAGGATTATTGCCTTGCCGTGTCCCTCTCCTTCCGCTCTATGCGTGTTTTCGTTATCAAAATCTCTTAGCTTCGGGAAACAACAACAAACTTCGAGCTAGTAAGCTACACGTTGAAAATGGCAAGTTTTGAAGAAAATATGGATCGTGCATAACAAGGCAGGTCTGCTTGGTTCTTTCAGGGAATGATTGTAAAGATTTACAAAGAATATGTTTACCGCATTTACTCTCTAACTGGGACGTTTTAGGACAATATAGTAAAGACGAAGTACACACGGCAATACACTGGCTAGAGCAAATGAGGTTTACCCATGTATCAGCTAATTTAAATAGCTCTCGTTACTGTATTGTGTGAACAGTTAACTTAATTTAATATTGTGTGTGGCGTTTTCTTTTGTTAGGTGCAAATGTTCCACCAAAACAAGTTCCTTCCCGAGACTATTTTGCAGAGCCACTGTCGCTGCATCCAGAGCTTAGCGCCACCCAAGACGAATGTGATTGGTCTAAAGAATTGCCAACACCCTAGAGACTGTGTTTAAGCCAGACTTTACTCCACAGCGCTGTGGAGATAGGTCAGGCAATGCACAACTATGTTCTGTGAAGCACTTTGTAACTGTTCTTTTGAAGCAGCTCTATCAGCTGTGGAAGGCAACAAGATGTGGATGAAAGTTTCATTATTATCTATTAGGATAATAATAATAATAATTATCCTACCTTGTTTCTGATGTGTACATCAGCTCCTGACTTGACCAGCAGTTTGACACAGTGAGAGAAACCGTGCCAGGATGCCTCATGCAGCGCAGTGTTGCCGTCCTCAAACACATATCGAACAAAGTATTCCCATCACAAACTATTATCAGTTTATTTAACCACACCAATCGAGAATGTATTAATGTTAAAAGTTTCCTGTAGGTGTGTGAGAGAGTTGTGTCCAGCACTCACTCTGTCCTGCAGGTCCACAGCGCAGCCGCCCTGGATCAGAGCGGCCGTGACATCACTGTTCCCCACCATGGCCGCTCGGTGCAGGCCCGTCTGCTGACCCGGGCTCTGGCATGGGGATGAAGGCTCGTGGACCAGTGCCTGTTCACTCATCACTGCTGCCTGACACACACACTTTCATGCATGTAGGCCTGCGTACCTGTACTGTATATGTGTGCATAAACAGATTCTGTACTTTACAACACTTGCATGTATATCACACAATCGTTAAAGCAACAGAAGAGGATTTCAGCTGAATGACAACAAACAACACAATAACATTATCATTATCAGTTATATCGTCCTATTCGCAGTTAGAAGTTAGCTAGAAGTAACAAGAGATCACATACCACACCATTTATATCCTCACTTCACTGGCTTCCTATCAAATTTCATTTTAAAGTACTGGTGCTAACTTTTAGAGCCCAGCATTAACTCCCCAGTATATCACTGACCTCCACCAACCTTATATGCAAAATCGGGCTCTTAGATCATCTAAGCTACGTTAACAGGATGTCACTCGACCGCGCTTTTCAAGCTCTAGCCAATCAAATCTTTGGAACACTCTCCCCTTATCATTGCAATTCCTTGACTCCTGTGACGCTTTTATGAAACAGCAGATTTTTTTTTTAATTCAGCCAGGCTTTCAGTTGGCCTATCCGAATAGCTAATATCTATTATTTGTCCTCTGCCCTTATTTATCTGCTGCTGCTGTGATTTTAACAGTGTTTGGTGTTTTAAGCCCCCAACGCCGTCTTCCAGGCAGCGCTGCCTGGAAGGCACTAGGATTAGGCAATGATTAGGGTTAGGGTTAGGTTTGGGTTAAAACACAACGCCCAGGATGGGCGCTGCGAGGGGCACGGGCACAAAGGGACCACTGGTGTGAATAAAACACTTAAAAACCTCTTTAAAAAAACAAGTTTGGTAATATAAAAGCTGTTTAAAAGAAAGCCAGATATTAAAAGCAGGTTAAAAGAAGGTTAAAAGAACCACTGGATAGGCTGCATAGCGGGAGAATGAAATAAAAGGGTTAGGGTTAGGTGCCTTGAAGTTGACGTTGGGGTCTTAAAACACTATCGAGCAATTTTACCCTCTCAGTCCTGTGCTGTGTATTGTTGCTCTCTACCTTTTTTATGGCCTTTAATTGATAGGAGAGCTTGAAGACAGAAAAGGGGAGAGAGAGAGGGTGGGTCGCCATGCAGCAAAGGGCCACGGGTCAGAATCGAACCCGAGCCGCTGCCATGGACTCAGCCTACACGGGTTGATGGGGGGGGGGGGGGTACACCCTACTTGGTGAGCTAGAGGTGCTTTTACTGTTACGCACTTTGTGATTTTATATCTGTGGAAGGTGCTGCATAAGTATTGCCACGGAAAATATTGCGATTCTGTGCTGTATGAATTTCTTCCCCCACCCTTACTGTTGACCTGAATTGTCATGCTGACGGTCCTGCTCCTTTAATGTTAAGCATCTGACCCAAATGACAAAGGATTTCATGTCAGTGCTGCGTTTGAGCTGACAGATTATGCTCTATGTCAAGGGTCAACCTTTAATCTTTGTTGGCGATTATGAACAGTTTTGAATCCAAAGCTTGTGAACACTGAAACACTTGGGCTCATAATTCCCTCTTACTCTGTTCTCCACACTAATCTCAGGAGGAATGATTTGAGATTACAGCAAGCAAAACCTGTTTCAATGTTCATATGGCCCCCTGATTATTGATTTTAGAATTGAAAATATGTGAAGATATCCTGTAAGACACAAACATGAGAATGCAACCCTGTCTCAGGGTTTTGCCTGATATGCTTTTGAGGAAACACACTGTTAGTGGTTAGGTTTAGGCTACCCTGGAAATCCAGAGTTCTCACGAGAGTACAATTTGAATTTGCTCAGCGAGTCACTCTGGCATTGAGTAATGATGCTCATTAACTATGCCCTTGTAGCTGAGCTGCACCAATCACATCGGTGTATCTGATATAGGCGGGCCAGAGGCGAGCGAAACAGATGATGACAGTTTAATCTACCAGTTAGCTCCGCTGGTAGCTAAGAGTTTAATCTACCAGTTAGCTCAGCTAGTAGCTAAGCGTATGGGGCTCTGGATACATCACCCCGTGTATTGTTGTGATTGGTCGTAGTGTTATCCAATTGTGTGCAGTGAGATTTTCAAATGCATGCTTGGTGCCGCCCCTCGAGTTGGGCCATTTTCATTACTCGATTCAAAGACCCTATCTTTCAGATTTGGGTCTGGATTTCCAGGCTAGGTTTAGGCAGTCAACTACTTTAATTAAGGTTAGTGAAAGATTGTGGATTTGGGTAAACATTGAAAAAGTCAACATGTCATTTTTTTTGCCATTCAAATCACACCAGCTTTCCCTAATCTTAACCAGTTTTGGAAATGCTTAGTAACATTTATGAACTTTGCAAATATTCTTTCTTTTAAAAGTTGTTCTCCTTATGCTGATCAAAAATGTAATCTGTGCACATTATGTTTCTTTTAAAACCATTTCCTGTTGCAAATGAGTTTTATATACAGTAAACATCATTTTTAGGTGGTAGGGTTAGAGATAGCTATCAATCTTCTCATTTCAGTTTCAGAAAGAAGGGACATTAGGAATAATCTGCCAACACGTTGTTCTACAGTATTTAATATTAAGTTATTCCATATTGTAAAACCATAGTAAGTTTTGATACATAGCCAATCCTGAATCACCTTAAGTAAAGTTTGAATTGCGACATTAGAAGCATAAAGCAAGCAAGAATAGTATAAGAAATGGAGGATGTCTAAAGGCTAGCACATTATCTAACACATTATATACTCCTTACACATGAAAAAATTCAGTATTTGCTGCTGTTAAAAGTATTTCTCCAATGTCCTTATTGATATTTCCACATTGTTCGAATGTCTAACACAAAACAGGTGCATTGTCTTGTATTGTCCATATGTTTTACCTCATGCTCCAGAGCCTGCAGACTTCTGTTCATGCCTGGTGTAGCAAGAAAAAGGAGCATCCATGCAAAATCCAAACAAGCCTTTCAAAGAATCGCTAGCTGTGTTTGTGGTTTTTAAGAGGATGATGCTGCTGCCGCAACAACAGCAGCAGCAGCAGCAGAGTGGCTACTCAGTGTGAAGATGTGCTGAGAGGGTGCCAGCTGTTGTAGTGCATTACAGCTTAGAAAGAGAGAGAGAGAGAGGCAAAGAGGGATGGAGGGAGAGCGAGAGAGAGAGAGAGAGAGAGTGTAACATACATCTACATTAATAGCTTTAACCCTTCATCTACGTGTGTGTTCTTATCATGTAAGAACACACACGCACACACACTGTGTCTTTGGTGAATCTTTCTGAAAGGCTTTCCGTGTGGATTAGGATCAACACACTCAGATCAAACCTGCTTGGCTAAGCTTTTGTTGGTGCACATGATAAAAATAGATAGAGAAAAAATAATCTCCAGTTAAATTGAAATCAAGTAAGGTCATAATATAACGAAAAGCTGGGTTACATACTGTGTAGTTCTTATCAAACATGAAGATCATCAGAGGTTTTATAACATGACAAGCTGGTAGACATTCACTATCATGTACAGGGCCTGACACGGACTACTTGTCATGCTCAAAATTCTACACTTTTTCACACATTCGCTTAGATGTAAACCAACATGTGACTCTAACACCTACGGTTTGGATGACTTGGTCTGGACCATAACAGAGTGACTTATTAACTTATGAATGTCTGTGTAGCACTTTAATGAATGTCTTTCAGAAGAGAAAGATTGTCTGGATTTTTTGAAATGCTGAAACAAAAGACACTTTACACTTAGGAGGAGATGTAATTCAGTGTCAACATTAAAATTCATTCAAGCAACCTCCATTACAAATTTTACAAAAAAATTAAAGAGGGAACATTAAAAGTTTGATTTGTTTTTATTGCACAAATATGACATCAAATAATAGAAGAAAAAAAACCATAAAATACAACTGTGCAGGAGAGGAAAGAAACCCTGCTGAGATTCCCCTAAACTGTGGACAGACTAGTCATTTATTTTATTGGATTTAAAAAAAAAAAGCAGCAGAGATCTGAGAAAAGATTCACAGTATTATACAGCATGGTAAACGCTACATATGATGGTAGAAAAGTTGAAATAAAATAGCTGTAAAATATAGAAAACAATACTTAGCTTTGTGTAAACATTATTTACACACAGTAGCAATAAAAAGAACAACGTATTATCATTAAGGGGTTTGCATATTATCCTATGAAATATCTGCAACTGGCGGTATTTATTCACCGAGGGCCAATTGAGAGCAAGCTCTTATTTCCAATGACGCCCTGATTACATGCAATATAAAATGACAATATATATAGAAATTACTGAACATAGTTCATATATGATATACAGTTGCAATACACAGTACACACACAAAACAATTACAGAATGTTAAACAACTCAAAGTGCACATCTACATTCAGAATACATAGTCTCATGAAGAAGACATTTAAAGTGATTATATGGAATCAGGCTGTTTAATTTCATTAGAATATGCAGGTAATTCCATTTATATGGAGGATAATACCCAAATGCAGTTTTGCCTAATTCTGTCCTACCAAATGGAATATTTAAGACCAAGGAATCACTAGTGCGAGTGCTATAGTGATACGATTTAAATTCAGCAAGCTTGTTAAACATATAGGCAAGGCTTTGTAAATAAATAAAGTGCATCATGAGAAGTACAGCCAACACGTTGATAAAGGAGACAGTGGTAGGTACTGAATCCGTCACCAGATATAAATCTAAGGGCAGAGTGATGAACTGCATCAAGTGGCTTTGTAGAGGAAGCTGCATGCATATAAATGACATCCCCGTAATCTAAAACTGATAGAAACATAGTTAGAACAATCAGTTTCCTACAACTTTGGGTGAGGCAAGATTTATTTCTATGAAAGAATGCCAATTTTGGCTTTAATTTCTTCACAAGCTCAGTTATGTGTGGTTTAAAAGACAGCTTATCATCCAGCCAAATACTTTAAACTGGACACTTTTTCAATTTGTGTCCCATCAGTGGCTCTTTTAGTATTCACAGTAGACACATTTCTTGTAAATGTCATAGTTTGCTAAGTTTAGGCACCAAAAGAACTTGTCAGGATATGAAAAAAGTTTTTGGTTTGGGTTCATACACCGGTCATCTTAAGTAGTATTTCAGGGACAGGAACATCCGTTTCCCAGGTGAAAGTCTTCTATTTTCCCACCTTAACTTTCCCCCAGCTTGAAAGTTATGTTTTGTAGCCTCAAGTGGCAATAATGTTCATATTAACGGCCATGATAAATTTAAAGTGGAGCTGTGTCCAAAATCATTCCCTATTTGCTGCATGGTTCACCATATTTACGTTGGACCATTGTATTGAAGTGTCCGAAATCTCAGTGTGAACATCCGCAATGCAATTCTTCACTTTTGATCATTATGAAAAATGACATGTTGTCCTTACAACTTTCCAATAATGACACAAAACAATTGTGATTTCTAAAGTTTCAAATGTGTCACTGTAGATAATGATGAATGAGGACTAAACACAGTTCTGTGATTAATGGATTCAGTGCTAAATAACAGCAAAACCTGACGTTCACAGTTGAAATTAAATATGTTTGTCTTTCTACAATTTCAAATACCCTGCTCCATTCCTCAATTAACTATCAAAGTGGCCCCTCATTTTGATTAGCAAAGTACTCTGGATCATAGTGCCTATGATCCCTTAACATAACGCCCATCTCCCACCGGTCCTGTAATTCTCTGTTTTGCTCTGTACCCCGCAAGAATGAATAAATAACATTCTGCAAAGTTGAGGACGCAACACTCTCCATGATCCTGGTAAACCGCTCCACCAGCTGTGGATCAGCTGTTGAAGGAGGACTGGGCTTCATTTTCACTGCAAGGAAAATTGGAATCACAATTAGGACACGTAGTGAAGAATTGTGACCAACTAAACTTGCTCTCTGGTGGACAAAGTATGTAATGGTGACACTGTTTCCAAAACCCAACCTGACCCCAATAATCACCTCCCTGAAAAGTGATACGGAGAGAAGGAAAAGAAAGAAAAAGAAATTATATTGATAGAAGAAAGGTGAAACTGAAACGTTTATGTGAAAGATTCTGGTTCATTAGCTGAGGGTATGAATGACACTGCAGACTGGAGTCTCTGTTAACAGTGACACCCAGAGTAACAGCGGACTCATAAATGGGTCCAACACATCTGTTGTATGAATTTACCTCAACAATTTTTGGGCTTTTCTGTTCTGACATTTCTTGTTATATCGACTCACCGATATAATCGGCTGATTAATGTCGCTGTAGGGAATTTACTAAAGTCTAAAAACAGAAATATTGAGTCTTACCACATTTAAGCAGACATATCATTACACATGATATAATAGTGACTGTCAACACAATGCCGATGACTCCAACGATTACTGTCAGCATTTTCCAAATGGCTCTCCAGTGGTAAAGAAGGGTTCTGCCATCAAGAGTAGTCCCATCTGAAAGAAAAGAAGAACATGAAAACCCATTCTGACCACTCTGTTTAAAACTACGGTTAGGAACAATCAGACGTCAAAAATCAGGATCAGTGTACCATGGAGGTATCCAATTCTGAACACCAATACCAACTAAAACTTCACTTTCACTTTCAGCTTGGAAATGTTATTTAGATTTTTAAACAATATAAACCAAAATATTACAACCATGTTTTGTTAACCTCAAAAAAGGTCTCACCCCAAAAGACAGTGGTGTTGTGACTTCCTGTTTGTACTGTGCAGCCATATGTGTCGTCGGGGTTCTGGGAGATCTCAGCTGTCAGTCGGAGGATCACAGATCCGTCTTCAGCAGGCATCGGTCCAGTTACGATGATCCATCTGGCCCTGGAAGCCCCATTTCCAATCAGATGCACCGAGCTCACTGATTTGTCAGTACTCATCACATGACACCTCAGCAGTGCCTGGTCTGTGTCAACAATGGGCTTGGCAAATACACGTAGCTCTGCAGAGAAGTAAATGATATATTAAGTATCAAAGATTGTGATCATCTGGATCAAAGGAAGTACATTTCCAGTACACTGGGTAAACCCAGCCCGATCTGCCGGCGATTTGATTTGGCCCTGCAGCTCATTCTGGAAACCTGTACGTACTTTTGTTACAAATTTGCGGGGACCAATCACAAACTAGCTTATCCACCTGGCGCGCTATTGGCGGGTTGAACACGATGACGATAGAGAAGCGACCAAGCAGCTTCTTGTTTACATTCAACATGGCGGCCACCAAAGCGCAGCGACCCATTGGTGCCGCTGTCGCTGCTACGTCACCCGGATCGTTGGTCTGATTGGTTGAAGGACTATCCAATTGCGTACAGAGTCATTTGAACTATGCCCGTTGATCACGCCTCTTGTGCAGTAGAAAATACACAGCAGACTCCCCAGACTAATGTTCAATCTTAAAAGATTGAGCTTGGTCTGGTGTAGCCTGGTCTCACAGAATTCCGTGAAATGATCACAAACTGTTAACACCGCATTATGTGGTGGTGGCACGGAATGTGTGAAAATTCCTTCATGAAAAACAATGCCAATGTAAAGTCAATGAGAAGATGACGTAGCATTAAGAGCGACTACGGTAGCGAGTAGTATGAAAGCCTGAAAATCCGCATAGAGAGGTTGGCTGGGGGGATGGATGGGTCAAACAACACAGGACTTTCACCCAGGAGACCGGGGATCGTGTCCCGCGTGTCACATTTCCTAAACCCAACCGTTGCTTTCTTCTTTTCCTGAACCCAACCATCACGTTCTTCTTTTCCTTTTCCTAAACCCAACCGTCCCGTTCTTCTTTTCCTAAACCCAACTGTCCCGTTGTTGTCCCGTGTGTCATGGAAACGTAAGCCCACCCACGACCTTTTCCCTAACTTAAGGGGCCGTGTTCATTTCACAGAATTCTTTCGTGGGCCCATCGTGGAATTTTCGGCGATTCCGTGAAACTGCCACCGACTTTGAGTTAAGGGGCCGTGTTCATTTCAGGGAATTCTGTGAAATCAGGTTGTCTGGTGATAGCCAGACTACATTTCCAGGATAATTGCCCCACATCGCATCACCTTCCACTCTCTGTGTGTTGCCGTTCTAAAAACTCCCTACACTTCGGGAAACAACAACAAACAACAACAAATGTGTGTGTGTGTGTGTGTGTGTGTGTGTGTGTGTGTGTGTGTGTGTGTGTGTGTGTGTGTGTGTGTGTGTGTGTGTGTGTGTGTGTAATGTTTCAGCTCTCACCTGTTTCCTGCTGTATTGGTCTTAATTTAATTCCCTGGATCATCTGTGGACATTTCTCTCTAATGAAGTGTCTATAGGCATAATTCATTAATGTATTCTTGTTCCAGCGTTGTTCCACTGGTATTGCAGAGGGAGACTGGGACGTCCATCTCTGAGATTCAGGGTCAAAGGTTATGAAGTCCATCCCATCTACTGCCCAGGCTTCAAAAGCAAACACCATCCCATTGGCTGACAGGATGCAGCCTCGCCGCCGCTGTACAACATCTGTACAGGAAGACAGCAAGATTAACTTCTGGTTTTGGGTCAGGCAGCCCTTATCAACATGTCACAAAAAACAAACATTATAAAAACTTACACGCTGTGCTGTTCATAAATCTTGGAATCTCGTAGAGAGACGCTATGATATTATGACTCGATTCATCACAGTTTTCAGGTAACTTTTGGGACTCCAGGGTAGGTTTGAGTTGTTCTCTTTTAGTCACGGTGTCACAGTAAGAGATGGGAACTCCATCAAATACAGTTAGTTGTTCAACTAAAGGTCGATCTCCAGGCTGCACACGTCCTGTAGACAAGAACTTCAGAGAGTGGAAACCTGAAAAAGAAATACATTTAAAGGGTCAAAACTCACACTCTGGGTTTATGGGCCCATCTTTATGTCATATGCAAATTATAATACCCTCGTACACACAGTTATTGACTGCCACTGGCACGATATAAGTCCTTGCGCAATAATTAAACAAGTACAGGCAGCTGAGAAAACAAAACATAGGAGAGAGAAGGAATGGCACCTGACTCGATCTAAGCAGCAAGCGTACAGACAAGCCTTTTTTCTTCAAAGGCTTAAGCTAATTTTGTTGTGTTCTTATGTGTTGGTTGTTGTTGTTGTTGTTGTTGTTGTTGTTGTTGTGGGCGAGTTTTAATACTGTGAAATTTGATTGGTGTCCTTTACTGCTGTGTTAGTGTTTTTATACTCCAGTGTCCAGTGATAGAGATGTTATTCTTTGTTTTCTGCCCAGGGACTACGGATGAAAATTAGATTACAGCTAACTCTGGCACTGCTAAGGAACTGTGCATTGTCCCTGTCCAATAAATACAAAAAGTTTAAAAACTATAATTACAGAATCTGTTTTAAACAGTTTTTACTTCAGGCTGCTCTGAGGACAGTCCACCACTGGATTATATTGTGAGACAGGAACAGGACATTAGTGGTGTTATCTAATATAATGATGTAGCGGGCAGATTGTAAAGTCAAACTTGGTCTAATAATGTAACTCATTTCAAACAAATCCGTGTGATCTTTACATCTCCCAAGTTATTTATTATTTATCTATTTATTACTGAGGCTGCTAATCTATTGGGAATGTGCAATACCTTATCTGTTATTATTCAACAGCCTTTTTATACAATTTTAATTGTTTTTAAGTGTTTGTTTTGATTGTTGTGCTTTTTTAATACTCAGGGAGTACCCATGTAATTCTGTGGTAATACTGTTGGACAGTGGTGTAATGACAATGGCTCCAAATAGTTGCACAATAGCTGTCTATCAAGTAAAATAATCTTTACTGAGTGACTAAGTGACTTTACGGGTTTGACGAGCCATGTTGCCCATTACATGCTTAAGATGCGTTTTAAAATGTCTTAAGGAATAGTTCTAAAGCTGTTTATTCGACACAATAATATGCAGGTTGAACTAAGCTGTTGTCTTCCGTCTTCGTATCCAGGGGTCGTGATACGAACATCACAGCAGTCAGGATACTTCTACTATCGACAGTATTTGTTCCTGTGTATGTTTATACACTGTTGGAACTGTGCCATTAGCTTTCTGGTTTACATGTTGATGTTTAGAAATCAGGCCAAACGGGACGCCTGGATAGTTCATCTGGCAGTGCATGCGCCCAATGTACTAAGGCTCAGTCCTTGTTGCAGCGGCCGCAAGTTCAACTCCGACCTGCGGTCCTTTGCTGCATTTCATTCCCCTTCTCTCTCCCCTTTTACATCATTAGCTCTCCTATATAACAAAGGCCTAAAACGCCCAAAATATAATCTTAAAAGAAAGAAAGAAATGAGGCCATAAAAGTTACTACTATGCATGTAAACACACTAGTGCATTTTCAAAACTACTCAACTAATTAGATATGTCATCCACAAATACATTTAATGCATACATTTACCCATCCACTTCAATCAAGTGCTACACCTTATGCCAAATGACATGCACATGAAACAGGATTCAAGTTATTGCAGTAAAGTTGTTTCCTTTTAATGATCATATAGCAAGCTATTCACGTTATCAGAAGTCTGATGCAATTTTGACTGAAGTAAAAGTCCTGCTTTTAAAATGTAAAGGTCCTACTCTGAGATCGACGACAACTTCAGCCATCAGAAAAATGCAAATGAAATGTAATGGAGTAGAAGTAGATTAAATTCATTACTTGAGTACCTATACAATACTTAGTCATGTTTTACCTCAACTTAACTTAAAAATGGAAGAAATTGTTGAGTTTGTTCCTGTCAACAAATGACAACACCAACTTCGGCTTGGTGTTGTGCAGTCTTTGTTCTGCTGCTGCAGTTCTGTCTGAACACATTGCGTCTGATAATTCAGCAGTAGGACAGATGAAATGTTACTTACCACACGTAATAGTTGACATCAGTAAACATGGAATCAAAAGTTGAATCCACTTCATCTTGAAGCATTATCATCAAGAGTATAAGCAGCAATCCTTTAGAGTGGCTGTGTTTCAAAAGCTAACCCTGCTACACTGACAAACTGGATGAACAAGTCTGACACGTAGAGTACACAGCTCACATGTTGCAACCTACTAACAAGTTGGCATGGGGAAAATCCAAACATGTTGTCTAATTACTCAGTTGTAGCAGAAACATTATTATGAGCTGTTTAACTGTGTTAAAACTAACTCATTTACAGTGGGTAACATTGATAGTAATGAATATGTGACTGTTTTCCCTCAAGAAATATATGATGCAATTATGATGCTAAAAGATAATAAGGCATGTGGAATGGATATGATATCTGCTGAGCATTTAAAACTTGCGAGTAGAAAACTCTGTCCTCTAATTGCTATTTGTTTTACTGGGTTGTTAGTCCATAGTATTCTACCTGATTCTATTTTATCTGTCACATTAGTGCCAGTTTGGTTATTATTATTATTATTATTATTATTATTATTATTATTATTATTATTATTAATATGTCCTATCAGAAATCTGAACAGGATAATACGGTCCATGCACAATTAAGTTGCCCTGCAGGTCCTACAGTCAGGCTCACACAGTCTGTCAAACACTTTGGTTCAGAACATCTTTAAAAAGCACCTGTCAGTGGGCCTTGAACTTTGCCTTGGATATTAACAGTCTCCAGCAGACGGAAGATGTCTCTCTATGAATTGTATAATTGTATAACTACACTGAAAAACACGACATAACTGTAGATGTTGGAGTTTGTGAAATAAAAAAAAAGGATGGAATCTGTGATTCTAACACAATGTTTTTGACAGACAGTTTAAACAGCCGTGCCTCGACCACTTTGTTGTTATACGAAACAGTTCTATAAAATAACCAAACGGTTAATGTCTACCATAATATCTACCTCTAATTTAAGCATTCATGTGTAGTATTATTTAGACTCCGGCTGCTTTAAGTTGAGAAAGCAAGTTAATAGTTTAGAAAATCTGTAAACCTGGAGACATTTTTATCATTAATGATCTTAACAGTCATCTCGCACACACATAGCGTGGATCTTTTTAAAAGTACCAACTAATAATTTGTTGAATCACACACTGTAAATTTGTTGAGAAAAAAAGGGTTGGTGTTTTGGAAGAGTGAATGTGCAGCAGACTAAATTCCATGTCAGTCTGCCTGCTGCTAGTGTCATTATCTGCAAACCTGTTTAGTTTCACTCTTCATCTGTAGAATCATATATGAAATGGCTCTGTCCCTTCTCTGTTTAACAAAGAAGTGCCAAACTATCTTTGTCACTAAGTTTGATATTACACGGTGTGCTTAAGTGTTCTTTTTTAGCCCTGGGCCTTAAAGATCAAAAATTAGGTTATTTAAGGTTTTTGAGGGGCCTTTGGTACTTCTTCAGGAATCAAGATTAACTTTATTGTCTTTCATACTATTCACAGGGTAGTGTTACGCTGGGAACAGAACAGACTCAAACGCAGAGCTCATAAAAAGGTTTATTGAAAATAAGAGGAGTGGGGAGGCGGACGCCAGGAACAGGGAAGCAGCTATGGGGAGGATGGAGAGACTTGAGAGCGAGGATACTTAGGGGAGCGCGGGGGAGCCATAACCGAGGCACGAAGGGAGAGACACTGGGGCAGGAGAGCCGGGGAAGCGTGGAGAGGCAGGATACTCAGGGGAGCACAGGGGAGCCGTAACCGAGGAGCCGAGGGAGAGACACTGGGGCTGGAGAGCAGGGAAAGCGAGGAGAGGCTGGTTGGGGACAGAGACGGAGGCGGGTTGAAGCAGGATGCCGTGGGAGGGGGTCCGAGAGGTGAAGCCAGCTGACTGGAGATGACAGGCGGAGATGGAGATGATGACTGCAGGAGAGAAACACAAAAGATAAGTTAGCGTTCGGCAAGGCGACAGGGAAATAACGAGAGTTTCACCAGGGTGACTGGAGCAACGATCAAGCGAAGGTGGTCTGTTGAGCCGGGGTTGAAATACTGATCTTGATTGAAGATGGGAGGCAGGTGCGTGCGGCGGGAGAAGGTGATGGTGGAATGAAAACCAGGTGCGCTCAATCAGCTGGCAGCAGTAGTGGGAGGAGAGAGGGGAAAAACAACAGAAACACGAGGCAGGGCCAACAGAGAAACTGACAGTGGGAAAAACCAAATAGGAAATAGTAAACAAAAACAAAAACTCACAGCCAGTCGGCCCCAACCAGCACAGTTAGTCTACATCCGCAATCTTCCACTTCCGGGATCGCTCAGTTGATGCCGGAAATCTCGCTGTATGTCGCTTCTTTTCGGCTGGATGTCCGTTACCTTCCTCTTTCTTTGTGTTGGCGTTCTAAACTCTGGTGGATTTCTGAGGACTATGGTTAACTGCTCCTCAGATCTCTGCAGGGTAAATCCAGACAGCTAGCTAGACTATCTGTCCAATCTGAGGTTTCTGTTGCGCGACTAAAACAACTTTTAAACGTACACATGTTCCACCAAAACAAGTCCATTGTCGAGGCTATTCTGCAGCGACAACGGGACTCCGTGTTGCGCTTAGTGCCGCCCATGACTATTGTGATTGGTTTAAAGCAGGGGTCACCAACACAGTGCCCGCGGGCACCAGGTAGCCCCCAAGGACCACATGAGTAGCCCTCAGGCCTGTTCTAAAAATGAAAATTGAATATTGACATTATCTGTTTCCCACCTTGTTAAGTCATTGTTGATAATTATTGATAATGAGAAATCATTAACGCGATCAGTGTCTTCACATAGATGACTATCATTAATCATTAATAATCATATATAACTAAAGATAAACTGAGCAAATTTGTTATTTCAGAAGAGTGTATCAAACTGGTAGCCCTTCGTATGACTCAGTACCCATGAAGTAGCTCTCAGTTTCAAAAAGGTTGGTGACCCCTGGTTTAAAGACATGCCATTAAACCAGAGCACGTTTTTCTCCCATCCCCGAATGCTATGTGGAGTAGCCAGACCCTCCTTCAGGGCGCTTTGGAGTATCTATGTAAACATAGATACATAGTAAATTCCACACTAAAAAGTTAAAAATAATCTTAATCATGGCCCCAGATCATGTCACCCAAGGCTTCAAGCAATGACACTGAGGACAACAAGCATGTAAAGTGAGTTATTTGCTGAACTAGTGATATACTTTTAGGATAAAAGCAGTTTTAAGGAAGATGGGTTAATTCTTCTAAGAAAATAATTGATGATTGGCAGCATTGGTAGTCAGTGATCTGAGGATACGTCTAGAGCTGACCCAAAAAAGATTGAATTATTTTAAAATCTCATCCAAAACCAACTCAAAGTGTATTTTTCTGATTCATGATATTATTGTCACATCATCCCTTTCTTTCTTCTATATATCTTTTAGAGCCATCTAGTGGTCATACTTTGCATTTGTTACTTTGCCAAAGAGTGCCTTTATATACTCATGTATATGTTACACATACTTATGTTGATTTGACCCTGTCAGAGGAGGAAAGTAACGAATTACAACTACTCACGTAACTGTTATAGAGTAGTTTTTTTGTGTAAAGTACCGTCAACAAACTAAATGTCTTTGTGCCCTTATCAAATCACAAAAGACTGCAATTTAGTATAAAACGTATAAATAACATATGAAATAAGTGTAAATATATATAAGTATAAATAAGTATATCTCCCCTGCTGTTAAAAAGTAACTACATAACGATTAATCTGAGTAAATTTAAAATCAGATGCTTTTTACTTTTACTTGAGTAGATTTTTATATGGGTAATTTTACTTGTACTTATGTGAATGTTTATCAAAGTAATAGTACTTTTACTTAAGTAAAATATTGTTGTACTCTTTCCACCTCTGGATCCACTGTACCTGAAGCTGACATTTGATGTGACTGCATGGAGCTAAATAAAGGCAGTCTTGCCCATACTTATTATCAATCAATTTAGTATACATTATGGACTTCTGGACGATTGTGGGTTTCTGTTGTGGATTTTTTTCCTGTTTTATTGTGTTTATTTGTTCTGTTTCCTTGTAGTTTCACGTCTCATTTTTTCTGTCTTCTGTGTTTTACCCAGTGTCTGTTTCATGCTTAGTTTCCTGTTTTATTTTGTAGTCTCCCTGTTTCTCCCATGTTGTCTTGTTTTACTTCCTGTCTTGTGTTTTCCCGCCTTTGTGATTGTCTGCCCCACCCTGATGACTTTCACCTCTCCCCAGCCCTTGAGTCACCTGTCCCTTGTTTCACCCTCGTTTACATGTGTATTTAGTCTGTGTGCTTTCTGTGTCTGTTGTTGGTTTGTCGTCATTTGTTGTCAGTCTGTAACATGTTCCGTCCTGGGTCTAGTTGTAGTTTTTCGTGTTCCTGGGTTTTCCTTTTCCTTCCGTGTTCCTGTTCTTTTCCTGTGTTTTTGGAATATCACCTGGTTACGTGTTTGTAAGTCGCTTTGTGTTTAGTCCATTAAATAATTATTTCGAACTGCTGCTCCCTCCTTGCCTTCCAGCACTTGGGTCCAAGCCAAAAACCTGGCAGTCTTTGGTATTCATTTCAGTTATCCTGGACCATAACAGAGTGACTTATTAACTTATGATTGCTGTGTGGCACTTTGGTGAATGTCTTTCAGAAGAGAAAGATTATCTGAAATACAACTAGTTAAGATTAAAAAAAGGTTTGGGTTAAAACACCGGCCCCCTTAAGTAGTACTTCAAGGACAGTAACAACTGTTTCCTGGTTGAAAGTCTTGTTTTCCCTAAACTTTTTCCAGGACACGAACACAGCTCCCCCGCTTGAACGTCATGCATTTTGTGGCCTCAAGTGGCAATTACGGACAGGTTAACGGCCATAATAAATTGACAGTGAAGCTTTGTCCAAAAATAGATTCAACTTTATTGTTAGATTCAACTTTATTGTCATTGTGCAGATTACAAGTACAAAGACAATGAAATGCAGTTTGCAAGTGCAAAAAGAGTAGAAAAGTGCAATGTGATATACCAAGTATAGACAGGTGGTGCATAGACAGGACAAGAAATATAGTGCAGTGTAGACAGTGGTATACAGTTGGTTTACAGAAGGTGGTTTAGAATAATATAAATTAAATATAAATATGTGCAGTGTATTAGCAGTTACCTTATAAGAGCAGAATAAATATGGCTATGTAATATGAACAATGTATGAACAACATGTACAGATATGTGCAATGTAGTAGCAGTAACATTATAATAGTAAGAATAATATATATGCAGTGTATTAACAGAATATATTATAAGAAAAACAGAATAAATATGGATATTCAGTATGAACCATATATAGATATGTACAGTAACAGTACCATTGTAGTGCAGAAACGGTAACATAAGAGTAGTGAGAATAAGTGTATGTGCAGGATGAATAGTATGAAGAGCAGTAGAATATGGCAATGTATAAGTGTAGTTACAGTATGTACATTTGGTGGCTTAGTTGTTTGGTTGTCACCGGGATGCAGAGCTAGGGTTCAGACTAATCATTCCCTATTTGCTGCATGGTGCACCATATTTACTTTGGGCCATTTTGTTAAAATGTCCGAAAAGTCAGTGTGAAGTTTATACTTCCACAAGACAATGTTTTACTTTTGATCAATACGAATACTACAACATGTGTTTTCTGAAGTTTTTGAAATGTGTGGATGTATTACTATCTATTGAGCAGCGTAATGAGTGTTTATCATTGTAGAGAATGATGAATGAGGACTAAACACAGTTCATGTTTTTGAAATGTGTGGATGTATTACTATCTATTGAGCAGCGTAATGAGTGTTTATCATTGTAGAGAATGATGAATGAGGACTAAACACAGTTCTGTGATTAATGGAATCAGTGCAAAATAACAGCGTCTCTGAGGGACTGACAGTAAAACCTGACGTTCACAGTTGATATTTTAAATGTTTCTCATTCTACAATTTCAAATTCTCCGCTCAATTCCTCAATTAACTATCGCTGTGCTCCATCAATTTTATTAGCAAAGTAATCTGGATCATAGTGACTTTGATCCCTTAACATAACGACCATCTCCCACTGCTCGTGGGACTCTCTGCTTCCCTCTCTCCCTTGTGTGACTGAAAAAATAACGCTCTGCAGATCTGGAGAAGCAACACTCCCTATCATCCTGGTAAACTGCTCCGCCAGCTGTGGATCAACTGTTGAAGGAGGACTGGACTTCTTTTTCACTGCAAGGAAAATTGGAATCACAATTAGGACACATGTTGAAGAATTGTGACCAACAGATGTAGTGAGCTGTACATTTTACACTTGAAAAATAAACTTGCTCTCTGGTGGACAAAGTATGTAATGGTGACACTGTTTCCAAAACCCAACCTGACCCCAATAATCACCTCCCTGAAAAGTGATACGGAGAGAAGGGAAAGAGAGGAATAGAAAGTCTTCATGTTGTGGATAAGTGAGAGACAGTGTGTGTGTGTGGAGCAGGGCTAGAAGGGGGGCACGGGGTGGCACCGCCCCCCTCCCAAATCCATTTGTCTAGAGTGCTGTCAATCTGACAATTGTGATTTCCTTTGGATCAGAGTCCTTTCACTTGGCTGCCTGTTCTGCCAATCTCCCCAGCCCTTGTCACATGACCAATGAATGTACCATGGAACCAGCACTGGAATTGTTTTTTTTAAAAGTCTGAGCCTATAGAAAATGTGTATTGTCCCCCCGGGACCCCCTTGAATGATTATTGGTCCCCCCTGTGCCACCCCACTTATAATCGCCCCTCTGTGTGTTTGTGTAGATAGAAGAAGGGAGGTGAAACTGAAACGTCTATGTGAAAGTCTCTGGTTTATCAGTGAGAGACACCCAGAGTCACAGCGGACTCATAAATGGGTCCAACGCATCTGCTGTATGAAATAACCTGAAACATATTTTGGGCATTTCTGTTCTGAAATTTCTTGTTACTAATATATCAGCTCAGCTGATCTATTGGTGTCTCTGTAGTGAATTTACCTAAGTTTGATACCAGAAATCAAAGGTGTAAATTTGGGTTCAACATTGGGGGGGTTGAGATCTCCACTTTTACACCTTTTCTGCATCAAGCTATGGTGCAAATGTCTTTATTTATGTAAAGGAAATTTTTTTTGGGGGGGGGGTTGCATTGGCCAGTTTTGATTGTGTGTAAGGTAAATTACACTTATGCCAGAAATAATAAGCCTTACCACATTTAAGCAGACATATTGTTGCACAGGATACAATAGTGATTATAAACACAATGCAGATGACTCCAACGATTACTGTCAGCATTTTCCAAAAGACACTCAGGTGGTAAAGAAGGTTACTGCCGTCAAGAGTAGTCCCATCTGAAAGGAAAGAAGATCCTGAAAACCCATTCTGACCACTCTGTCCAAAACTAAGGTTAGAAACGATCAGACGTCAAAAATCAGGACCAAAGTACCATGAAGTTACCAATTCCAAACACCAATACTAACTAAAACTTCACATTGACTATTACCTAAGAAAATGTACTTAGATTTTCAAACAATATCAACAAAAATATAGACAGACAGCGAGTGAAGGGGAGAGGTGATGATGTCACACAGACGACCAGCGATGTCCGCTCAGAACAGCATATGGATGAAAGTTATCATCCCTTAAAGGACAATTCCGGCGCAAAACGAACCTAGGGGTTATTAACTGTTGTGTACCTACTCTGTCGCTCTCTGGGACATGTTAACGTTAGCATAATTAGGGTAAACAGATAGTTTATTAAAAAGATCAGACCAGTCATGACTAGTCGAACCCCGTGCAACGTGGAATTCCCATACTGTCTATGGAGATTCCACGTTGCACGGCGTTCGACTAGTCATGACTGGTTTCCAAGATGGCTCCCCGCAAGTAAACATGAACGCGACTGTCTTTATAATCTATCTTTTTAATAAACTATCTGTACACCTACAACGTTGTCAATGCTTCGGTTCACATTTAGGGACCCTAATTATGCTAACGTTAAAGTGTGGTGATGTTTCGAGCCTTTTTAGTGGTATTAAATAGCGATTTCATTTGAGTGTCCCCATGCCCTAGATACTAGCATTGTAAGCTAACCAGCGGTCCGCGGTAGCCCCGTTAAAGCTCCAAACTCATTCGATTAGCATGAAAACATGTCCCAGAGAGCGACAGAGTAGGTACACAACAGTTAATAACCCCAAGGTTCGTTTTGCGCCGGAATTGTCCTTTAAATCAGTGGTTCCCAACCTGGGGTCCGGGGACCCCTAAGGGGGGCGGCAAAGATCACAGGGGGTGCGCAAGTCTTTATCTGGTTTGAGGTTGAGGTAAAAAAAAAAAATATTTGCACATGTTAAACAAATTATGATAATACACTAGAATATATAATGTATACAAAAGTCTGTATAAAGACTATATATTTTTGTTCTCGCTTAAACTTGTAGGCAGGCTACTTAGTAGGCCAAACCTCCGGGACCTCTTAACCTGGGACCCTGCTGTCATCAGGTCAGCTGCTAGCTGATAGCTGCTAGCTGCTAGCTGCTATCTGCTATCTGCTAGCTGCTATCTTCTAGCTGCTAGCTGCTATCTGCTATCTGCTAGCTGCTATCTTCTAGCTGCTAGCTGCTATCTGCTATCATCCTCGTTTTTCCTGCCGCCACGGCATCACTATTTTATGAACGAAACATGGCGGAGAAACGTAAAAGTGCTGATAACTCCTCTGTATCAAAAAAGAAAGTAAGGGAAAGTTACCTCACCTTCGTTTTCGGAGGGGGGGCTCAGCTTTTCTTAGATATAAGTAGGGGGGGGCGCCAAGGAAAAAAGGTTGGGAACCACTGCTTTAAATCATATATAAGTCTGTAAATTGTGTGCAAGGTTGAAACTGCAGGCTAGTAAATGCTCTGTTTTTGGTTCACTTCCTCTATTTGGGTCGGACTGTGTTCTCACCTGAATTGAACTGAACTCTAGTTCCCTTGGAAGCGAACCGAGACCCCCGTTTTCAAGCGGACCAGAGTTTGTTTGTTTGGTCCGCACCAGAGTTCAGATGAACCAACCGGACTATCAGACCAAACGCTCCAGGTTTCGTTTTAAACGGACCAAACAAGGTAGGTGTGAAAGCAACCTTAGTTGCCTAACGTCAAAAAAGACCTTACCCCAAAAGACAGTGATGTTGTGACTTCCTGTTTGTACTGTGCAGCCGTATGTGTCGGTGTCTCGGCTCTGGGAGATCTCAGCTGTCAGTCGGAGGATCACAGATCCGTCTTCAGCAGGCATCGGTCCAGTTACGATGATCCATCTGGCCCTGGAAGCCCCATTTCCAATCAGATGCACTGAGCTAACTGATTTGTCAGTACTTGTCACATGACACCTCAGCAGTGCCTGGTCTGTGTCAACAATGGGCTTGGCAAATACACGTAGCTCTGCAGAGAAATAAAAAGGAATCAAAGATTGTGATCAGAAGTACATTTCCAGAATAATTGCTTGACATTGCCTCACCTTCCACTCTCTGTGTGTTGCCATTCTCAAAATTCCGTTGCTAATGGAAACAACAAACTTCGAGCAAGCTACATGCTTAAAATGGCAAGTTTTGTAGAATATTTTGGATCGTGCAACAAGGCAGGCTTGCTTGGTTCTTGCAAGGAATGATGGTAAAGATTTACAAAGAATATGTTTACAGCATTTCCTCTCTAACTGGGACGTTTTGGGACCAATTGGTGGGATTGCTTTGGATGAAGTACACAGGGCGATACACTGGTAAGAGCAGAGGTTTAACCATGTATCCAACTAATTGAAATAGCTCACGTTACTGTATTGTGTCAACAGTTAACTTCACTTAATATTGCATGTGGTGTTTTCTTTTGCGGGGTGCAAAGGTTCCACCAAAACAAGTTCCTTCCCGAGACTATTTTGCAGAGCCACTGTCGATGGGACGGGAGCTTAGCGCCGCCCAAAACAATTGTGATCAGTTTAATGAAATGCCAACAACCCAGAGCGTTTTTTCTCCTATCCCAAAATGTATCTGCGGTGTAGCCAGACCTTACTCCACCGTGCTGTGAAGATAGGACTGGCAATGCGAGACTAGGGTAAAGAGGTCCCACCATCGAATGGATGAGCTGCTACTATGTAAGCGTGAAAGTGACCGGTGGTCAGCCAGCGGGATCTACGGTTCTACGGAGAAGCTATCTAGCTGTCTTCTGAGCTGCCATTTCTTCTCCCAGCTGAGAAGTCTCCCTACGGTGGGGAGTGAGGCGGACTCGCGGAGGGACCGACCAGTCTGCTTAAAGCAACTAACCAGCGGATGACAGCATTTCTCGTAACGACGTTTTTATGCATAAATATGCAATTTAAAATTCAATACTTTTGGTAAGAAATTAACTACAACACATGTAGCTATGCATATTCCACATTTAATACTAATGACTCCATTCTGGGAAATTGTATTGTTAGGAGGATAACCCCTTGAGATGAAGCATCTCGTTTTCGAGCGGGTCCTCAAACACAAAATAAAAACAAGTCAGAGACAATAAAAAAATGTCTAGTACTACAGCCACTAACCCTGTTAAGCAGTATGAACATGGGAGGATTGGGAGTAAGAGTGGAGTGTATTTGAGTTTCCTATTCCCCCAGGCAGTGTGTGTGTGTGTGTGTGTGTGTGTGTGTGTGTGTGTGTGTGTGTGTGTGTGTGTGTGTGTGTGTGTGTGTGTACCCTGTTTCAGCTCTCACCTGTTTCCTGGTGTATTGGTCTTAACTGAATTTTCTGGATCATCTGTGGACATTCCTCTTTAATGAAATGTCTATAGGCATTATTCATTGCTATCTGTTTGTTCCAGCGTTGTTCCACTGGTATTGCAGAGGGAGACTGGGACGTCCATCTCTGAGATTCAGGGTCAAAGGTTATGAAGTCCATCCCATCTACTGCCCAGGCTTCAAAAGCAAACACCATCTCATTGGCTGACAGGATGCAGCCTCGCCGCCGCTGTACAACATCTGTACAGGAAGACAGCAAGATTAACTTATGGTTTTGGGTCAGGCAGCCCTTATCAACATGTCACAAAAAACAAACATTATGAAAACTTACACGCTGTGCTGTTCATAAATCTTGGAATCTCGTAGAGAGACGCTATGATATTATGACTCGATTCATCACAGTTTTCAGGTAACTTTTGGGACTCCAGGGTAGGTTTGAGTTGTTCTCTTTTAGTCACGGTGTCACAGTAAGAGATGGGAACTCCATCAAATACAGTTAGTTGTTCAAATAAAGGTCGATCTCCAGGCTGCACACGTCCAGTAGACAAGAACTTCAGAGAGTGGGACCCTGAAAAAGAAAAGACATTTAAAGGGTCAAACTCCCTGGGTTTATAGCGTCAGATTAATGTATTATGCAAATTATAGTATTTCATACGCACAGATATTAACTGCCACAACTGCCACTGGACTGAATTTTTATGATTGCTCATACTGTACTTAGGTTTGTGGTCAAGACCACATATAAACAACCACATTTACAACAACAACACCGGATCTATACAAAGTCAGCGAGATAGTTTGTTCAGCAGTGCTATGGCAGAAGCGACAAAACTTCTGCCAAAGCAAGAACTTCTACACCTCTGAGTCCTGTATCTGCGGCCAGATGGCAGCAGTGCAAAGTGTGGATATGGAGGGTGGTTGTCATTGGCAATGGTGAGGGCAAGGCTTGTGATGGCTCCATTGTTCCATTCGTTATGAGTCGGCGATAAATCCAAGACCAAACACAGTTGAGTTCAAGCCAACAACTTTGTCAAAATCCAGCATCAACTATAACTTCAGCATCTATTTAAAAGATTTTCACTTCAGGCTGCTCTGAGGACCGTCCACTGGATTGTAGTGTGAGACCATTCATTGGCTGTATATAAACATGGACGTCTTGATTTCCTCCCACTGTACAAAAGTAAAAGTATCCCAGATACAGTCGCTGCCATTTTGTAATTTTGGAGCCAGAGTCTGCGCAGTAGAGATCATGGGCGATTTTAGACCCTTTTTAGGGGGGCTCAAGCTCATTAAGCGCTGAGTCCCCCTAAAGGTCTGATCCTAGAATGGCCCCTGGTAGAGATGGGTCCAACGTATCTGCTGTATGAAATAACTTGAATCATATTTCATCAGCAGTCATGATACTTTTCCCGTCTAAAGTCTTTTTTTTCCTGCGTATGTTAATACACTGTTGGAACTGTGCCATTAGGTTTCTGGTTTGCATGTCAATGTTTAGAAGTCAGGCCAAAGACTAACCAAGTTACTACGAAGCATATAAACACTGATGCATTTTCAAAACTACTCAACTAATTACAACAATGTCATCTTTAAATGCATTTAATGCGTACATTTACCCATCCACTTCAATCAAGTGCTACAATTTATGCCAAATGACATGAAATTAAACAGGAGTCAAGTAGTAAAGTTGTTTCCTTTTGATTATCATTATTATTACTATTATTATTATAATTATTATTATTATAATTATTATTATTATAATTATAGCCTTTATTTATCCAGGGACGGCCATTGACAGCAAGTTCTCTTTTCCAATGATGCCCTAATTCCAGCACAAATAAAAAGGAATAAAACCAATCTCAAAAATGTCAGTACAAATAAATGATATGATCATAAAATAATCTGATCATAAACAATACCCACATTACAATATGTAAAAAAAAACATTAATGAAAGAACATTCGCAAAATAACAGTACATAGAAACATTAAAATCAAATGAGAATCACTGATTTGGCGAATAAAAGGCTACAGCAGGCCTATCACGTCAACAGAAGTCTGATGCAGTTTTGACTGAGGTAAAAGTCCTGCTTTTTAATGTTAAGGTCCTACTCTAAGATCGACAAATCTGAAAAAAACGAATTAATCTCTTATCTACTGCTACTCCATCACATAGGAGTAGATCAAGTACATGACTTGACTACGTATATGGTTTTATTTTAACTTAAAAATGGAAGAAATTGTTGAGTTTGTTCCTGTCAACAAAATCACCACAGCAACCCCGGCTTGGTGTTCTGCAGTCTCTGCTCTACTGCAACAGTTGCTACCACTGCTGCAATTGCTACCAAATTCAGCAGTAGGACAGATGAAATGCTACTTACCACACGTAATAGTTGACATCAGTAAACATGGAATCAAAAGTTGAATCCACTTCATCTTGGAGCATTATCATCAAGAGTGTAAGCAGCAATCCTTTAGAGTGGCTGTGATTAAAAAGCTAACCCTGCTACACTGACAAACTGGATGAACAAGACCTCACATGACAACTAGCTCAGGCTCCCATTGCATTTAGCAATAGTAACTAGCACCCTGTGTCATATCACAACATTGAACAGGATAATACAGGATAATAATTATTTTGCCCTGCAGGTTCAGAACATCTTTAAAAAGAACTTGTCAGCAGGCTTTCAACTTTTCTGTTGATCTTAAGAGTCTCTAGCAGATGGAAGATGTTTCTCTATGAATTGTATTTATGAAAAAAATTACACAAAAAAATCTGAATGAAAAAAAAAAATCAGAGACGGTTGGATGAGTTTATGAAATAAAACAGGATGGGATGCAATCTGCGCGTGATGTGTAAGAAAATGTTTTAGCAGACAAAACGTTTAAACAGCTTAAACAGCTTTGCCTCAACCATTGTGTTGTAGTATGAAACTGTTGTAAACCTTCTACACTGACAAACTGGATGAACAAGACTTCACGTTGCCCAGCCCACATTGTTCAACCTACTGACAAGCTGGCATGGGGGAAATCCAAACATGTTGTCTAACAATTACCCCCCTGCTATGTCCTATCACAAATCTGAACAGGATAATACGGTCCATGCACAATTAAGTTGCCCTGCAGGTCCTACAGTCAGGCTCACACAGTCTGTCAAACACTTTGGTTCAGAACATCTTTAAAAAGCACCTGTCAGTGGGCCTTGAACTTTGCCTTGGATATTAACAGTCTCCAGCAGACGGAAGATGTCTCTCTATGAATTGTATAATTGTATAACTACACTGAAAAACACGACATAACTGTAGATGTTGGAGTTTGTGAAATTAAAAAAAAAGTCTGTGATTCTAACAAAATGTTTTAGTGAAATATTTTAAGGGAGATCAGTTGATTCCTTAAAGAAAATAATTTGATGATTGATATAGTTAGTTAGTTAGTTAGTTAGTTTCATGCCAAACACAAGGCCCATCCCATATGGCATATCAATGGCAGTGATCTGAGGAAATGTTTAAATCTGACCCAAAATAAATTTAATTATTTTAATATCTCATCCAAAACCACTTTGAAGTGTATTTTCTGATGAGTGGTCTGGTACCAAAATCCTATCTTGTTTTTCATATTATTGTCACATTAGCCTTTTCTTTCTTATATATCTCTTATAGAGCCATCTGGTGGTCATACTTTGTGCATACTGCATTTGTTACCTGTGAGTGGGCTCCTTGCTTGGTGTTTGCAATCATCTTGTCTCTACTAAAAGGGTAAACTGTACTGAGGGCTCCTGAAGAAGGAAGGAAGCTACGCATGGGTTGTTACTCAGCTCTACTTTAACTTGTTTGTCTTTCAGAAGATAAAGATTGTCTGGATTATTTGAAATAATGAAACATAAAAAGCACTTTACACTTAGGAGATTAATGTATTGTCATTGTTTAAATTAATTCAAGCAACCTCCATTAAAATGTTGACGAAATGAAAGAGGGAACACTAAGCAATTGATTTGTTTTATTGTACAAAATATGTCAGACATCACTTTAAAAAAATATATATAATATAATATAGCTATATATATATATATAAATGAAACTTTTTCCAAAAGTATTCCCTATTTGCTGCATGGTGCACCATATTTACTTTGGACCATTTTATTAAACTTTCTGAAATGTCAATGTGAAGTTTATACTTCCACAATGCAATGCTTCAATATGAAAATTATTACAAAAGTCATTGCACCTATCCAATTATTGGACAAAACAATTATGAGTTCTGACATTTTTGAAATGTTTCAATATAATACTAAATATTGAGCAGACTACTGAGTGGTTACTCTGTAGGGAATGATGAATAATGAATGAACACAGTTCAGTGATTAATGGATTCAGTGCCAAATAGCTGAATTCAGACGATGTGTCTCTGAGGGACTGACAGTAAAACCTGATCACAGTTGATATTTTAAATGTTTCTGGTTCTACAATTTTAAATTCCTGCTCAATTCCTAAATTCACTACGGATGTGCCCCATCAATTTGATGAGCAAAGTAATCTGGATCATAGTAACTTTGATCCCTTAACACAACGCTCATCCCCCACCGGTTCTGTAACTCTCTGTTTGGCTCTGTACCCCGTGTGAATGAATAAATTACATTGTGCAGATCTGGAGAAGCGTTACTCTCCATGATCCAGGTAAACTGCTCCAGCAGCTGTGGATCAACTCTTGAAGGAGGACTGGACTTCTTTTTCACTGCAAGGAAAATTGGAATTACAATTAGGACACATTGGCAGTTCCATCTCATTTAGCAAAGACTTTATTTAACACAGGTTCTCTACTGTGAGTTAAATACAGAGAGCCAAATGTGATTTCTAAAGACTTTTCTTTATGCATATAGTTATCAGCATAGCACAAATAACAGCAGGTAATGAGTCAGGAAAAGACTTTCACTGAGTACTTACATTGTATTTTAATTTTTTAATCTTTAATGTGCTGTGCATATAGCCTGCATCTGTTTGCATCTGATGAGAACAAATACCCAAACACATAATACAACGAAACTACTTTGATACGTCATTATATTTGATTAACACTGATATAATGTAAGCCCAACAGATGTAGTGAGCTGTACATTTTACTATAGAAAAATAAACTTACTTTCTGGTGGACAAAGTATGTAATCGTGACACCCAACCTGACCCCAATAATCACCTTCATGAAAAGAGATAGAGAGAGAGAGAGAGAGAGAGTGTGTGTGTTCTTGTTTAACTATATTTGTGGGGTCCAAAAACCGGGAGTCCAGTATACTTGTGGGGTCCCGACAGCTTTGTGGGGCCAAAATGCTGGACCCCACAACTTTAAAGGTCTGTTTGAGGGTTAAGACTTGGTTTTAGGATTAGGGTTAGAATTAGGTTATGGTTAGGGTGAGGGTAAGGGTTAAGGTTAGGCATATAGTTATGATGGTCAAGGTTAGGGTAAGGGGCTAGGGAATGCATTATGTCAATGACGGGTCCCCACAAAGATAGTGAAATGCACTGTGTGTGTGGGCTTGTTTAACTATATTTGTGGGGTCCAAAAATCGGGAGTCAGTCGGGAGATGGTTAAAGTGAGGGTAAAGGTGCTTACACACCAACCAGACGGCCGACCGTCGGCAGAAAAGCCAGTCGGACTGATCAGTCGGGTCCCCAAGGTCCAAAAAAATGCCTCAAAACACACTGAGGCGACGCCGACTTGAGCGTATGTTCTGCACGTTGGCGAAACGTAATACGTCTCGATAACAGCAGGCGGCGCTGGGTGAGTCCCGACTGCCCTGTCTCCGACTGAGCATGTTGGGTAGACCAAAATAAAGGCCGACAGCTCCTCCGACGGACGACGGCACGAACACACCGAGCAGACTCGAGTCACCGACCTCGCCAGACAATCGGGTTGGTGTGTCAGCTCTCTAAGGGTTAACACTGCAGACTGGAGTCACAGCCGACTCAACGCATCTGCTGTTTGAAATTACCTTAAACATATTTTTGGCCTTTCTGTTCTTACATTTCTTGTTACTTATACATCAGCTCAGTGGATTGATAAAGGGAAAAATAAGTCTTACCACATTTAAGCAGACATATTGTTGCACAGGATATAATAGTGATTATAAACACAATGCAGATGACTCCAAAGATTACTGTCAGCATTTTCCAAGGGACTCTCGAGTGGTAAAGAAGGGTTCTGCCGTCAAGAGTAGTTCCATCTGAAAGAAAAGAAATTTCTGAAAACCCATTCAGACCACTCTGTTTAAAACTAATGATCAGACGTCAAAAATCAGGACCTGAGTTTTGATTCAGAAGTCTCACTGAATATACTGTAAATGAATGGACTCCTGTAAACTTTCATCACAAATCAACAAAAGGTTTGTGAGAGATCAAGATCACAGTAAAAAAAAAACAGACCTTACTTTACATTTCACTAAAGGACGCACTAATTCCTAATTGCATTAACATAAATTGTTATCCACCTTCAAACACCAGTACTAACTAAAACTTCAACCTTCTCTACTAGCTCAGATATTTTATTTGAAATGTTTAAAGTGTTTTAGTGTCCTAACTCCACAAGTTGGGGTGGCAGTAGCTCAGTCCATAGGGAGCTGGGTTGGGAACCGGAGGGTCATATTAGGCTTATTATAAAAGGTCTCACCCCAAAAAACAGTGATGTTGTGACTTCCTGTTTGTACTGTGCAGCCGTATGTGTCGTCTTCTCGGCTCAGGGAGATCTCAGCTGTCAGTCGGAGGATCACAGATCCGTCTTCAGCAGGCATCGGTCCAGTTACAATGATCCAACTGGCCCTGGAAGCCCCATTTCCAATCAGATGCACCGAGCTAACTGATTTGTCAGTACTCGTCACATGACACCTCAGCAGAGCCTGGTCCGTGTCAACAATGGGCTTGGCAAATACACGTAGCTCTGCAGAGAAATAAACAAGTATCAAAGATCGTGGTCAGGGTAAAGGGGTTACGCCATCCAATGAATGAAAAGCTTTTACCCTACACAAGTGTGAAAGTTCATTCTTTACAAAAAAATCTTGACTCAAGGTCCTCTTTTTTCTGCAGGTTTTGTCCACTTGAATCATGCTAATCAGTTGGTCTTCATGCACAATGTTAGATACTGCCACTTTACTAAGCTACTTTGCAGATACATATACTAAACATGGAACTAACAAGCAAATATAATAATATAACAATGTGTGATGTTCCAGCTCTTACCTGTTTCCTGCTGTATTGGTCTTAACTGAATTTTCTGGATCATCTGTGGACATTCCACTCTGATGAAGTGTCTATAGGCATAATTCATTAATGTATTCTTGTTCCAGCGTTGTTCCACTGGTATTGCAGAGGGAGACTGGGACGTCCATCTCTGAGATTCAGGGTCAAAGGTTATGAAGTCCATCCCATCTACTGCCCAGGCTTCAAGAGCAAACATCATCCCATTGGCTGACAGGATGCAGCCTCGCCGCCGCTGTACAACATCTGTACAGGAAGACAGCAAGATTAACTTCTGGTTTTGGTGCACATTATCAATATGTCACAAAAACAAACATTATGAAAACTTACACACTGTGCTGTTCATAAATCTTGAAATATCGTTGAGAGAGTCTATGATATTAAGACTCGCTTCATCACAGTTTTCAGGTAACTTTTGGGACTCCAGGGTAGGTTTGAGTTGTTCTCTTTTCGTCACGGTGTCACAGTAAGAGATGGGAACTCCATCAAATACAGTTAGTTGTTCAACTAAAGGTCGATCTCCAGGCTTTGCCCATCCTGTAGACAAGAACTTCAGAGAGTGGAAACCTGAAAAAGAAATACATTTAAAAGGGCCAAAACTCACACTCTGGGTTTATGGGCCCATCTTTATGTCATATGCAAATTATAATACCCTCGTACAACAGTTAGAGACTGCCACTGGCACGATATAAGTCTTTGCGCACTAATTCGACAACCGAGAGTTGTACAGGCAGCTGCAAGCGAGAAACAAATCACATGAGAGGCAAGGAATGGCTCCTGTCTAGAACTAAGCAGCAAGCGCACAGATAAGCCTTTTTTCTTCAAGAGCTAAGATTATCTTAAAGCAATGAAACTGGACTGATGGTTTATGATTGATCATACTATGTGCTCAGGTTTGTAGTTAAGATCATATATTAGGAATCAAAGACAAATCCAAGACCAAACACAGTTGAGTTCAGACAGGAGACTAAGTCAAATTAGTCAAAATCCAGTATCAACTATAACTACAGCATCTATTTAGGGGCTGAGCAGCGAAGATGCGTGGACCCTATTGTTTTTGCCAGTATTATTCTTCTTCTTCCTAAGAAATCCATGTTCCCATGTATGAAAACTCCCCAAACTTTGCACACATTAGTCATGTCCCAAAACGGTCCGACTTGTATGCTAATTGTCCTGATGGTGGCACTACAGCAGCCATCTAAAATCCTAAACTTTTAAAATTCATAACAAATCAACCGTACATGCTACAACGTTGCAACTTACGTCCAACTGTAGCCCCAATAGAGCAGAAACTATTCTCTGCTTTTACCCGGTAGCAATTTTGAAGTCCACCACTCTACCTTTTGCAAAAACATTTCTTAAACCTATCTCCTCCCACATTTGTGGGTCTATTGACACCAAACTTCGAAAACTTAATCTCCAGAAAAATAGTATTCAGATTTTGGATAAATCAAAAATTGAGCCCACAGTACATTAAAACTTTTCACTACAGTAGTGTTAACAAATACTGCAATTTCTTCCAAAGTAAATCTTTGATGTTTACAGAAAAAAAACATTCAGAGGTCACTGTAGATTTAATGTGCAAAATTTCAGAATTTTATCTCAAAAAGTGAATTAAAGCAATGTTTGAATTGTGTCCTCATCTACGCCATGCAGTCAATGCAAAACAGAGCAACTTTAAACATAAGGTTGTGACATAGATCTTTGTGAAGATAAATTACAAGCATTTGTATGTTGTCTAGACAAAGTAAACTAATTCTCAGTTTTTTCTAATGAGAAATTGATTTTTTAGTAGTTCAAAATTCAGCATTTTCAGCAGTCCTGCCTATTGTCTATTAAATATTGTGAAGCTCGTAGAGTCATCATTTAGCTCACTGGGATCACTACTTGATTTCAGACCCGAAGGTTGTGAGTTCAAGTTCACAGTGATACAAGGTAGTCATCATTTACCCAATCAGCCATTGCGCTTAGGACACCTTTCATGCTTGTTTTAGATGTGTCTCTGCATCAACACACCTGATTCAAATTAACAATCAGTTCACCTGTCTGAAATGATCAGCTCATTAGTTTGTGTCCTAAAATATACCACAGTATACTCTGCTTTTATGCTGCATGGATCAGAGACACATAGGTTTCTTAGAAGAGCTGTAGCTTAACAACGTTGATACTGGTTTTCAGAGCGAGAGGTTCAGAGTTCAAACACTTACGCGCCACTCACCATCCCTCACTCAAACAATAGGCTTGTTTTTTGGGCATAATCAACGTGATGAGCAGGAATGTTTGGCACTACTGCTGACAGAACACTTTCTCCTCTTCTCCATCCACTGCTTTTTCCGTTTCCTCCTCAAAATGCTCGGCCCCGACCATTGCTGCGGAGCAGCTATAATTTAAATAGTTTTACTTCAGGCTGCTCTGAGGAAAGTCCACGATTGGATTATATAGTGAGACAGGTACATGACATTACCAGTGGTTTTGTGTGATATAATGATGTAGTGGACAGATTGTAAAGTCAAACCTGGTCAAATAATGTAGCTCTGATCACAAAGAAATGCATGAGCTCTTCAGAGGTTTGAAGAACCCTGTCTCCCAATGGATTGATATTAAGATGCTTTTACCGTGTAAAGTCTTTGTCCCTGTGTATGTTAATACTTTGTTGGAACTGTGCCATTAGGTTTCTGGTCTGCATACCAATGTGTAGAAGTCAGGCCAAAGACTAACCAAGTTACTGATGCATGTAAGCACACTGGTGCATTCTCAAAACTACTCAACTAATTTGAACAATGCCATGCTCAAATGCATTTAATGCATACATTTACCCATCCACTTCAATCAAGTGCTAATCTTTTATGCAATATATATTGCAAATTAAACAGGAATCAAGTTTTTGCAGTAGTATTGCAGTTGTTTCCTCATGATGATCATATAGCAGGTTATTCAAATCAACAGAAGTCTGATTTCTACCGAAGTAAAAGTCCTGCTTTTAAAACTTGAAGGTCCTACTCTGAGATCAATTTGAACCTACAATAAAAAAACATCACCAATGTAAAACTGCTGTTCTTTAGTTTAGTTTTCTTTATAGTGGCAAAACAAGGTGTTTACTCAACAACACTATTAGTCTCTAAGTAATCTTTATCTGCATAATCTAATAAAACAACTTCTGCCATCATAAAAATGCAAATGAAATGTTACGGAGTAGAAGACACAGTACTTAGTTATGTTTTACCTTAACTCGACTTAAAAATGAAAGAAAATGAAAAAAAGTAGTTTGTTCCTATCAACAAAATCACAACACCAAGCCGAGGTTGGTGTTGTGCAGTCTTTGTTCTGCTGCTGCAGTTCTGTCTGAACACATTGCGCCTAATAATTCAGCAGTAGCATTGATGAAATGTTACTTACCACATGTAATAGTTGACATCAGTAAACATGGAATTAAAAGTTGAATCCACTTCATCTTGGAGCATTATCATCATCAATTAATTAGAGTAGCTGGATAAACCGCTCTGACACATGCTCAGGCCTGCATTGTTCAACCAACTGACATGCAGGTAAAGGGGAAGTCCAAACATTTTTTCCATAGCAACGACCACCCTACCATGTCCTATCACAACATTGGACAGGATAATACAGGATAATTATTTTGTTCAGCAGGTTCAGAACATCTTTAAAATGCACTTGTGTGCCTTGAACTTCTCTGTGGATATTAACAGTCTCCAGCAGATGGAAGATGTTTCTCTATGAATTGTGTTCATGAAAGAGAATTACACCTGGTAAACCTGACTATCATAAATGGTTAGATGTTGGAGTTTGTGAAATTTAAAAAAAAGGATTTGGATGCAATCTGCTTGTGATTCTAAAAACAGCTTAAACAGCTGTGCCTCCCCCATTGTGTTGTAGTATGAAACAGTTGGATTAAATAACAAAATGTATCATTTCTACTATAATACAGTATGTACCTCTAATTTAACCAACCATGTGTAGTATTATTTAAGTTGTGCTTTAAGTTGAGAAAGCAAGTTTATAGTTTAGAAAAGTTTAGATGGCATGTGCACTGTAGTATGATAACGATCTATCTGTAAACATGGAGGCATTTTTTATCATTAATGATCTAAACAGTCATCTCGCACACACATAGTGTTGGATTTCTCAACAGTACCAACCAAGCCCAAACCTGCATTATAACTTTAAAGATCAGATGACGCTGGCTGTGGTCACAGTAGTCTGATTTTGAATGGATGTGTTGCCCTGATACGGGTGTGTTTTGAATGAAGTCGTTGGGGGAAAAAAAACGGTTTGTGTTTCGGAAGATTGAATGTGCAGCTGCAGTTTTGGTTACCTGCTAACCTGTTTAGTTTCACTTTTCATCTGTAGAACCCTGCAAAGAAAATACTATCTCCCTTCTCTGATTAGTGCCAAACTAGCTATGTCATTAAGTTTGTTATTACAATGTGTGCCTAAGTGATATTTTTGAGCCCTGGGCCTTAAAGTGACTATTTGTAACTTTCAGTTTGTGTTGATTCTAACGGCCGCTTTGGAAAAAAGTGATAGTGTTTTTACCACACCTGCTGTCGTAAATATCTTTTCTTTACGGTGCTTTATTGCCCACTGTAGATTACTGAGTTATGCTGCGTTCTATTTACCTCGGAACTCGGAAGCCGTAACTGGGAATGACCCGAGTTGAATGCGTTCTATTTAAAAGTCGGATTTTCATTGTTTTCATTAGCTCTAGCCCAGTTAGCTATTGTTAGCAATACCAGTTGATAACAACGCATTACGCCGTTTTTTGTGCATGCAAACAGCGTAACAACATGTCCACAGATAGAAGTTGGACATGCCTGTGTGAACGACTGATTTAGTGACACAAATAAGACAGAAGTGCTTATAACTTTATGTTACTGCAGCTTTTCACAACTGTTGATACAAGGGGCAGCCATGTTGGATTTTGAACTCGGGCTACTGCAAGGTTGTCCGAGTTCCGAGCTCGTAAATCCGAGGTCAGGGGGCGTGTTTCCGACTTTGACCTCGTTAAAACCGAGTTCCGAGGTAAACATGGATGTATTAAGAGAACTGGATACAGTGTTCGGCGGGAAGCCCCGTACGTTCCAATGAGAGTGCTCAAAAGCGCATAAAGCAAACATGGAGCTCGGCTCTTCCGCATTGTTGGCCCATAACGCTGGTTGGCTCACGATGGGCATGCGCACTAGCAACAATTTGTTTGCGTTGTCGTAGCAACCGGTAGCAACATGCGCGTTCATGAGCTTCTCTGTCGTGTCTCTTACAAGTGGCGACCTCATGAACTCGCCGTTTTCATTGTCTAAAATATTCACTAACGTTAAACACTATGTTTTCGTTGTTCCCGATCGTTTACATGCTTAGCTAAATAAATGATAGATGTATTTAGCTAGACAACCAAGGAGATTTAATAATTGTTGTGCTACTAGCTAGCTACCTACTAACTAGCGCTAACTAGCTGTTAGCCTGCAGTTTCGTGAACAGAGCTCATCCATGGCTTCAGCTCTCATCCATGTTACAAGCTTTACAGCATACAGCCCTCGGATGTATTATATGAGAGAACCAAGGCGATGTAATCACTATGTCTGTAGTAACGTTATGTAGGCATATAACTAGCTATGTATAGATCTTAATACAGCCATGCTAGCTACCCCTGATGTTAGCAACTAGCTAGCTAGCCGATAGCCCGCCAGTTTGGGAAACGCTAATGACGTTACATCCACGTAGCTAACAGGCTTTACAGCAGCTACATACATACATCCCTGGGATGTATCATGACTTCATAAGATAATACCATGGACGTATAGAACACATGGTGAATTACAACCATTAGCTATATCCATTATTACAGCTAGCTACATGAGCTCGGGAGAACAGTCATGTGAGCGGGCGGGCGCAGTCCCGCGGCTCTACTCGCGTCCACTATGCACGTTCATCATGCCAAATTTAATAATTCTGGATTCGCTTCTAGTGAATGTTAAAAATGTTAAAAATGTAACATTTTAAACAAGGACCCTTTCAGTGTTCGGGCTGGTAAGTTGATATACCCAGAAACAAATTATCCGCTGAAATATAGACGTTTCTTTCGCCATGCAAAGTCTATGTGAAAAGTCTTTCTGGGCCATGGGGTGCAGTACCACCGTTATCCGCTAAGCCCATGGTGGCTTTTAGACTCGGCGCTCTTCCTGGGGGCTTGGAGGTAAATAGAACGCGGCATTAGCGTTACCGGGAGGTCATATAGTCACGTTACAGATGCGTCGTTGCATTTCAAGTGTTGCATACGGTAACTTAGCCCTTTTGGATGTTATCGGGAGCTAAACCGGGTAACGTTATCACTGTCACTGTGTCACGAGCCAAAGCATTAAGAGTTTGCTGTAGCAACCAATGTAATAATAACTTATATAGCGCATTTCATGAAACCACGGACGCTTTACACAAGTACAGGGGGACAAGGGAAAAGAAACTAGTAGGCCAACACAACCACGGACTAAAAGGAATAACACGTCCGTGCTAAATGGAAGGGGGACGTAATTCAATGTTGGCTACTGACGTACAACCACATCGCGCAATCTAAAGTTATTTTATGAATAAAATAGACATATTACATACCTGAGGGTCAATTTAGGGACGTTTTTTAATCATTTACAATCCCGTAATTGTCTCCATCTGTTGAAAGCCCGACTGAGTGTGACTCAGTTTTGCCCGTCGTCTTTCACTTTCCCTTTTAGCTTTTAGTTGTTCTTCGTTTAATGTACTTATTTTCTGTGATGGTCCTGCCCCAGAATAATATTAAAATACAATTAGGCCTATATAAAGAATCTCCTGATACGTTTTACCTGGCACAGCTGGCTGGATACAATAACACAGGCTTTTCTTGTGATACACCAAAATCTGTGACCCTTCAGCATGCTCTGTAGCCCCGTCTACCTGCCGTAAATCATTCTGTGACGTCACGGGAAAAATTGTACTTGGGCAGAGGCCTTAATAAAAACTATATAAAACTACTACCAGTACAACTTTCACTGTTAGTCTCGTTTGCTGTTACAGGTCATTTATGATCATCAGGTGAAAAATTACAGAAAACATTTTCAGAAACATTTACAAGTTACCGATAGTCACTTTAAATATAAAAATTGAGGTAATTTAACGATATATTTTGTCTTTTGCGAGGGCCTTCAGGCTGGCGCAGTGGATATGACACATGCCTTTGGTGTGGGAGACCTGGGTTCGATTCCCACTGCAATACATCAACCAATGTGTCCCTGAGCAAGACACTTAACTCCTAGTTGCTCCAGAGGCGTGCAACCTCTGACATATACAGCTATTGTAAGTTGCTTTGGATAAAAGCGTCAGCTAAATGACATGTAATGTAAAAAATGACATTGTATCTGGCTGATGAATGTAATGAAAAATGCTAACAAGACTAAAAATAATGAGTTATGTAAACATAGATATATATATAGCATATCAAGGCCATAGACCATGCCACCCAAGGATTCAAGCAATGAAACTAAGGACTATCAAGCATGTAAAGTGTTTTTTGCTGGACTTGCAAAATACTTTTAAGATAAAAGCAATTTTTAATGGAGATCAGTTGATTTTTCAAAGAAAAGAATTGATGATTGGCGGCAATGGCAGCCAGGATAGGATGAGGATACGTCTAGAGCTGACCCAAAATAAATATCATTATTTTAAAATCTCATTCAAAACCACTTCAACGTGTTGTTCTGATGTGTGGTCTGGTGCAGTTACCAGAAATGAATGGTTATATATTATTATATTTTTTTTCTGTTTGCTCACCCATGTTTTACCTTATCTTGTTTTTCATTATATTATTCTCACATTATCCTTTCTTTCTTCTATATATTTTGTAGAGCCATCTGGTGGTCATACTATGTGCATACTGCATTTGTTATGTGAGCTCACTGGCTCCTTGCTCAGGTTTTTAAGATAAAATAAGATAGACTTTATTAATCCCACACGGGAAATTCCAGTGCTACAGCAGCTCAAAAGAAAAGAAATGTACACACATCAGAATACCACAAATACACATTAAAGGTGCAGTAGGTAAGACTTATAAAACTAACTTTCTGTCATATTTGCTGAAACTGACCCTATGTTTCAGTTTCCAGTTCCAGTCCATTTAAAAAAAAATCCGGCTCCTCTGGCACCGCCTACAGCCTGTAGTGTGATTTGCAAAAATCCACCTCTCCCTGTTCAGATGCACCAATCATGGCCAGGGGGGGTGTCTAACTGCATGTCAATCACTGCTCATGCACAGCATTCATTCTCCCTTGTGGGGGGAGGGGACAGTTTTGGGCTTTAGCAGAAAGGGGGGAGGGACTGAGAAGTTGTCGATGTTCCAATTTTTTGGCTGAGTCCTGGATCTTCCCAATCCTACCTACAGCACCTTTAAGTAGACATAGGAAAAAAATATATACATAAAGCATAAGAAATAGAAAAAAAAATAGAATTAGTTATAATAATAATAGTAATAAAACAAACGTTTACACAATAAACACCCCTATATAAACAGACAGTATATAAACACATAAACGGAGATGAGTAAGGTGCGGATGAATAGAAATGACATATTGCACAGTTGAAGGTAACAGAGAGTAATACATAAATAAATATGTATAGTGCAGATTATTGTCCAGTGATGGCTCATATTGCAGAAACAGCTAGCAGTGCTACATTATGATGTTGCATTAAAGAGTCTGACTGCTGCTGAAATGAAGGACCTGCGGTAGCGCTCCTTCTTGCACTGAGGGTGCAGCAGTCTGCAATCATCTTGTCTCTACTAAAGGTGAAACTGTACTGAGGGCTCGGACCTGAAGAAGGCTGTGTGTGTCGCTATACGCATGGGTTGCTACTCAGCCATATTTTAACATGTACTAGTAATTTCAACATCAAATAGCCATCTAAATCAAGGCTTTTAAACTATTTAAACCCAATTTATGTTGATTTGACACACTGTTCTTCAAGCTGACATTTGATAAATAGAAAAATGCAGTCTATGTGATTCATTATAAATCAAGTTAGTATACATTATGGAATTGCCTTTTGGTATTCCTTTTCATTATCAAGTTTATTTTGTAGGCCAACAGATATCTTGGTTCCAGTTGGCTTTATTGTAGCATATAGCCTATGCATTATATTTGTGTGCAATTTGACTTGTATCAACAGCTACATAAAAGTGTTTTATTAACCAAACACACATTTATGTAACTGTGGACATGTACGTCATATGTATTGAAATGCATTCAAAAATACATTGGATGTGCAGTATATTAACAAGATATGCGTACAAATATAACTTTATCCAAGACCCATGCAATGATCACGTTAGGCAACTGCTGAATTATGGGTACTGGCACCTTTTTGTTCCAATTCAGGCACTGGTTCAGAATGTCATTGATGTCATATTAATATAGCAAACTATTTACGCTTGGCTGGTTTCTCTTGTAAGTATTTAATATATGCCTACATCTATTAAAGACCAATTGTCTCATTCTGACTTTTTTTCTCAGAATTCTGACTTTAAACTCTCATCCATAAACCTAACAGAGTGAGTCTATAGCCTGGACCCCCGAAGGAGCGGCTGCAGTGTGTCAGACTCAGTCAGTCTGGAGGGGGGTGAAAGTTCACCAGAATGGCTCTCACATATCAGGTGACAATGTGGGAAAGTTGGACACCACACGCGGCTTGAAACCAAACCCAAAACAAGGCGAAGGGAGAAGAAGTATAAGCATGTCGAATGAGATGGTTTCGGCAGCGTTGAGCGGGGAGGAGGAGGAGGACACAGCCCTGGGATATTACGACGACGAAGACGACCTGGAGGCGTTTTCAGACGCAGAGCTTGGCTGTGAGGACGGAGGTAGGCGGATATTTCTGCTGCTGAGGAAGGTCACAAGCAGAGAGCGAGGGGACACTTTCACTTCGGCTCTGTACTCGCTGCTGGAGTGTCATGTTACTGGTCCTAACTTTAGCTAGCCCGCCCGTACGGTTAGCGTTAGCTAACTGAAGCTAGTTTACATGGTTTCCCCGTTTATATACTGTCTATGGGTTTCCCCACGCTGTAGAATATAGCATTTACCTCTGCGTCAGTTGGCAACTTAACCAGTGTTTTCCCTAGGTTTGTGGAAGGTGGAGGTGCACGTATTTGGCGGGGGGTTTAGGGGTCCAACCTCAAACAAATGCTACGTTTTTCAGTAAAAAATGTAATTTCACATTACTTTGGACCATTATTTTATAACCATATATGTGTCTAAAAGTTGGATAAGCTAGAGCAGATATTAAATAAATAAGGCTCAAAAAGCTTAAAGACAAAACCGGCTAAAGAAGTCCATTTGGGACCAACTAACGTTAACGTTACAATTATTAGATCTGACGAAAGTTAGTTATGGGTTAAGTTAGTTTAGTTTTGCTCACATTGATTTTACATTCATTCAGTGGACGTCATTTTCTGATGACATAACTTGCATTACATTAGTGTACTAGCTAACAGTTCTACCTTTAACAAGGTTTGAGTTTACATGGACCTGGATGTAAGTTGTAAACAAACATGGCCCCAAGTTGATTATCTGCATTGACATATTCACCTTTTTCCGATTATCTGTTGCAATGTTTGTGAATGACATCAACTGGCAGGAAGTCAACAAGCGGGTGTTGCCTAGCAATGGAATTCCATTGAAAAGGTGTGTTTGTTTGTTAAATGTTAAACCAACGTTAGATATGTAATTTTAGATGTGTGACAGTAACAGCTGACTACTATTTAACAGATTTTTTTTCACAGTTTAATAGTTTGCATTGTCGACACTAAACACTAAAGTACATTAAAAACATCTACTTCCTAACATCTACTTCTTATAACTTATTCCCTGTTATATATTGTTCTTAAAGTATATTATTTCTTTTCTTGTTTGTCAAGCAATTCTATTATGTTTACATTCTTGTCTTTTCATAGTCATAGTTAATATTTAAGAATACGCCATTGCACTGTTCAGTCCCTGCACTGTTCAGTTTTGCACTACGACCACTGCACACACTCTACCATAGCACCCTATCCTGGTCATTGCATTGGATGGATGGACGGATGGATGGACGGATGGACGGATGGATGGACGGATGGACAGATGAATGGATGGATGGATCCCAAAAAATGGGAAATAACGGTGTTGCAGCAGCAAAATATCAGACACACAGCACACATACCGAGTAAACATTAAATAATAGGAAACAATATACATGAAATAATAATAGAATACTACATGAGCAATATTTAAAATATATACAATTTGGAAATAAAATGGTCAGTCCATACCAGACCTTTGTAATCACTTTGTAATCACTTCACAAATTGTTAACTCTTTAAATTTCTGTGAGTGATCTTTATGTATGTGAGGTATATGTGTGTTTGTTGTGTTATGGTTGTCTAAGCTACTGGATGCCTGAAATTTCCCTCGGGATGAATAACATTATCTATCTATCTATCTATCTATCTGTCTATCTATCTATCTATCTATCTATCTATCTAAAAGAAGAAGCAGTTGGCCACATTGAACACATGTTCTAGGCTATATGGTAGGGATATGCTTCAAGAGCCATTGTACTATTTAAATGTAAAGCCCAAGCTGCTTTATTTACACCACATTAGGAGCTCATGCTGCGGGACTAGATTTGACTTGAGACTCACTAGACTAGGTTTGTTAACAGCCTGCATTACTCTGTGTATAATAATAACAGCTGTGACAACAGGTGGCTGTATATGGAGGGAGATGGTCTTCTTGATCCTTGGTCTTGAGCTCATGTAATGTTATCTGACATTTGGCCTACTTACTTGCTGTCTGCAAAACTGGAAATCATGTGTTAAAAACCGATCAATACTCAAGTAGTAACAAGTAGGAACATTGTTAGCATAATTATATGTATCATTTTCCACGTTGTGTTGGATTGACCAAATGTACATATTTTTATTTTCGGTTTATTTCGTACTTCTTACTATTTTTGGATATATAGAGTTGCTATATATTATAGTAGAATGTACAGATGTTTACATATTATTCTGCATTTTATATTGTTTTATTTCTTATTTCTATTTGTTCTCATAATTTATCTATTTATATTTCTACTTTAGAATGGAGCAAATGTAAAAAAAAAAAAAAAAATGAACAAAACCCAATTTCCCCTTGGCCCCGGGGATCAATAAGTGTTTCTGAAATTCTGATATTCACCAAACATTTAATGTTTTATCTCATCAAAGTAAAAGTCATGAGAAACATATGCTTCTATCCCTTTAGTGTGTGTTGATGTGTGTTTAGAATATATTATCTCAGGGTTATAAATAGGCACACTTATTTGAAGGTCTGGTGGCAGAATCATTTCCAATAAGTTTTACTGGATGAGACCAACCTGTGGCGGTTTATGCTGCATGAAAAGCTGAATAATAAGCCTAGTAACTAGCCTAGTACTGTATCTTTTGGAGCAGAGTGGGCAGTTTTCCAGGAGGTCGCTGGGTCTGTGTACAGACGCTGGTGTTGGCAACAGTGTGAGGATATGTATTACTACACAGCAGGGGACATTGTTACAGCACAGAGAGCAAGCCTTTCGCCTGTGACTGTGTTCTTAACCCTTGTGTTGTCTTCCATTCAACCATACACTTGCCAGTTGAAAACTGAAAATCAACACTTTATCTGACGTTTTAGTCTTTTTTTTTAAAAAAAAACACGTTTGGCGCTTTTATTAAAAAAAAAAAAAAAAATGTTGGCGCTTTTTTGACGTTTAATGCTTCTTTTCACTACCATGTAACACCACTAACACCAACTTATCACCACTAGTTTTACACATATTTTTGGAATTCATGGTCAATAAACCTAATTTATAGAAAATTATACCTAATTCTTGAGTTACAAAAGCAGAAATTATGAATTATTTAAACTAATATTAAAGAAAGGATAATCACAGAAGAGTATATCTCAACATTCAGTCGGGATACTGTTTAGAAACATTTCCATTTTTTTTTTTCAAATGCTAAAAAATGAAATAAAACAACACAAGGGTTAAAGAACTTCAAACTTAATTGAAGCATTTCCACAACAATGTGTGCTTAACTGAATGCACCAACCACTGTTTATTTCTGACTGGTCTTCAGTGAAGTTTAATTCATTTATTTCATATATTTTTACTTTTTTACTACTACAGTTTCATTGAGTTTTCAGTTAATTTGCTCACATGTTAAAATTATAAATGAGCGTAGGATGTAAAGTTCAATCAGAGTATTATATTTTTTTTTTTACTGATTATTTTTCTAATTGGGATTTTGTTTTGTGACAGTCAGGTCAGTTGTATTGTTGTAGTTTTATCTGCTGTAGTCTTGTTGGATGTACAGTATGTGACTGGTTGGATAGTTGAGCAGCATCATATCCACTAGGTGGCAGCGTTCGCTAACAGATGTCTATACACAGCACCATAAGTATATTGCATTGTTCATATTGCATTGTTCAGGGACAATGTGACACATGTTATTATAATTACATTTTTGTGGACCATTTCTTTTCAATTTGTAAGTTTACGAATTAACAAACAATTGTCAAAACTGGTCCTCCTAACCCTTGTGTTGTCTTCCCTTTGACCATGAAAAAGTTTTTTCCCTATCTCCTGTTGCTCTTTACAAAGTTTTTTTATGACGCTTTTGTGTTTTTTTTTGTTTTTTTTTTTGTTTGTTTTTTTACGTTTTTTGGTCACTATTTTTTCGCTTTTTTAAAATGTCTTTGTCCCTTATTTCAATGTTTTGTCGACATTTATGGCGCAATTTTTAACGTTTTAGACAATTTTTTTCCTACATTTTGTCACTTTTTCAATGTTTTTGACGCTTTCCTCCGGTGTTTTTGAAGTTTTTTTTCAATGATTTTTTCGCTTTTTCAAAAAATTTTGACCTAACTTCCGACTTCCTTTATTTCGGATATAAAAAAAAATTTGAAAATGGGTCAAATTTGACCCGAAGACAACATGAGGGCTAATTTAGTTAATTTATGTGAAGCTAATATGCTTAATAATTGTCCTAGATAATTGATGAATCCCCTGATGATGAATGATGAATCCCCCTAATACAAGCTGTACTAGTTTATTCATTCATTGGTTTTTAGATTTTACGGTGGTCAGTTTTAAGTGTTTTCATTGGTATTGTCCCATCATATTTTGTCTGTGGTGTCTGAAACTGTGTGTCATGGATGCCCTTTAACAGCGCAACAAATTGAGTAATCTACCAGAAATTGAACTTTGACATGCGAGAGTACAATGCAGTAACCTACTTTCCAATGTTTCCTTTATAATACTTAGTTTAGTAGTTACATACTTGGTAGTTTATTTGTAAGAGCATATAGTTCACGAGATTATAGGGTGTCTGCAAATCCATATTGTATTGGAGCAGATACCCTCGTTAATGGAAGGTATTTCACATTTTGTGATGCATGCATTTGTCAGCGTGTAATTTCTATATATCAAGATTTTATTACAGAAGCGGAGGCGTCAGCATTGCATTTTTCTAGTTTTTGCCCCATCGCCCTCCATTATTATTATGGTGCCAAAATTGCATTTTTATTCTTGCATTAAGATGAAATTTGCTGCTTCAGCCATGGCCCCGTTATACGGGGTGTCCCTTGAAATCCTTCAAAGTTGGTGAATTTAAGGGGCCCATCAAGGCCTTGAATGTTATTGAAAATAGACATTTAGACGAACTTTTAAAATAAATAGATTTTGTACAAGAAGAGAAATTGAAGTTCTTTTGATATTTATTGTACTTAATGTGGGTAAAGAGGCTTTCTGCTGTTGCATCATTGTTTTCACACGCCAGCCTCCTAGCTCTCATTATACAAATTCTCAGTGTTTGAATTCACAGTAATTCACTTTGATAAAGGACTTAAAGGCAGGGTTGGTATTTATTTCCAATATTCACTTTTTTTATATATTGTTTGAAATGGTCTTCACAACCCGACAGCAAGAAATACTTTATGGGCTCTGAAAAACAAACAATCCTGTAAAAACATAGACTGGGTAAACCCAGCCCGATCTGCCGGCGATTTGATTTCTCAATGCAGCTCAGGCTGAAAACCTGTACATTTTTCTATCCTGCTTCCGTTACAAATCTGCGGGGACCAATCACAAACTGGCTTATCCACCTGCCACGCTATTGGCGGGTTTAAACACGATGACGATAGAGAAGCGACGGCAAGCAGCTTTTTGTTTACATTCAACATGGCGGCCACCGAAGCGCAGCAACCCGTTGATGCCGCTGTCGAAGTTTTCTCTGAAAACAGAACAGAAACTTGCCCTGGAACAATTCCTACAAAAGAAGGATGTGTTTGCCTTACTACTGACCGGCTTAGCAAAGTGCGTGACCCGGATCGTTGGTCTGTTTGGTTGAAGGACTATCCAATTGCGTACAGAGTCATTTGAACTATGCCCGTTGATCCCGCCTCTTGTGCAGTAGAAAATACAGAGCAGACTCCCCAGACTAATGTTCAATCTTAAAAGATTGAGCTTGGTCTGGTGATAGCCAGACTAGTAAAAACACCCACCAATCACTCCACTTGCCCCGCTGTGCGTACTCTACCCCTCCCGTGTACGATGCGTGAGCTCAATACGCGTTGGTGCCACATTGCTAACAGTAGTTCAGACATGAATGTCTTCATGCAACCCGTTCTCATTCCGAACTCGTAAAATAAGGACTTTTGGACAGTGGCTGTCAGCGAAAAAGGCGTCTTTCAGCGTGTTTGTGTAACGCACCGGGGAGAGCAGCAGTTAGATAGGATTTAGCGAGTAGTATGTAAGGGCGAATTTCCGCGTACGGAAGTTGGTTGGGGGGGTGGATGGGTCAAACACAGGACTTTCACCCAGGAGACTGGGGTTCGCGTCCCGTTTGTCACGCTTGCTATAGTCGTTTTTTTCTTTCCGACCCGTTCTTCCCGCGTGTCACGGAACCGTACACCCACCCACGACCCTTTCCTAAACCCAACCATCCCGTTCTTCCCACGTGTCAAGGAACCGTGCGCCCACCCACGACCCTTTCTTTCCGACCCGTTCTTCCCGCGTGTCACGGAAACATATGCCCACCCACGACCCTTTCCTAAACCCAACCATCCCGTTCTTCCCGCGTGTCACAGAACCGTACGCCCACCCACGACCCTTTCTTTCCGACCCGTTCTTCCCGCGTGTCACGGAACCGTACACCCACCCACGACCCTTTCTTTCCGACCCGTTCTTCCCGCATGTCACGGAACCGTACGCCCTTTCCTAAACCCAACCGTCCCGTAGTTCCCGCGTGACTTAAAGCCCCCACAGAGCCGCAGAAGACAAACTGCCATCATAGGCTCAGTAGCGAGGGTGAGCCATAGTGTATTGTTCACGATAATACTGGTGTTATTAACATTTGGGATGTGTTGATGTGTTTACATCAGGACTACGTACAGCAGCAACACGCATGACTGAAAGTGAAAGTGGATTTGTCAACAGAGCCGCTAGGAAACGGAGCAACTTCAGTGGAAATCGTTTTGGTTGTAAAACATCCGATTTACAACAAACTAATAAAAAATAATATCCTATCAGAGCAAGAAGACGGTAACGGCAAATGAGCAGTATTGCCGGTATTTAATCACATTGTCATAGCTATTGTTATTATATTTACATATTTAATAGTTGTTTGTTTTTGTTTGAATTATACAGCTGAATAAGTTTGATTATGACATTAATATCTGGTACAGTATTTGTTACTTTAAGTACCTGTTAGTGCTTTTGTTTTGAAAGAACTTCTTAGCCTGAGCCACCAGGTGAAGTTACGAATATGGGTGAGCAGGAATATTACCAGGTAGACCGGGGAGGGCTAGAGCCGAAGATCTTTGCCTTGTCTTAATTTCTATAATTTTACACAGGCTCAAGCTTGCGCTTCGGGTTGCGCGGTAAATGAGCGGTCAGGGGATGTGTTTTCGATTAGCACGAAAATGGATAGCCTACGTTAGTCATGAATAAGTGATGTTAAAAAATGTATGAATGACACATTCTTGACAAAAGGCAAAAGAGCTGTGTGCGTGCGCACATTTAAATAATGTGGGGCTGTAAACGGGTTCGGGCTTTTAAAAAGCTGTCAATCTAAATGTACTTGTCGGGCTCGGGCCTTGTCGGGCCGAACTTTTAAGGCCCGATTACAGCTCTAGGAAGGGCTTATGGTTTTTTACCAGGGCAAAAGAGACGCCATTGTTCTTTTGTTGTTTGCTTGCCAAAAACTGGAGAAATAAATCCCCCAAAACACCATCCTTGCCTGGACAATAAACGTTTTTTATTCCCCGTGTAAGATTCATTCCCTTGGTACCTCAGTGGCTGTTTGATTTTGAGTTTTTAGTTGTTGTTTTTTAATCCAAGGTAGGGCTGCACAATTAATCGCAATTTTATCGAAATCGCAATACGGAGTAGTGCAATATCCAAATCACAGTTTGGTACAGATCCTCGCAAAAATCACACTTTTTAATTGTTTTTTATTTTAATATTTTTCAATCAAAATAAGAATAATGATACAAAAAAGAGAATTTGCTCCAATACAGTGAATCATGTCACAATCGCAATATCAGTCAAAAATAATTGCAATTAGATATTTTCCTCATATCATGCAGCCCTAATCTAAGGCATATAACCTTTAAATTATTTGAGGACTACTCTGCCATATAATTACTCTGCGTTGAAGCAATCTTTAAAACTTGTGTCGTTATAAGCGGTTCCCTAACTTAGTGCCTCTGTTCCCTTGCTGTTGTGTAGTGTTCAGCGATTCTCTGAACGGAGAGGTCAAACCTCGTATACTGTTGATGGGCCTGAGGAGGAGCGGGAAGTCCTCCATCCAGAAGGTGGTTTTCCATAAAATGTCGCCCAATGAGACCCTGTTCCTGGAGAGCACCAATAAGATCTGCAGAGAGGACGTCTCCAGCAGCTCCTTCGTCAGCTTCCAGATCTGGGACTTCCCCGGCCAGATCGACTTCTTTGACCCCACCTTTGACTATGAAATGATCTTCAGAGGCACCGGGGCGCTAATCTTTGTCATCGACTCACAGGTCAGCCCACAAATCCACCTCGATAATGCATTATAAACATACTTAAGCAGCACATAAGGAACATTTCTTGTTCCTTATGTGCTGACACAGATACAATAAATCTGTGATACAAGAACCCAAGGCAGCTTTATTTGTATAGCACATTTCAGGAACAAGGCCATTCAAAGTGATTTACATAAAATATAAAAGAGCAGTTAAGTTAAAACCGCTAAAATAGAATAAGACAGATATGAAATACCAGAAAAAGTTCAAATGCAGTGTAAGAAATGAACAATTAATTTAAGAAAAGCAACATCAAACAGAGAAGTCTTCAGCCTTGATTTAAAAGAACTGAGAGTTCTAGCAGACCTGCAGTTTTCTGGGAGTTTGTTCCAGATATGTGGAGCATAAAAAATGAACTCTGCTTCTCCCTGTTTAGTTCTGACTCTGTGGACAGGAAGCAGAGCTGTCCCAGACCACTGACAGGTCTGGGTGGTTCATAAAGTGGCAGTAGATCAGAAATAAACCGAAGAACCAAAATAAGTATTTTGAAATCAAGTCTTTGAGGGTCAGGAAGCCTGTGTGAACACTTCAGAACTGGAGTGATGTGATCCACTTTCTTGGTCTTAGGCTACATTTACATTGCTACATTTTGGTTTAAAAACAAATACTTTTTGCCACGTATACACCTCGCATTCGCACTGCTCTGGCCTTTTAGAGCCAATGAAAAGGAGACATTTGGAAACACTTCTGAGCCCGTTTTGGTTTAGAATCAGCGGGGTTGTGTTGCAGTCTCAACGGCCGCAAACGGAGACCTTTGGCAACACCGACACTGACGGCCAATGTTTCGCGCCTGATTTGGTCATGACGTCTCATTCGCGGAGACTAAGTTACTAACGTTACCGTGGCAACTAACCGCAGCGGGTGGAGTATACACGCTGCCTCCTGTTTACCCCGGCACACGCATGCCCAGCATACGAGAATGTTGATGAGTTTTGAGGTTTGGCCGTGTTAGTTTAAACGAAGATTAGTTCTTCTACTGGAGCTAAAAACACTTTGTGTGCACGGAGTTGGCTTTTGGCTCAAAACTCCGCTTAAAAATCCCTGTAGCAATGTAAATGTAGCGTGGTGTAGTGTGGACTCGAGCAGCAGCGTTCTGATAAGCTGCAGTTTTTCTAAATCCTACTGAGACCTAAGTCCTTTTACCTTTGATATATTCTCATGGTTGACATTGTAACTGTCTTAATGTGGCTTCAGGTCTGAGTCCACGACTACACCAAGATTTCGGCTATGTCGGTTGTTTATTACATTGCCGATTGAAGCTGAGCACTGACTTTTACCAAGAAAACTTTTGTCGTTCAAACTCCAAATCTGCACCGCAGATGATATTAAAAGGTCAGTTGTGTGAATCTTTTGTCTTCGTCGTGATAGGACGACTATGTGGAGGCTCTGAGTAGACTGCACCTCACAGTGACCCGGGCCTACAAAGTCAACCCAGAGATCAACTTCGAGGTGTTCATTCACAAAGTGGACGGCCTGTCAGACGACCATAAGATCGAGAAGCAGAGGGACATTCACAAACGAGCCAACGATGACCTGGCAGATGCAGGCCTGGAAAGAATACACCTGAGGTGGGCTTTACCTTACCTGCAGCTTTTGGACTGATTTTGGTTTCACAATTTGTATGGATTGTACAGATTGTAATAAAAGTAGGCCTAGATTTTAAAATTGTATATAGAGTCATAAATCTTCAGTCTTTTAAGTCAGTGTTGTTTGATATTTTCATGCCATGGAAACTGACAAACTGACTCACCTGACCCACATTTGATGCGTTTTAGACCTTGAAACCCACATAGGCTCAGACATGTTTCATATTGATTTATATTTAGTGAACATTGTTTTGTACGGTACCTGGGGATGATGTAACTTAGTCAAAAAGTAGTAATTTCCACAATTTCTTTGGGTAAATTATTTGTAGTTAATTTAACTTGATATTGCTGCAGAGTCACCAGAACTCAAAGACTCCACTTGGTTATTTAATACCACCTTGATAATCGCTGCGCTAGAGACAGTAAGAAATTGCGAGAAAACTAGATCAGGGCTGGCTATTGAACCTCTGAACTTTTTTGGGAATGAAAAAAACAGCCCATAGAGTATCCACAACTGTCTAGTACTGATTTAAATCTTAATGTTGCCATTTTCAGGCACAGTTCTTGTGCAGTTGCTTGTGCTTAGAGACATGTGAGACGTTTGTCTTTTTAAAAAAACAAGAGTTTTGTAGAAAAATATATCTATATTCCTCAAAGTAAGGTTTCACTAAATTGTTTTGATATCGCTACTAAAAGTTAGCTGTGATATCTGCACTAGTATCGGACATTTTCAAAAGAAAGCCAGCCCTAAAAAAGATGATTTCTATCACAGACTATAGTAGCTGAATATGCTCAGTAGGCCTCTACTTACATTTTCTACAGGAACTTTAATGTTGGGTCTGTAATGTTTTTTTTAGAAATGTGTGGGATCATCTTGAAATGCTAATATTTTGATTGGTGACTGTTTTTTTGTTTTCTGTCCACCTGTGTACAAACCTAAGAACGATCAATACATACAGTAGGTTGTTATTGAAATATATTCTGATTCAAATGTTTCTCTGATTTCCACAGCATCTATTTAACCAGTATATACGATCACTCCATATTCGAGGCTTTCAGTAAAGTGGTCCAGAAGCTTATTCCACAGCTCCCCACGCTGGAAAATCTGCTCAACATCTTCATATCTGTGAGTAACCCGGCTGCTGTGTCACACAACCATGCTGACGCTGCACCACAGACATAAAGAGAATGCACCTGGGCCTGGCACCGGTGAACCAAGCAGTGCTACTGAACCAAATCAATCTGACTAAAGACCGACTACAGGATTTCAGTCAAATCTCTATGGAAACCTTACCCCAGTGTGCTGCTGTATTCCCCCCACATTTTAATAATCAAGTTGGATTAGGCACAGCACAGTATATAGCATGTGTGTGTGTGTGTGTGTGTGTGTGTGTGTATATGTGTCCTATTCTTTACAACCCAGTCACTAGGTCAGAATGATACATAACTTACAAGTTTTATTGCATCGAATGTCACCTCTGATTTTCAAATTCATGTTACTGAATTTTACCCTGCAAAAGAGCATTCATGAATTCGAAAACTAAAGCATATAAACTAGATTTCCCCCCTGACATGGCTGCTACATGCTTTTCGTCACCACATCACATCATGCATGGGAGTAACTACTTACACGTAAAGGCGTTACGTGATTTAATTACAAAATAAGGTAACTGTAATCTTTTACAGTTACTGGGGAAACAATGTGTGATTAAGTTACAGTTACCTATGAAAATATTCATGATGACATTGGGGGTTACATGTGAATATTTTCTGTAAAAAGCTATGCTATATGTTGAATAATATTAATTTTGGCAAAGTAACACTGCATACCACCAATATGCCCACAGTACTCTGGTTCTGTTTTACCCACTGATTCCAATTCAAGGCTTGATTGCCAAGGAGCCTGTAGAGCCTTATTCATTATATGCATGTCATACTGAATAGAACATTTGCAAACCTCTGCTGATGCCATTAATTCAAAAACAGGCCATACATTTTTTAGGTGAAATCTTATTCCAGTGTCCATGTAATATGTATGTATTTTTACTTGTTTTACTCTGTCTGTGTTGTCAACTGTCGTGCAAATGTCAGTGCCTGTCAGTTCAGCTTGAGTGTTGTGAGCCTAATGGGTAATGGGTTGTTATAGCTTCTGTTCACAGTTCACCGCTCAGTAGTGATGTCCAAATGAAGCCTCATGAAGCTTCATGAATCATTTTCTTCTGTTTAAAAAAGTGTAAAACCCACAGACAGATGCTAAAAAATCAAATGATGAAAATATGGAGATATAAGGATTCTTTCTGACAGCGACGATATGTAAAAAGTAAAATTACATTACATAAGGCAAAATGTTTTTACATAGCCTACATCAAACCAAAAAAACATTTATTTTGTCAGTAACTAGCTACAGCATGCTCCAAAACATAGTGAAATCATACCATCATGCCATAATTGCTGAAATGGGATAAAAGATACTAATACTCTAATCAGTGTCAGTGTCAGCCGATGATAGAAACAGATGATTACTGCTTCAAGCACATAGGCTTGGCATTACATTATTTAACTAGCTATGCACAGAATATTTTTGTCTGCTTATGTCGAGAAAGCAGAAAAATGCAATGAATTTCAGTTGCACTTTTAAGTATTTAGGTTGGTGGTATATATCATAGTAGTATGTTGTATTGCACACGTTGGATTCTGTGGCAATTTATTTCAGGGTTCAGAAAGAGCCGAGAGCAGAGAGGAGGTTATTTATCCAGTCAGACAAACAGACAAGAGGCACATTGAGAGTAATACTTAAAATGTCGTTTTTTGGACAGCTATAGTGAAGACAGAATGTTGTTGAGATCTGTAGTTGTGTAAGAATCAATACCTCATGAAAACAAGTATTAACCTTCACATTCCTAGAAACCAGCGTACAGTCCATTTCATCACAATGTTCCAGTACAGCTATCATGTGGTTTAAATAAAACACTTTGCAGCCACACAAAATATCAAAAGTAAATGGAGTCTTTGTAGAGTTACCATTTTGCACCAACCAGTGCTTGAAGTGGAGAAAAAAAAAGGTGCCGGTACTCTCTTGCATTTGCAAATCATTATGACATTTGAGATTTCTACGGTGAAAAACAAAACTTGGAGATATTGAGCCTGCTCAGCTCATTGCGGGATGCCATCTCCGCTGTTTCGGCTGCCTTAATGTGTGCTTTCGAATCTCTGTGGTCTTTCAATTTTTTGCGCAGTGACAGCTGTTGCTTCGCCTTGTCTGTATCAAAGGCTTGAATTAAATATTCCCTTCATTCTCTTGACAGCTTCAGTCCCCTCTGGTTGGTAGCTGCAGACCAGCGTTAATTTCGTTGACGAAGACTATGACGAAAAATATTCGTCAACGAACCTTTTTCACGGACGAAAACTAAATAAAAACTAAATAAAAAGTCAGATATGATGACGAAGACTGTGACGAAATATAACAGACACTTTAGTCAACAAATAAAAATGAGACGAAAATGTTAGGGAGGGACAAATGGAGAAGAGATCTAATCAGAACCAGTCTTTTTTGTGGGACAAGTTGGGAAGAAATCCAATCAGAGCGAATCTTTGAGGGTAGGCTGATTTATGCCGCGGCAAACGCAGACGCAACAGCTAAACAAACGCAGCAGCAGTTACACAGGAGGACGAGTTTGCAGAACTTTGCACAGTTTTGAGGACGTCTTCACAACAGTAAGGTTGTTTACATTATACTTAGTTGTGTTTAGTTGCACAGTCTTAGTTACACAGCTTTGGCTGATTTCAGTTGACTTTGCTCGTTAGAAATGCGCTAACGTTTTGCAGTGCACCCGGTCCGAGGGCAATGACATGTCTCATGAACAACAGAAATGTCAGAGCTAGGTCTAGCACCAACCGTTAAATCTGTGTCTGTATTGCATATTCAAACCTTAATACCATTCCATAACAGACTGATGGATACTTCAAATGACCAAAAATTCTGGAGAAACATTTAGTTGACTAAATCCACTGTAGATTTAGTCGACTAAAATCTGCTAATATTTGGTCTACTAAAACTAGACTAAGACTAAAAGACTTAAGACTAGACTAAGACTAAAACTCTTATGATATTTAGTCGACTAAAACTAGACTAAGACTAAAAGATTTCAGATGACTAAAATAAGACTAAAACTAAATGGTGTGTTATTCAAAAGACTAAGACAAAGACTAAATCAGAATTTGCTGTCAAAATTAACACTGCTGCAGACTCCCCATTAACGCTAGCTGTTCCGCTCACACCAATGCTAACGTCAGTTTGAAGCTCATGAATCGTACCTGATGTTTCTGGTTGGACTTGGACCTCTGTTGACATGTCTGGCTCTGGCACAGGCGTTCTTTTAGTACCTTTCTGAAGCCAGGCGGCTAACATAACGACTTACAAACTCGACACACTTCTTTTTAGTTTCTAGGTTTTCAGCAATGAAATATCTGTTACGGTCAGGCCGCAGGCATCAGACAGCTTTTTCAAACTAGTGTCCGTAGAGAAGCGAATTTCTGATAGGGTGGGCCGACTGCTTGCCTTTACGCAATTCGTCAAGATCTGAGATAAGTCACGTAGTGCCCTCTGGGTAGTGTAGTTTATGTAACGTTAGGGTCATTACCAATCTCTCTGGTCGAGTACCGGCTACATGCGAGAAGTAGCGGTACGCAAGAAAAAGTGCAGGTACACTTAAGAGTAAAATGTAGAGTCACTTTGAGCACTGGCACCAACATCGTTAATCCTAGCCCTAGAGGGAGAAGCACTTTCTCAAAGAAAAACAAACATTTCTACAAAAAAATCAATCTTAGGTAAACTTAAAGGTAACATAAGTTCACTGCCGAGAAAGCTTTGTTTAATAATTACCTTATCTTAATTACTGCTTTTCCAATTAAATTTGCCTTAAGGGGAGACTGAACCATCATCTATTGTATTGTCTTAAAGGCTTGAAATTTAATTAGCAGGAGAACATCTCTTATTTTGTAGTCTGCCAAAATTTCACCATGAACAATTTGGATTAAATTGTGAAGTTTAAAACTTTAAATATGTGAGCTAAAACAATATGCATTGCCCTCACTCACAATGAGAGAGGAAGATGTGACAGAACATAAGTGAGTCAGAGAAAGCTGAAGATTTAATTAACACATCAACTCTGACAATCACAATGGAAATGAGCCATTAAGCTTTACTTTGGTTTTGTCCTCAATCGGTGTTACTACTAGGCAGAGTTATACTGCATTTAAACCATCAAAGTTATTCAACCCATTAACTAATGTCATTTAATCAATCAAGCACTAATAGGTGAACCATAGCTTTCCATGAAAGACCCAAAGCATTTAGCATTTACAGTTTGAATGTCTAATGAACACAAGCCAAAAGAAATCAGGCCCGGTCCACAAAAAAAAAAATGTAATGCATCAGTTTTAGCTTCATACTTAAATAATCCTTTTCTAACCGCCTGTTTGACTGCTAGGTTAGCTGTGTTAAAAACACTGGAATGAACGCTGAGTATATGTTCATCACTCCCTGCACCAACCTGCAGACTTTCAGGGACAGAACCTTCAGTGTGGCAGCCTCCACACTCTGAAACTATCTCCCAGCAGAAATCTGGAATGCTACATCTATGAACATCAGTTAATTATGTTATCCCCAGCAAATACGTGTTTTTGCCATCATGTGTAAAGCATCCTTGGATCCCTTGAAGGATGCTATACAAATTTAAGCTATTATGAAACTAGATGGAGACATCTGGCACGAAGACTTGAACGTACGTACCAATTTTTTCATTAAAATCCGATGAAGGGGGGCGAAATGGTGGGACGTATTGAAATGCTGCATTAATTGTAGAGATAAAACAGGTGTGTGCTTGGTCTGACCCCTTTTTCTACAGAATTAAACCAGCGGAAGTGACTTAGCTCAGCTTTGTGAAGGACGAAACCCGCTCAATGATGCTTACAGCTTTGACTTTGGCGATTGGGTAGCTTTCTTCTGTTGGCTGAAAAAAGGGTTTGAACCCGCGAATTGCCGCTTGTGGTTACATTTATTATTATTATTTTAGCATCATCTTTGAACATTTTATAGACAAAATAATTTATCAAATAATCAAGCATATAATCTGCAGATTAATCAATAATAAGAAATAATCGTTAGTCGTGGCCATAAATCCAATATAAGTTTATCATCAATCCACCAGGCTTTTTGCCAAGCAACATATAAGCATTTTGAAAAGTCACTATGGACTTGTTTTGCTAACCTTTTTGCTAATACATTATTGTGACATGAAAAAGATATTGTACAGTTATAACTATCTGTGGAGTCATACATAATCTATATTGGTATCAAGTGCCACTATCCAATTGAAGATTGAAGCCTAGTGAATACAGGAACTGAGCGGTAGTGATGGCATAATGAGGCTTCATGAAGCTTAATTCAATACGACGCACAGTCCCCTGCTACGTCCAGCTACGCCCTGCAGTGCCCTGCTACGTCCAGCTACGCCCTGCAGTGCCCTGCTACGTCAAACTACGCCCTGCAGTGCCCTGCTACGTCCAACTACGCCCTGCAGTCCCCTGCTACGTCCAACTACGCCCTGCAGTGCCCTGCTACGTCCAACTACGCCCTGCAGTCCCCTGCTACGTCCAGCTACGCCCTGCAGTGCCCTGCTACGTCCAGCTACGCCCTGCAGTGCCCTGCTACGTCCAACTACACCCTGCAGTGCCCTGCTACGTCCAACTACGCCCTGCAGTGCCCTGCTACGTCCAGCTACGCCCTGCAGTGCCCAGCTACGTCAAACTACGCCCTGCAGTGCCCTGCTACGTCCAGCTACGCCCTGCAGTGCCCAGCTACGTCCAACTACGGCCTGCAGTGCCCGGCTACGTCCAACTACGCCCTGCAGTGCCCGGCTACGTCCAACTACGGCCTGCAGTGCCCAGCTACGCCCAGCTACGTCATGCTATGTCCTGCTTCACCCTGCAGTGCCCTGCTACGCCATGAACTACTACTGTACAACAATTACTATTTCTAGTCATAGTTACATTATCTTTATTGTGACTATTATTGCCACTGTTCATCACACCCCCAACCGGCACCGTCAGACAACTGCCCACCAAGAGCCTGGGTCTGTCCAAGGTTTCTCCCTAAAAGGGAGTTTTCCTCACCACGGTCGCACTAAATGCTTGCTCTTGTGGGAATTACTGGAATTGTTGGGTTTTTGTAAATTATATAGTGTGGTCTAGACCTACTCTATCTGTAAAGTGTCTCAAGATACAGTAACTATTGTTATGATTTGATTCTATTAATAAAATTGAATTGAAATTGAATTGAACTGAATTTATTACCTATTTTATTTATTTTCTGAGCCCACTAGATGGCGCTCTCTGTTCAACAAAGGGTTGAAGGACCACTGAATTGCCGTTCCTGGAGCCTTTTTCTTTAAACCTAGAGTGCCTTCTAGTGGGCTCAGAAAATAAATAAAATACCTACAAAACTAAAAAGAAGTGTGTCGAGTTTGTAAGTCGTTATGTTAGCCGCCTGGCTTCAGAAAGGTACTAAAAGAACGCCTGTGCCAGAGCCAGACATGTCAACAGAGGTCCAAGTCCAACCAGAAACATCAGGTACGATTCATGAGCTTCAAACTGACGTTAGCATTGGTGTGAGCGGAACAGCTAGCGTTAATGGGGAGTCTGCAGCAGTGTTAATTTTGACAGCAAATTCTGATTTAGTCTTTGTCTTAGTCTTTTGAATAACACACCATTTAGTTTTAGTCTTATTTTAGTCATCTGAAATCTTTTAGTCTTAGTCTAGTTTTAGTCGACTAAATATAAGAGTTTTAGTCTTAGTCTAGTCTTAAGTCTTTTAGTCTTAGTCTAGTTTTAGTAGACCAAATATTAGCAGATTTTAGTCGACTAAATCTACAGTGGATTTAGTCAACTAAATGTTTCTCCAGAATTTTTGGTCATTTGAAGTATCCATCAGTCTGTTATGGAATGGTATTAAGGTTTGAATATGCAATACAGACACAGATTTAACGGTTGGTGCTAGACCTAGCTCTGACATTCCTGTTGTTCATGAGACATGTCATTGCCCTCGGACCGGGTGCACTGCAAAACGTTAGCGCATTTCTAACGAGCGAAGTCAACTGAAATCAGCCAAAGCTGTGTAACTAAGACTGTGCAACTAAACACAACTAAGTATAATGTAAACAACCTTACTGTTGTGAAGACGTCCTCGAAACTGTGCAAAGTTCTGCAAACTCGTCCTTCTGTGTAACTGCTGCTGCGTTTGTTTAGCTGTTGCACCTGCATATGCCGCGGCTTTTTAAAATGGCTCTGCTGCTTCCGCATCAATCAACCTACCCTCAAAGATTCGCTCTGATTGGATTTCTTCCCAACTTGTCCCACAAAAAAGACTGGTTCTGATTAGATCTCTTCTCCATTTGTCCCTCCCTAACATTTTCGTCTCATTTTTATTTGTTGACTAAAGTGTCTGTTATATTTCGTCACAGTCTTCGTCATCATATCTGACTTTTTATTTAGTTTTTATTTAGTTTTCGTCCGTGAAAAAGGTTCGTTGACGAATATTTTTCGTCATAGTCTTCGTCAATGAAATTAACGCTGGTCTGCAGCTACCAACCTTAACGTTACCTTAGTCAGTGACACCGACATTCAACAATAACGTGAGTAACGAAACACAAGGATGGTCTGACTGTTGGTCAAGGGACCAAATGATGTATTTTTGCTGCACAAACAGCTGGCTCATTTTTAAAGATAACAAACTGGGCTGCAAAACATGTAGCAGCATCCCGTCACTTGCTGGCCAGACAGAGAGGGGACTGAAGCTGTCAAGAGAATGAAGGGAATATTTAATTCAAGCCTTTGATACAGACAAGGCGAAGCAACAGCTGTCACTGCGCAAAAAATTGAAAGACCACAGAGATTCGAAAGCACACATTAAGGCAGCCGAAACAGCGGAGATGGCATCCCGCAATGAGCTGAGCAGGCTCAATATCTCCAAGTTTTGTTTTTCACCGTAGAAATCTCAAATGTCATAATGATTTGCAAATGCAAGAGAGTACCGGCATCTTTTTTTTTCTCCACTTCAAGCACTGGTTGGTGCAAAATGGTAACTCTACAAAGACTCTATTTACTTTTGATATTTTGTGTGGCTGCAAAGTGTTTTATTTAAACCACATGATAGCTGTACTGGAACATTGTGATGAAATGGACTGTACGCTGGTTTCTAGGAATGTGAAGGTTAATACTTGTTTTCATGAGGTATTGATTCTTACACAACTACAGATCTCAACAACATTCTGTCTTCACTATAGCTGTCCAAAAAACGACATTTTAAGTATTACTCTCAATGTGCCTCTTGTCTGTTTGTCTGACGGATAAATAACCTCCTCTCTGCTCTCGGCTCTTTCTGAACCCTGAAATAAATTGCCACAGAATCCAACGTGTGCAATACAACATATTACTATGATATATACCACCAACCTAAATACTTAAAAGTGCAACTGAAATTCATTGCCTTTTTCTGCTTTCTCGACATAAGCAGACAAAAATATTCTGTGCATAGCTAGTTAAATAATGTAATGCCAAGCCTATGTGCTTGAAGCAGTAATCATCTGTTTCTATCATCGGCTGACACTGACACTGATTAGAGTATTAGTATCTTTTATCCCATTTCAGCAATTATGGCATGATGGTACGATTTCATAACTATGTTTTGGAGCATGCTGTAGCTAGTTACTGACAAAATAAATGTTTTTTTGGTTTGATGTAGGCTATGTAAAAACATTTTGCCTTATGTAATGTAATTTTACTTTTTACATATCGTCGCTGTCAGAAAGAATCCTTATATCTCCATATTTTCATCATTTGATTTTTTAGCATCTGTCTGTGGGTTTTACACTTTTTTAAACAGTGACAAGGTGATTTTGTCTCACTTTGAGAACAATTGCTCAATAAAATGTTTTCAAATGAGGCTTTTTTCATTAACTGAGAAGCAGCAAATTTGGACATACAAGGTTTTCGCCTGACAGCGACACAATATGATTTGTATTACTGAGAATTGTGATGAATGTTAAGATTAACGTGATAATGATTTTAACCACGTTGCCCAGTCCGGACACTGGGTAACAGCATCAAAACACACACATTCTCACTCCCAACTCGTCATACATGGATGCTTGGTCAGGACCCTCGTGGCTCTGTCACTGTTTTAACCAGGCCCCCAGGAAGAATGCCAGGCTTTGAAGCCAATTGAACACAGTGGAATTACAAACTCCCAGCCCTCTAGCCCTAAAAGACTTTCCAATAGACTTACATGGAGTAAGAGACGTCTGTAAATCAGTAGTCTATAACCACGACGATTCATTTCCGGGATTGCTCCGTTGCCGCCGGAAATTACGCTGGATGTCCCTCATTTTGGCCAGATGTCCGTCACCTTCCACTTTCTTTGTGTTGGCGTTCTAAACTCCGGTCAATCAGTGAGGACTAGTGATGGTCAAATGAATTTGCGAACCACTGTCTTTATTTTCTGAGCTCACTAGATGGCGCTGTCTGTTTAACAAAGGGTTGAAAACACACTGAATTGCCATTCCTTTAACCTTTTTCTTTGAACAGAGATCGCCATCTAGTGAGCTCAGAAAATAAAGACAGTGGTTCACGAATTCATTTGACCATCACTAATGAGGACTATGGTTAACTATGGTTATGGTGGACCTCAGATCTCTGCAGGGTAAATCCAGACAGCTAGCTAGACTATCTGTCCAATCTGAGTTTTCTGTTGCACGACTAAAACAACCTTACATACACATGTTGACAACAAGTTCCTTCCCGAGGCTATTTTGCAGAGGCACCGTTGCTCTGTCCGATGATTGTGATTAATTTAAAGAAATGCCAATAAACTTAGAGCATGTGTTTTTTCTCCCATCCCAGAATGCTGTGTGGACTAGCCAGACCCTCCTCCGCAGCGCTGTGGAGGAAGGTCTGGCAATGCGAGACTAGGAAATCAGTGGATACATTTTTTGAGTGTCACAACCCCCGCAAAATGACTCATTTCACTATCAGAATTTGATCCATTCGGTCCGATAAAATTTGGAAAGTCTAAAAGAGCAGCACGATTAAATCATTTAATCTCCTTTCAAGTTAGCAGAGCGCCAAGTCGGAAATAGCCAGCTTGGTCCGAGGAGGTCTCTAGTGCGCCTGCTCTATCGGCCACACAGTGTGAAAGTAGTGCTGATCATCCGGGTAATATGTTGCTCCATGAAGGCTTCATGCGTCACTGAGCAACTCTCATAGGAATGAACAGGGCTCCGCCTCGAATGCTGTATGCAGTTCTTATAATATCGGCTTGTGAGTAGGGAGATCTGGGCACTGGTAAGATGGAGGGGAGTTAATAATTTACACATACTACCAACATTCTTACGATACAAAGTTGGTTAAATATCAGCAAAGAATCCCTTTAATGGCCACTAGAGCTCAGTTGTGGTAACATGAATGATTGACTCTAAGTGATGCTCTTCTTTGTCTCTGCCTCTGTTCTCAGAACTCCGGCATTGAGAAGGCCTTCCTGTTCGATGTGGTCAGTAAGATCTACATCGCCACAGACAGCAGTCCAGTGGATATGCAGACGTATGAACTGTGTTGTGACATGATCGATGTGGTCATTGACATCTCCTGCATCTATGGGTAAGCCAACAGACACTCAACAGACCGTAACGTAACAAAAGGTTCCATAATGTCACAAAACATAACACATTGTTGCAGCTCCATCAGAAATAGTGTGAGTTGGCCTCCTAAATGCCAAAAGAATGGAATCATGGTTGGAAAGTCTTTTAAGAATTGGTTTTTCATTCAGTCATTCCCAATTTAACAACAGGGTCACATCAGAATCAGTGTGTGGGAGAGGCTTCAGGATTATCCTGGAATAATGGATGTGAACTTTTTGATGACTACTGGAGATTTTTCAACTTGATGAACCTGCTATACTCTTACTCTATATTCTTCCTTTTTATGAACAGCCAGTAGGTTCTATAGAAACTGGATGTGATGGACTGTAACAACTTTACACAGTCATTTATCGCAGGAGCTACAGAGCTACATACTGTAACACTTTAGGCCAGACCTAAAACTATACAACTTAGATTAATCTTTACAGACGAAAATAATGTTTTTAACAACAACAAAAACAAAGAAAAACAGTGATTTGAACTCACAATTTATAGATGAAAAAAGAAAAGCTTGTATTTTCAAAGTGCCAACATGCCAGGAACTAACAAAGACCTTTTGAGATGATTCAATAAGCAGTTAAAGAATTTTATAAACATAGAACACTTGAAAGTTTACATTTACATTTCGTACAGGAGGCTTTAATCTATCACTTTATCTGAAACTGTACAAATGAGTTAAGTTGTTACGATGTGGGTCGACAAATTCTAGCCTTGTGGGCATGAACTAAACTACACTACAAAAGAAATGTTCTTTATGACCTATAGAGTGTAAATAGTATCGGGACTTACAATCTTCGTTCCCAGGATTTTTTCCTTCTGTCTGTTCCAAAGGTTAGAACTGAACTGGGGAAACGGGCGTTTAAGTTTGCTGCTCCCCCTACCTGGAACAAGTTACAGAAATCCATGAAACTTAATGAGCTGCTCTCATTGGTCGCTTTTAAGAGGATGTTGATTGACTTGGAGGCAGCCACATCTGGCTGTAGATGTTTGCCTGATGTGTTCAGGATTGTGGTTGACTTTGAGGGATTATCTGATTCAGTTGTTTTATATTTTTAGTGTTTTGGGGTTTGTGTGTATGTGTGGTTGTACTGCTGCCTGTCTTGGCCAGGACACTCTTGAAAAAGAGATTTTTAATCTCAATGAGTCTTTTCCTGGTTAAATAAAGGTAAAGAAAAGTATCAATCATTAGCAATGCGTGTATACTGTAATGTATATTAAAAAAAGATTGTATTAGAAAATGAAGAAAAACTGAAAAATAAAGACATAACTTGTAGTGAACTTGTCTTTAACCAGTGATCATAAGTATAGAAATCATTTAGATCTTAAAAAAAACATCAGAGCCTTGAGATGTGGCAGTAGCTGTTGGATGTGATATCATTGTCCTCGTCAAGGTGAAGTGTGCATGGTGTTCTGTGAGTTCAGAGTGAATTTGCGAACTGGATATTAGAGTTAAATGTGAGGTTAAGCCCAAAGCACACTCTCTCTATCCCCCAGCAGATTCTCTCCGATCTGCTCTATATTCTCGCTTCAATTAGCACTCCAGCTGGGAGCATAATTACTGGAATTAATCTAGATCTGTGAACAACTTATATCAAGGTGTAAAGTCATAAAACCTTCTGCTGTGTGTCATACCTGTCACAGGGTCATACAACACCACCGGCATACGTCAGATGTGCCATGGTGCAGCACAAAAACAGGGCCACACAAGCAATAGAGTGAATTTGGATGCCTGCTTTGGGACATTTTGTGTGTTACTGTTCTAGCAATATCTGAAACTTTGGCTCACCAGGCTATGTCTTATTAATATTTATATATCTATGAAGCCAGGGCTGTGGGTCATAGATGTCCGGATATTCTAATGCCTCACTAATGAGGTTCTCTTTGTCCATTGTGACAATGTGACCACAGATGAAACTTTGCCATCATGAGACAAGAGAGAAAGCATACATAAAAAAAATAATGGAAGTAGCATCAGTGACGTACCCATTGGTTTATGGACTGCCGTTATGAAGCCTCGAGTTTGCCAATTTGGCTGTATTTTGAAATTGGACTTGACGATTTTTGACAAGAGGCCGGAGCTGTGGAGGATGATGCGGCCAAGCCAGTGTTGTTAATGGTTGCAATGGCGCTGTGCTAAGCTAAACACTTTCAACCCTTCTTAAGCGAGTCATGCAGTGGAGAGTCAACAATAACGGTAAACTCAATTCATCTGCATGTGCGGCAGTACAGAAAATTGTCAAACTTTCCGTTGAGTTACGCTAGCTTGCTTGGTTGGCAAAACGCTGAACAAGACATTTTTAGGTGACAAAAGTGTTCCAATTAACTTTGATGAAGTAAAAACACACAGTGTTAGACAAAAGTTTACACAAAGTTTTATTTAAGTGAGAAGTAGGGTCATTTCCCCATGTTAGATAGAACGCAGGTTTAGGACACTTCCGTATACTGCACGTTGTCAGATTCTGACAATTATGCAGCTTTTCTGGAGCTTCAACTGATGTTGGACCAGTGGGGACATGGAACAGTGAGGTTTACATTAAAAATAATTGGGCCAGTTGTCATGACAGGTGTCATATGGTTCTTGTGTATCAACACCACATCTAAATATTTGACGTCAATTCATTCTGTACATGCCACACAATAAGATAAAAAAAAACACGTTGGAAAACTGTGACAAAACCAGAATTGTTGGACAGAACTGTACAACTAAGTACATGACCCACCTTCTTCTTTTTGTGACTCTGTCATGGGGCAAATAAGGCGAAGCGTCTGGAATGTTTTTTTTTTTTTTATAGACGAGGACCCAGTTGGAGATAGAGAAAGGGCTGGCAAAGGACGAAGAAGGCAGGGATGTTATCTTTCTATCAAGCAAGTCTTCTCTGTAGCTAAAAGCAGAATCGGATGATCAGCCTTGATCACGACACAGAAATCCCACTTTAACTCTCACCTGTCATTATTTCAGTTGTTTTTGACATCAAAGGCAGCAGTAAGAGAACAATGTAGAGAGCACACTCTCCCTATTGGGTGACATCAATGAGACTCTCTGAAAGAGGTTTCAGTCTCCAGCTCGATCAAATAAATAAAAGAAATGTCTGTAGAAGTTCCCCAACCTCTGTTTATATTACATTGGATGTCTTAATTTCTAAAATTTCCCCCGGGATGAATAAAGTATCTATCTTTATCTATCTATCTAACGATTATTTTCATAGTCGATTAATCTGTCGATTTTTTTCTCGATTAATCGATTAGTTGTTTGATCTATAAAAATGTCAAAACATGGTGAAAAATGTGGATCAGTGTTTCCCAAAGCCTAAAATGACGTCCTCAAATGTCTTGTTTTGTCCAAAACTCAAAGATATTCAGTTTACTGTCACAAAGGAGAGAAGAAACTAGAAGATATTCACATTTAACAAGCTGGAATCAGAGAAATCTTTTTTTTTTTTTTATAAAAAAATGACTCAACCGATTAATCCATTATCAAAATAGTTGGCGATTAATTTAATAGTTGACAACTAATCGATTCATCGATTCATCGTTGCACCTCTAATCTATCTATCTAATTGTATGGACGCGGTTCTACATTGTGGCGCCAAATATCAGTAACTGAATGTGCCCCTCATGACTGGAGCCGTCAATCAAACTCCCAACTGTACCATGGGTTTGAAAGATGCAGAGACATGGTGAGCGTCCCGAACAAAACGGCTCAAGAGTAGTTAGCCAAGTTAGCAAACAAATCAGAAGACGTTTTGATTCATACTTTAAGATGACGAACGCAGCAGAGTCGCCAATCAACTGCTGAGCAGCGACTAAATATTGTGTCACAGAATTTAATGTACGGAGATGGCAGGCCCAAAACGCCAACAGTTAAAGAAAAACATGCCGTGGTTGCCAAACCGGCCGCTTCCATGAGATTGACCAAAAGGTGTGTGAATATGTGATGGAAAAACGATATGAGGGACTGGATGCTCTAGTCCTTGTACTTCTAATCCGGCCTTTGCAACACTCTGCTTATTTTTAGCGGAGCACAGCGAAGAGCGGCTTCTGTGACGGATCTGTTTTCATGCTAATGGAATGTGTCTCTGGCTTGAAACAAGCTAACGCAAACCGGGGTTTAGCTGCTAACGCTAGCTTTCGGGGCACAGGGTAAATCACTATTTGATACCACTAACAAGGCTCGAAATAGCACCACACATAAACGGTAGCATAAAGAGGGTCACTACGTGCAAACCGAAGCATTGAGAACTTTGTAAGTGCACAGTTTATTACAAAGATAGATTATAAAGACAGTAGCGTTCATTTTTACATGCGCCATCTTGGATAACAGTCATGAGCAGTTAAATCTCAAACGCTGTGTTTGAGCTATGTTACTGGTTACTGGTTGCGCGGCGTTTGTCGTTCAACTGGTCATGACTGTTATCCAAGATGGCGGCCGCATGTAAACATTAGCGCTACTGTCTTTGTAAGCTATCTTTGTAATAAACTGTCTGTACACTTACAAAGTTCTCAATGCTTCGGTTCACATGTAGGGACCCTCATTATGCTACCGTTTATGTGTGGTGCTATTTCGAGCCTTGTTAGTGGTATCAAATAGTGATTTACCCTCTGCCCTGAAAGCTAGCGTTAGCAGCTAACCCCTGGTTTGCGTTAGCTTGTTTCAAACTAGAGACACATTCCATTAGCATGAAAACAGATCCCAGAGGACGTTTGAGTCGGTACACATATGTTATTAACCCCTAGGTTCATTTTACGCCGGAATTGTCCTTTAACGTGAACACAAGATGTATGGTGTCAACTGGTGATTATGGCAACTCTCATATGGCATAATTCTTGCTTCTGTTTAACTTATTTTCACCATGTTTAAATGCTGGAAATTTCAATTTCTAATGTGTGGTGTTGAGATGTTTCTTCAATTTCTTCTGTTTTTTCTGATTTGCCTGTGTTTCTGTGCATTGAGCTTCTCAGCTACAGTAGAAGACAATGTCTAAGCTTACACACCTGTGGACAGAATCTAAGTAACCAGCCTAGAGGGGAAAGGCTTCAAAACCAACAACTTTTTGGTTGGGATTGGGAACACACAGGCAAGTGTAATATAACCACCAAAACTGAATGTGGAATGACGTATGGTCACAATGCCTCCCCTGGGCCAGGTGATCCTTGTTTGACCCATGTTTGTTATCAAGATAATAAGGGGAAGTGTGTGTGTGTGTGTGTGTGTGTGTGTGTGTGTGTGTGTGTGTGTGTGTGTGTGTGTGTGGGATTCACCTTAGGCATCACGTTTGGGGTTTTTAACTGAACTAGGCCACATATGGCCTGAAGTGAGTGAATATTTAACCCATCACAGCTGCGATGCGGAATCGGCAGCCGAGGGCACAAACAAGACTCCTGCTAATTTTGTATTGGATGGAGGTGGATGCCAGATGTCTGTGGATTATGTTCTCTTTGTAAATACGTACCATTTAGTTAACCATAACTCCCCGATTAAGTAAGCCCTAATGATGTTTGCACTTACCTGTGTCCTGGAATTGTTCCCCATTAACATGTTCATTGGCCACCAGTTGGGCCTGCTCACATAAATCCGCTGATTGTTGTACAGAAGGCTGCCATCATTATCATGACAAAACAGCTGGGATATGATCCTTAATTCGAGGCATTAGTGAATGGTCTTTTTTTTCACCTCATTTAATTATTGGACTCCTCTCTTGTGAGAAACCTGGCATGCTACACGCTTGGAAAGCTCAAATGGGACTAAAATATTCCTTTGCCAATTCTTTTGTCTGTGAAATACAATTATGTTTTTTTCTCTTTTTGATAACAAAAATGAATCCACATTTGACTAAACTCACATTAGTGATGCATTTTTTCTTTTCTTACGATGTCTGTCTTCTTTGGAGCCCTGAAACTATTCTAGGACTACAAATGTCGTCATGTTTAGGCCAGTGGCCATGGAAACATATGAGGGTGTTTTATTTATTTTGATAATTATATTTAATCCTGCATCTGTTGCATAGAAATGCTTTTGTATCATATTTCTTCCGCATATGTTTGTTCCCGGCAATGCCTCAGGTACAGATATGACCGGCAGAAGTTCCGCTTGGTGCTGTCTGTTTGCCTTTATGAAGATTGCTGCCTGATGTGTTAACATAATTGCCTGTGAAACTGTTACAGTTCTTCACAGCTACTTGAATACATTTCACAAAATGTGTTCAAGTAGCTGTGAAGAACTGTATTCCATTAAATGTATTCCATTTCCCACGCAGTTTTGTAAATTTAGACAAACTTAAGGAAAAACTTCATGACAGGTCCAAATTTACTTGAGGTCAAGGAAAATTATTCATGACATAATTATAATGCTCTCAAGACAGCCAATGTAAAAACAAACCTCTTGATGACAGTTTAATGTAATGTTAACACATAAAGCTAAATAGTTCATTAAAGTTTGATAATTGTTATGTTGTCTAGGTTAATGTCAAGTTGTCATTACAAAGACATGGACAGGTTGTATTGTCTAGTTTAAAGGGGAACTATGCAGTTTTTTTTTTAGCTTAATTTACCTTAACTGAACAGCTTCGAAGTCATTGGAATGGTTATATGACTTTTTTCGAGTTGAATGGTGGTCGTCTCGCTCCCCCCTAGTGCCTGTGAGCGGAAAAACCACCCTTGCAACTTTGGGCCGGCCTCAGCATCAAGAAGTATCACGTGATATCAGGTCTCGCAATGTAACAAATTGCTTCACGGCACTGCACACATACGCCCATTCAGGAACTGGCTAACCAGGTAGCGATGGAGTTTTTCACACTATCGTCATGGCTGAGCCGGCAAAAAAGAAGCAGAAAGCTAGGAAATCATTGTCTTAGGGACAGAGAAAGAGGAAACGGCAGAGTGACGGTAGAGATCCATTTGACCGTGCAACGCTTCTCTCGCGCCTCGCTCCACTCTATCCTATGGGTGACGTCAAGCGACTTCAACGTGCACGCAAAACATTCCGGGAAGGCGGCGCTGCATTTGAAAAAATGCTGCGCGTCCAAAAGCTGGCCGAAGCCCATCTTTATGCAAATGAATCCGTTGAACGCAACGCGACTATCCAGTACAAGTATATAAGTAATCTTTTAAACTGACCTTTGTCGATCTGAAATAAAGACAGATTCAGCAACTGCACGGCCTATTTCTCGCTTAAAATGTTTTCAGAAACACGTTTCGAAAAACTATTTTCGTAAAATACTAGATCGTATTCTCAACGAGCCGCCATGACACTCTGTTGAAATTCTCGAGAAGCCAGACCCACGTCAGGCGTTCGTCCAATCAGCTGCTGGTCAAGGGCGTGGAGCATCAACCATGGATGTATGACGTTGCGACACCACGCTTCAGTCGTGTTGGACTAAACATAGGAGCTGCCAAATATCTATTCCAAAGCTGTAGGGGGAGCTCTATAGAGAAACCTGTGAGCAAAAAGCGAGAAAACAGTGAAGAAATGGCCAAAACTGCATAGCGCCTCTTTAATGTCAAGTTGTCATAACACAGAGATTGTCGTCTTCGTTAATGTTAAGTTTTCATGACAAAGACATCTCGGACAGTGCTAACTTTGCATTAAAAGTGTCATAATTTACCGAATGACACTTAATGACCAACCGATATTTGGAACCAATACAGTATGCATTTACAGTAAAAAATGAGAATATTGTTGTCAAAATTAACATTTGGAATGGTACAAACTCCGACACAAAAGTTTGTTTAAATGCTTTAAGCACTTATTTAATAAAACTGAAACTTTAAACATAATACGCAGTCAAAAAAAATGATGAAATAAAACAAAGTTCCTGAAGTTTTAACGTGCTATCAGTTTGTGTTGCAGACTGCTTACAGAGCTGTAGCGGAGCCAAAGTAGCACACTTAGTTAATTAACTGTGTTGGTTATCATCAGTAAAATAAAACACAGATACACATAATGTGCAAATTGCCAAATATCGGCCACGATGATAGGCCAGGCCGATAATTGGTTGATCCCTACTATTTAATGCCATTTGTTGCATGAGGGACATGCTTACAATTTTGGTTAACATCTATCTCCTGTTTGTGTGGACTTTACATGCGCTCATTGTATGTTCTTTAGAGAAAATGTCAAATGAATGCGATGTAATCCATTCAAAGGAGATGTGGAAATGGAGTTACTGCTGCTTATGTGACAACGTGTACGCAGATGGAACGGTAGTAGCAGGTAATGTCTTGTTTTTCTCATTGCTGTTTGAAGTTGGAGATTGCGGAGAGTAGACTCAAAATGAATACGAGGCATGAATATAAACAGTACAGATGATATCAGGTGCTTTCTCCACAGCAGAAAACAGAACTTGCAAATGAGGTTGTCTTATCTGAGTTCTGACCCAGTTTTAAAATTCCTGTTTATCTGTTCTGAGTTTTCCTTGTCCTGAGCTGAGGCTCTGATGCTACGTTTTCACATACACTTTCAATCGTTTTGGCCATTTGTGAAGCCCTATGATGAAAGAGCCATACTAATTAACTTGGCCATTTATTTGGCTTTTGGGGCTTCTTTGGTATCAAAGTGTTGATGCTACAGCATATGTATACTGTGAAATGAAAAGTCCCATTCGGTTCAAAAAGAGAAAGGAAACCTGAACATATAAACCAGGAAGACAAATTTGTATTTATCAGATCTCGTTTTCTTTCTTTGTGACAAACAGAATAAATTACTAGAGAAATTCTAAAAAGAGCAGCATGTTCTCTCTGTGCAGTGATCAGTTTCTCTCTGTGTCCTTCTACTCTGCTTGTTGTTTAAATTCTCAGACTCCTATCTGCCTTTAAACCGCTGCCATCACTGCTTCCATTTTCCTCTCTATCTCTTCTCTTTCAACCTTATTTTCTACATTATGAAATATAATAATATATAGGCTGTGTGGCTGAATACTAAAATCCGGTCTGTGTGCGTCCTTGCTGCAACGGCACACTGATGGGCAAATTCACAACGAATGGATTGCGCTATGAACTAAATGTATATCACAGTATTTTATTTGTTTTTTGCGGTCACAGTATTATATCACGGTACTATGACATTTAAAAGTTATACTCCACTTAAAACATGATTCTACTGCTCTTCATTCTATTATCAAGGCAAGGCAGCTTTATTTGTACAGCACATTTCAGCAACATGGCAATTCAGAGTGCTTTACATAAAACATTAAAGAGCATTTTAAACATTTGTTATGAAAACAGCCAAAATAGAATAAGGCAGGTATAAAATAAAAGAATGAAAGTGTAAAAATGTAAGGGAACATATCTTAAAGAAGTAATTATTTTTTTTAATTATTTTTTATTTAACATGTTTATTGGCTCCTAATTAGAATGAGAAGGAGGTACAGGCCTACATGTGTTTTGGTAGGAGTAGCCTGTCCCATAAGTTAATTGGTAAATGTAATGTGATTTATCTCAGAGTTAGGCTATTGGTAACAGCCATGCAGGTGTTTGAGTTGTGAGTGAACTGTATTGTATTATATCTTAAATATAAGTTTTGTCACCTCTGAAACAAAGTTGCCGCTGCTTTCGCGATCTGACATACCACAAACATACCAGCCAAACTGGGTATTACATTACACTTTAATCTACATCTTTGAAGATGAAAGCTGACATAACCTTTTACATCTCTCCTAATTTAATGAAGAGAGAGTTTGAACACTTTTCGTCTTGCTAAAAGAAGAGTATAACCTGTGTGGGTGTGACATAGTTCATTTTGTGTTGTGGCAAGCAGATCTCTCAGAATCTCTCGTGTGTGTTTATCTCGGTAATTACTTATTGCAAAATCTGTGTTGTGGCAGAACATGAAACAGGTGACAGTGATGAAAGCGTTACAGTACACCGCCCACACCTGGATTGTGGCCGCTGACAGCAGTATGAATTCCACATCACTTGCAACCTCTATCTGCCCCGTCTCAAGTCTTATTCACAAAAGATATTGCCCTGATGATATTACAGCGCTAACAAGGCCGTTACATTTTGCATGTGATTGCAATTATCCATGCGGCTAGTCTCCTGTCAGTCGATTGCCCCGTTTGGTCATCTATATTTGACTCTTCTGGACATGTACTCCAGGGTTCTTCCTGCGTATAGGAATTTTTGGCGCCTCCCAAAGAGGTTTTAGCCATCCCCAAAGGACCACCAGTGCAAAAATGATAAGAATTGAGAAAAAACAGTAATTCAAATCTTCTCTAAGTGTGTTTATCAGCATTTTACCCAACAACTGTTGAACAAGCAGAACATAAACATGAATAGGAGCACTGATCTAAGTTTTACCATCGAAAGTCGAGCTGTACCGGACTCTCGAGGATTTTAACAGTAGTATTTACTAGTATTTACCCAAAGGCCGATTTTGAGTCAGGAAAACCCTGTACTCCTACCACCTAATCCTGTAACTGCAGTGTTTGGAGTGGCTCCAGAGGGAATTTACCTTTAAATTTCCCAATCTCAACTCCCTTGCATTTGCTTCCCTACTGGCCCTTCGGCTCATTCTTTTTAAATGGAAGGATCAGGCTCTGCCTTCGTATGCTTGGTGGATCAGAGAAGTAGTAGCTCATTTAATACAGAGGAGTTAAGATATTGTAGTCAGTGCATCATTGCAAAAATACTAAATGACATGGCAACCCTTCCTGGATTAGTTCAACAGCCTACCATGTGCCAGTACCACTGATTAAGGTCCCTAAATTGACCTGTGAGTGTTTCCTTAAACAAGTGAAAATGTCTCCTCAATAGAAGTCCTCCCTGTGTTTGAAACAGGGACAGGGTTAGATGGGAGATGATGATGCTAGGGCTGCACGATATGAAGAAAATATGCGACGTACGTAAACGTTGTTGAATATCGCCATAACGACATTACTTACGAATACTTAGGATATTAAAGTGTACTCAGTTCTGCTGCTTTCAGTATTCTGCTAAAATACAACACATTGCTTGTTGAATTTAAAACAATTAAAAGGATATCATTGCCTACATTTTTCAACACTGAATTGAATATAAAAGGCAGCACTAAAAAAAGAAGTACAGTTACATTTTAAAGTGCAGTTTTTCTACTATTGAAAGAAAACTGAACTAAAAGAATTGCTGAGTGTCTTCCTTGATATGTCGCAGCCATTCGCGATGTGTGTATTGCGCCAGTTGATATCGTGATGACTATTAAAAAAAAAAAGATATATATGTGCAGCCCTAGATAATTTTTTCCTCACTGGAGTTCAGACAAAATGTTTTTCTGTCTCCTCTCCTTCAGCCTGACGGACGGTGAAGCTGGTTTACCCTATGACGAGGAGTCTATGGCCATCATCCACCTGAACAACACCACAGTCATGTACCTGAAGGAGGTCACCAAGTTCCTCGCCATGGTCTGCTTCCTCCGCAAGGAAAGCTTTGAGAGAAAAGGTCAGTACATTTACAATGCAGCATGCATCAACAGTCATTCACCATGCTCTCCTGTACTTGAGCTCAGCACTTAAATATAGAGAAAAGGAGCTAGTTTTGGCGAAAATATGTGGTTCTTTGATAAAAAGTCCAAGGGTCAAGCTTGTGTAATGTATATAAAAATCTTAAGGTAGGTGTTAACTACGACCCCAAGGTGCATTTCAGCAAGAAACATCCAAAGCCTGAAATCTTAAGACTTCTATAGAAACAGACATTCATTTTTGGAGCCGGTGGAGTCGCCCCCTGCTGGAAATGAGATACAATGCAGGTTTAAGGCACATCAGCATTGGCTTAACTTTTCAGGCACGGAAGTTGCCACTTGGAAAAAAATGGATAGGCCACATAAGGTCAATACGAGACAGTGTTAATTTACATTAATAAACCCTTTTAGACTGGGACATCATACATTAACTACCCATAATCTGCCATGATAAAATTGAAGATTTATTTATTAGGACAGTGTACTTTAATTAACATTTCTGTAGTCTCGCATTGCCAGACCTATCTCCACACAGGCTAGTCCACACAACAGTCTGGGATGGGAGAAAAAAATGCAGTAACACTTTACTTGAAGGTATCTACATAAGAGTGACATGACACTGTCATGAACGCATGACACTGTCATGACACAGTCATGACACATGAACCCTAACTCTAACCATAACTTGTCATGACAAAAACCGAATGACACTTACTAAAAGAAGCATTATGTCATAAACATTTATGACTTGTTTATAATGTTTATGACACGTTCATGACAGTGTCATGCCACTCTTATGTAGATACCTTCAAGTAAAGTGTTACAAAAATGCTCTGGGTTGTTTGCAGTTCTTTAAACCAATCACAATCGTCTTGGGCAGCTCTATGCGCCAGATTCAGTGACGGTGGCTCTGCAAAATGGTCTCGGAAAAGGAACTTGTTTTGGTGGGACATGTGCACGTAGGGAGGCGAGCTCTGAATTTAAAATGGCTGTCGAGTGTGTGATCAGAATTTTACTCAAAAAAAAGATAAACATAATTTGATAATTGGTTCTAGCTCAGAGGATGTTTCCCAAATCGACCGGAGTTTAGAATGCCAACACAAAGAAAGCGGACGGTGAGGGACATTTGGCGGAACCTCCGGTGATACCGGAACAAATCTGTAAATGAAAGGTTGCCAACTAGTCTAGACGGGATGTACCAAAAAAGTGAAAGTGAGGAGTATTTATGGGTACAAGTCGGGAACCGGCCTACTTTATATATTTCAAGGGTGCTGAATCCAAAAAAACTGGTACCCAAGCGAAATTGTGAGTTTTTGACCTTCTAATTTGCACATCAAAATGGCCGCCAAATTGCCTATCTTGCTCAGTCGTTGGACCATTTTCCCCTAGTTTTTTTGTAAGTAGGCAATCAAAGATTAGGAAATTAAGTTTCTAGATCTATAGTCTAGGGTCAGAGCAAGGATATAGTAGAGGCTCAGTGCCTTTTTTATGTATATATATATATATATATATATATATATATATATATATATATATGCAAAATACCAACTTTAAGGTGAAATTAAGCATTATTTGTGTCATTTTTTAATCACTCTTAAATGTTCCCAGTGTATATATGATATGTGATGTATTCCATATTACATAATAACTAAGAAAAACACCATTGCAAGTTGTCTGAGATTTCATTTTTTTATGCAAACAAAGCATTTATGCTCTTAATTCAAACATCGAAAAACCCAAGTGAATAGGGAAAAAAACACCATGAAACTTCCCTTGAACAGATCTACAGATCACATCTTGTTTCTGTATATTTTCTTTCATGTTTGTAGCTTAATTGCTTTGCTTTCATCTGTCTTCTTCTGTAAATTCCATAGGTCACTCCGCATTTCTGTATATTTCCTTTGGAGTCTAGCTTTCTGTCATGATTGTGATTTTCTGTTTAGTTCTGTTTCCTGTTTTATTTTGAAGTCCGTCTTGTCTCCCTTGTCTTGTCTAGTTTACTTCCTGTCTTTAGTTTTCCCTCTCTTGTGATTGCCCTAATGTGTTTCACCTGTTTTCCCAGCCTAGTGTCACCTGTCCCTCGTTAGTCCTCGTTACCTGGTTTATTTAGTCTCTGTGTTGTCTTTGTCTGGGGTCGGATCATTGTTTTCTTTTGCTGTGTTCTGTTAGTGTGTTCGTGTCTGGAGTCTACCGTTCGTCTCTGATTTCCAGTTTTTTGATCCTGTTCTGCGTTTGTAGAATTTGTTTTTGCCTGTTGCTTTCTGGATTTTTGGTATGTACTAGTGATGGCGAACTGAAGCTTTCTGAACCAGTGAAGCTTTCAATCCAATTGTATCGAAAAAAGGTTCAATACTCGAATCTTCGGAACTCTGAGGACATCTAGTGGTGAAGTTAAGGATAGCATTGTGTCACAAACTGTTTCACAGATATTATCCATGAATGTCTTTGAGTCAAAGATGAATACATTTTGAGTATGAATTCATGGATAAATAATGACATAAATAACTAAGCCTATTTGTGACCTTGCATAAAATGTAATTGCCTTCTCCACAAACAATAAAGTTAGGATTTTGGTTGTGAACTTGTCTTGTGTTTGTAAACAAATACATCAATTTGGGCGGGAAATGAATGAAGAACGCATTGCACACACATTTTTGTGATTATATTGAGGACGTAGCCTAGAGCAACATTGTCTCCTCAGCCAAATAGGTGAGATAGGCAGTGCAGAAGGCGTACGCTATATGAGCAATCTAACAGTCTGACATGTAGTCAGCTGCCAGTGTGGTGTTTATAGAAATTGTATGCGTCAATTGATTGGGGCAGTGCTTTGACAGTGGCAAGGACATACTATGGGACAGTGAAAGTGCTTGTGGACAGGTCAGGGGGATATTATTGTGCTTCTGCTACATCAAATGTCATTTTTATTCAGAAACAGAATTTTCTCCACTGTTCCAGGGCTGAGCCGATTTCTTTTCTTACTGACCACTTCGCCAGCTTTAGAGAACACCCGCTCACATGGCACAGAGGAGGCAGGTGTACAAAGTATATTACGGGCCAGCACGTACAAATGAGGGTACACATGTTTGTGTTGTGCCCAAAACTGGAGGGGGTCTTCTGAACGTGGTACGTTCGGCTCACTGAGGTACCGCTGCACCTCTAAGGTGGCATTTGCAGTTGCGCTTTTCACCTTCCTCGTCTCTGAAACATGTTGGTCCAGTAAATCCCATAGGCCACTTCCTGAATAGTGACAAAAAAATGCATTAGGCTACAAAAATACAATATAAACAATTGACAATGACAATATAGACCATAGATTCATACCTGAGGATTCAGCAGGCTGTTGTGTTGCTGGTTCAGGTGGAGTGCTGCTGTCTCTTAAAAGAAATGAACATTCTGCTGTTAGCCTTTTCACAGCATTGTCAGAATTCCCAGGATTGCAAAACCCCATGGTTTTGGAGAGTGGCCAGGGAGTGTTGACTGGCTGTCTTGTAGTGACTCAGTCTCTCTGTCATGAGCCGTGTGAGGTTGTTGCATAGCTGCTTAGCCATCTCATCATTCACCTCCCGCTGTTTGGCACTTATGGCGTGCCTCAGCATTCTCACAAGGGGCACTATTTTGGAACCAGAGACAGTTTTTTCTGCTGACAGCTCCACTGTTGCTTCCTTTATGGGAGACAATGCTCCAAGGCATTCAGCTATTGATTGGTATTCTGCTGAGGTCAGAGCCACCAAATCGGTGCACAGTGACACCACTGCAGCACTGACTGGTTCCCTCTGCTCATATAGCCTGGCCATCATGTCATATGTGCTGTTCCAGCGAGTCTCCACTTCCTGCACGAGCTTGTGAGTAGGCGCCCCCATCTGTTGCTGGATGTTGAGGAGCCGCTCTCTGGCAACAGTGCTCATCCTGAAATATGCCGCTAGCTTCTTTGCCTTGCCCCTTATTTCTTCCAGACCCGGAGTCTGGTCAATGGCTTTCTTGACAACCAGATTTAAAGCATGGGCAATGCAAATGCTGTATCTGACCTGCAAAATAGTCCCACATGCTATCATGTTTGCCGCACCATCAGTCACAAGGCATCTCACCTTTCCCTTAATCCCCCATTCCTCCATGATAGAATTCTTTGTAGCAGCTATGTTGGCTGCCGTATGCCTCTCTGGGAACTTCCCCACGGATAACAAAATAGTGGCCAATTTGTCATCACCATCAATAAAATGGCAAGTGATGGCAAGATAAGCATCCATATGGATTGATGTCCACATGTCTGAGGTTAGACTCACAGCTGTAGCCTTCTGCAATTCTTTCTTGGCCTTCAGCTTTTCCTCCATAAACTTAGACTCCACCATGCCTTTCAGAGTTTGTCGTGACGGCAGAATATAGGACAGATCCAAAAGGCTCACAAAAGCTCTGAATCCAATATCATCCACCATTCTGAAGGGTTGTGAGTCTTTTACGACCATGTTGACAAGTGCTTCATCTATCCTGTCCTTTCGATTTCCTACAACACAACAAATTACATTATTAGTACATTAATAATTGCATGCATGTAGGCCTACTGAAATGTGAAAAACACAAACGGTTAAGACAGAAGTATATTGAGACACTACTGAGTTCACACTTGAAAAGGAACAAATGAGTCAGCAGAAAAACTCACCCTGACTGCTGGATTCAGCTTTTTCAGAGGCAGTGGCACGATCATGCTTGGCACGGAAGTGCCTCAACATGGATGAGGTGTTGTTATTATAGGCCAGCTTCTGGTCACAAATCAAACACTGGACCTACAAAAAAAATCACAATAAGTATCCTTATTGCCTATAGTCACAAACAATTTAATTATGAAGATATAACTTAGGTTGTAGCTAATTTAAATGCAGACTTATGCACACCAGCGTATCCCATATAAGCAATAAAATAGCATAGGCTATTGCCAACCTTGTTGGGAGAAATCAAATCAAAGTGTTCCCACATCTCTGAACGGCCTCTCTTTGCAACAGGTTCCATGTCTAATCCTCGCTAAACTCTAGCAATAAACTCTACACACGGTAGAAAAACTTACCTCCAATACATTTACCTCAAATAAACTCTACACACAGTAGAAAAACTTACCTCCAATACACTTACCTCAAATAAACTCTACACACGGTAGAAAAACTTACCTCCAATACACTTACCTCAAATAAACTCTACACACGGTAGAAAAACTTACCTCCAATAAACTCTACACTTGCTATAATACTCGCTATAATAATCTCTCTATATTATCTAACTCTGTTGACTCTCCTACTGCAACAACCCACAAATATATTTTTCTATTATATTTTTTGTGTATTTTTCTATTCTATTTATATTTATTGTGCATTTTTCTTATTTGTTGTGTTACATTTGAGCTGCTGTGACGAGTGAATTTCTCCAGTGTGGGATCAATAAAGTCTATTTTATCTTTTGAGGGGCCCCCTATTTTTGCCTAGGGCCCCAACATACCCTACAATCACAACTGATTGAACTCTGCCCATTCCAGGGATCTGCCGTGCCTACTTGCTGTGAGGCAGCAGTGTTAACTTCTGAGCCACCGTGCCGCCTTTATATGTAATGTAACACTCTTTATTCCAAGGCCTTTGATATATTCATCGAAATGTATTAGCGCTCTGTAATTAAACTGAAACTTTGTATTAATTATTTACTTACGTGTTTATTTTATTTAATTCTACTTTAATTTATTTAATCTAACTTGTTCCTCACAGATGCACAGTAAAACACCTGGGATACTGTACAAATAAACATGTCATTTTGTCTCAACTGGCACAAATCAACCTGAATAACTTCAGTATAGATGATTATGGTTCTGTAGAAAGCAGATAAAGCAAGCACACTTTGGCGGTTGTGTGTGTATCTTCGGCTGCTGTTCCACAGAGTGCTTTAAAATTATGGAGTGGCCAGGTCAGCTGCTGGGAGCTGCCCTGGATCAGCAGGGGGTTCACCGCCTCACTGAAGGGTACTTATCCACTGGCGGTAGATGGATTTAAAGGGCATTGCTTCTTCACTCTGAACATTTTCATACAGGCTGCTTCAATTCTTTGGTCCCAGGTTGACTCTGCCTCTGCAGCATTCAGTCACTGCATTGAGCTTTCTTTAAGAACAGAATGTTTGTAGAGGCCAAATTGGATTCAAACCCACAATGTCCATAGTGCATAAGGACCAAAAGAGATAGACACCGATAAAACGTGTCAGCCAGATGAATTAGAGTGGCTCAGCAGGTGTGAAGCCATATCTCTTTGATGTCCTGAACGGCATCACGTAGTGTACTTGTTTGTCTCCTGTTTACTCTAATTGCTGTGGTAATTATTTTTGCATGAGTACATGTTCAGTTCAGCGGTGTGGTGGAGTAGTCACTTTGAAGTCTGATATATTTCTCTCAGGCTACATTGGCAAATATGACGAATGGTCTCGCTACAAATGGAAAAGTTCTTCCTTTTACGTTTTAAAAAAGACACACGCGCCTCTTCACCGTCTCCACTTAAAATCTGAGTTAGTTTCTGGCTCTGGCTTCACAGAGACCGGTTTTGCTAGTTTACTCGACGACAATGGAGTTGCATATTCAAAAGATCTCACTCAGGTTTCAAAAGTTTTCGTTTGCAGCACCCCCAAAACAACGGTGTCATGTAAACAGCCTCTTGGTTCATATGGGCATTTTCAGACCTGCCTTCTTTAGTTCGGTTGAATCAAAGACTGGAGCATTTACCCCCTTGGTTAGCTTAGTTTGGGCTGGTGTGAACACAGCAACCACACTCGGGTGCAGACCAAAACAACTGGGCTGAGATCACCTTGAGGAGGGGGTCTTGTTCCGGTTACAAACAAACTGTTGTACGCTTTGGTACAGTTCGTTTTTGGTAACTACGTGATCCGACCCAACTACCAGGTGCACACCTCAAGTTTGAGCTAAACGGCTCCTGTAGTCAGGTCTGCTTTGCAGTCTGCGACGCAGCATCTCCGTGGTAAAACCAAGCGGCAACCTTCGGTTGCAGAAAAATGTATGCGGAAGTGACAAAAACTGCACTTCATCAAGTGGCCATTTGATGTTAGCTCCAAAAGGGAGTCAATGTTTCCCCTTTGGAAATATGTGACGGGCTGGTGGCTATTTCTGTCTGCTATTCATCCGTAGGAAATTTTATTTATCAGTGCAACATCAGCAGCTTAATTCACATTCTCAGCCAGAATATGACGGCTGGCCAAGTAGTAGCCGTAATCGTTTTTATACCGCATATTTTTGTGGAAAAGATGTTGAAAGTGGGAGGGGCACAAACCCTCATCCCTTGTGGAAATTACGCCTCACTTTCACCCTTTATTATAACTAACCATGACTGGTTACTGATTTCACACAACAAGATAAGTTGAGTTTCCCTTCAATGTTTTTATCTAATTTCTGGTTTATGGTGGAACTTTATTGGCTTTTATGTTTCTGAAAGTATATTCTGTCTTCAGCTGTCTGACCTGTAATAGACTTGACCGTTTTCTCTCTGTCCCTCACAGGACTGATTGACTACAATTTCCACTGCTTCAAGCAAGCCATCCAGGAGGTTTTTGATGTCCGAGTAAAGGTTCAACAGAATCGTAAACTTCTCAGTCAGAGGAGGTGGAGCAAACTGACTATGACCAATGGAGAGCTCGGCAACGCCCACTGAGGACTGATGACGTCACATCAGACAGCCAAATGTGCCTGAGCTGCACCCCGACAAATCCATGAGACTCCGTCCTCATTCAGAGGGGCACATCCGATTTTTTTTTTTTTATCTTGCTGGGAGTCGTTCGGTCTGTTCAATCCACACCGACTCCTACCGCCATCGTCTCAGTTAACACGTTCTCACTCGCATCAAAAAGCGACGCTCGGTCAGGTGCCTTTGGTGTTTGGAATTGACGCAAAAAGTCTCCTTTAGCGTCATATTTAGAAGCACTTAGTTGGGACTCTTGGCGTCGCTATTTGATGCTCTCGGGACTCGAGTCTAGCCCCTTTGGCGTCATATTTAGACGCGCTTGGTCGGTACTATTGGTGTCACTTTTTGACGCTCTGGGTCAGGACAAATGTATGACAGTTAGGTTTAGTAAAATATTGTGGGTGGGGTTACAAAATGTACGTTGCAGGGACGTAGGGAACAAGAACGGGACACGAACCCCAGTCTCCTGGGCGAAAGTCTTGTGTTGTTTGACTCATCTACCACTCCAACCTGCCTCGTTATGCAGATTTTTTTTTGGTCTTTCATACTACTCGCTACCGTTGTCGCTCTTAAAGTGCCCATATTATGAAAAAATCACTTTTTCTGGGATTTGGGTTGTTATGTTGTGTCTCTGGTGCTTCCACACACATACAAACTTTGAAAAAAATCCATCCATGCTGTTTAGAGTGAGATACGGTTTCTGAATGTGTCCTGCCTTCAGTCTCTGGGTGAGCTGTTCAAAATCGGCAGGGCTTGTGACGTCACAAGCCGAAACAAGCAGGCTAAACGCAACCATTAGCTCGTAGCGTTAGCGTTAGCATTAGCGTTAGCATGCTAACGCTAATGCTAACGCTAGCATGCTACCTAGCAAAGCACTTCTACAACACACACAAGTTCACCATAATCTACAAAAGAACTACTTCCATGTGCGCCCTCATTTAGAAGTCTCCCAGCTAATCCTGCCTTGTAACTGACCGAAGTTGTAGAAACAGCCTTTCTTTTACTGTCTATGGAGCTAGCTAGCTGACATGATCTACATCTGAGCTACTGAGCATGTGCAGTGCAATCAAAGATAGTACAGAAGAAGAAGAAGAAACAAGGTCTCACTCTGTAGCTAAAACAGAGACCAGCTGAAAAGAGGATCTGCAGCAGTGAGAGAGAGCACTGCAGTACAACAAAAATATGGTGTTTTTTGAAAATTAAACCATGTAAACCTATTCTGGTACAACCTTAAAATACAAGTATGAACCTGAAAATGAGCATAATATGGGTGCTTTAATACTACGTCATCTTACAGCGTCGCGGTCGAGCCGCTGCTCTGCCCGGTGCGTCCCGTACAGACGCTAAAGGGTGATTTTTGCGTCGGTATCTGACGCTGAGAGCCACTGACCAAGCGTCTGTATTTTACGAGTTGGGAGTGAGAACAGGTTGTCTCTGGCAGCAGAGACGACAAACTGATGTCCGCCAGGCTGACTAAATTTACCGGCCCAAAACCTTTTTTGAATAGGCGCCATATGAAGTATACTGTACGGGAAGGTTCACTGAGCCTAATTCACTAATATCTTCCTACGTTTTTTTTTCTCAAAAATGTTCTTAAGAAAGGTCCTAAGACAAGTCTAGGCCCTGTAGTGACGTGTGCCTCAGAGTTAGTGCGGGACAATCCTGTTTGTGCCCCTCCCACTTCCGAAATCTTAAACATTTCTTTACCACAATAATCGGTGGTATAAAAACGATTACCCTTGCTGTTTAGCCAGCCGTCAGATACAGAATGTTAGCTGCTGATGTTGCTCTGATATACTCAGAGGTGGAATGTAACTAAGTACATTTACTCAAGTACTGTACTGAAGTACAAATTTCGAGGCACTTGTACTTTACTTGAGTCTTTTCTTTTCATGCCACTTTCTACTTCTACTCCACTACATTTCAGAGAGAAATATTGTACTTTTTACTGCACTAAATTATTCTGGCATTTTTTTGATACTAGTTACTTTACAAATTAGGATTTTTGCACACAAAACATATGTTGTTTATAAAATATGATGTTTATTATAAGTGAAACTACCCAGGGCGAAATACGTTCTAGTTTTAACTGTTTCCAGTTTGTAAAATATGAGGATTTTTCTGCGTTGAGTACTCTGACTTTAATACTATAAGTACATTTTCCTGATAATACTTACATACTTTTACTTAAGTAACATTTTCAATGCAGGACTTTTACTTGTAACAGATTATATTTTACAGAGTGGTATTAGTACTTTTACTTAAAGGGGCGCTGTGCAGTTTTGGCAATTTCTTCGCTTTTTGCTGGCAGGTTTCTCTATAGAGCTCCTCCTACAGCTTCAGAATAGATATTTAGCAGCTCCTATGTTTACTTGTGTCTGACTCCTCGCTCGATCAGTCTGCCGTTTCCGCTTTCTCTGTTCCTCCGACAATGATTTCCTAGCTTTCTGCTTCTTTTTTGCCGGCTCAGCCATGACGATAGTGTGAAAAACTCCATCTCTACCTTGTTCTTATAGCTAGCCGGTTCCTGAATGGGGGCGTGTATGTGTGTAGTGCTGTGAAGCAATTCGTTACATCGCGAGACCTGATGTCACGCGATACTTCTTGATGCTGAGGCCGTCGGCTCGCCGGCCCAAAGTTGCAAGGGTGTTTTTTCCGCTCACAGGCACTAGGGGGAAGCGAGACGTCCACCATTCAACTCGAAAAAAGTCATATAACCATTCCAATGACTCTGCAACTGTTCAGTTAAGGTAAATTAAACTAAAAAAAACTGCATAGTTCCCCTTTAAAGAAATAATCAGAATATTTCTTCCACCACTGGATATACTTTCACCCCCAACTTAGTAAGTAATAAAAACAGCCACAATTACCTGCTTTTCTTCTGCTAACTCACCAGTGTTCCCGCAATTGAAATCCCGTCCGGAGCAACATTCTTGTATTTTAAACTAGATGCTGAGTTTTCACCACAGGAGCTAGATCTGCTTGTTCCTTTACTTTTATATATTTTCAGCTCAGTGTGAAAATTGACTTTTTTGTAAAAAAAAAAAAAAAAAAGTAGGAATTCTAAACTGTTTTCAGCTGAGATACTGGTATTCTCTTTTGTGCCCCATTTCTTTTAACCTATATACAGTAGGTTTACATTTCTGTGTGCAACATACCCATGGCTAAAGGGACAACTATTCCTGGATTACTTCAATACTTGAGAATAAAAAAAAAGATCATTTTCTAGAGGACGGTTATTCCCGATGGACATCGAAGATACTGATATCCTCCAGAGTCAAAGTCACACTGAATGATATCAATTAAATTTTATTTATAGTATCAAATCATAACAAGGGTCATCTCAAGACACTTTACAGATAGAGTAGGTCTAGACCACACTCTATAATTTACGAAGACCCAACAATTCCAGTAATTCCCCCAAGAGCAAGCAGTTAGTACGACAGTGGTGAGGAAAAACTTCCTTTTCAGGCAGAAACCTTGGACAGACCCAGGCTCCCGGTGGGCGGGCATCCGCCCGATGCCGGTTGGGGGTGTGATGAACAGTGGCATTTGTAGTAACAATTAAGGGTGTCACGATTTCGATTTTAAATCGAAATCTATCAAAATTAAGTCACAATCTTGAATATCGAATAAAAAAATGGAATTGTCAATACTGCCACGCCCCCATGTCACGTCCGGTCGGCTTTTCCAGCGGAAAAAAACACGTGTTGAAGTGCTGCGAGTCAGTCAACCTCCTGTAACTTAGCTAGAGCCAGTCAAAAGATAGCATGGCAACTGCAGATACTGGAGACCCATCAACAGAACTTGAGCCCCCTCCTCTTTCACTGAAGTGTGTGAAAGTGTGGAAGTATTTTGGATTTCCAGTGAGTTATGTTGACAATGTTCGCGTTGTCGAAAAAAAAGCCACAGTTTGCAAGCTCTGCTAGCTTTATCCCAACAAAACCGCACGGTTGAATTTCAACCTGCATGCATGTTTTGTAGCCTAAACAGAGCAGCTTATATTGGTTACATTAGAGAGAGCAACACGTTACCAGACTGCCCGAGTCGCCCTCTTTGCTGTCGCCGGTCTGCTCAGCTGCTGTGCTGGCTCGATGGTGTTTTAAGCCCCCAACTAAGCCTTCAAGGCAGTGCTGCGACCGTCGTCTTCAACCATAACTATTGCCTAATCCTAGTGCCTTCCAGGCAGCGCTGGAAGATAACGTTGAGGGCTTTAACACCAAACTCTGTGTGCTGCAAAGAGTCTGCTCTCAGGATTGTCGGTAAACCTTTTGTTTCTTTTTACTTTATTGACAAATTGTCAAGTTTCCAATTGACTGAAGATATGTTATTGTTACATTATGTTGTTAATAAATGTTTTAAATTTGACAATGTAATGTGGTACATTGCGAACAAAGGTCAGATATTATATTACATATCTATACAAGTCTAGTCTAAAAATGACATAGCAAGCTGTGCTTTAAAAAAGAAGAAGTAAAAATCGACAATCGAATCGAATCGTGACCTTAGAATTGAAAATGTAATCAAATCGAGGATTTGGAGAATCGTGACACCCCTAGTAACAATAAAGATAATGGAACTATGACTAGAAATAATAGTTGTAGCAGTTCAGGGCATAGCAGGGCGCCGAGCAGGACCAGAGCGGAATATCAATATGGGTTTTATGACTGGGAGTTATGACTCTAAGAAGGAGTACAATTTTTGACTCAAATTCACCTGATGCATTATATTTGCCTCCCATCTGACCAATGTCCATGTCTATTACAAACCACAACCTGTAATTCCCTGATAGTTCAAATTCCGTCCGGTCAAGATGAGTTAAATTACAAAAGAGCACAGTGAATTTATTCCCAACCTCCCCCTGTAATTGCAATCCCGTTTAAATTAGAGATGTTCCGATACTGATACCAGTATCGGTATCGCCTCCGATACCGCCTAAAATGCTGGTGTCAGTATCAGACAGTACCGGAGTTTATGCACCGATTCGATACCACGTAATAAAGCCCTAAAGAAAATCTATGTTAAAGTAGTTTATTTATGTTCTTTTTCCGTTATGACTGACTGTCAAACTGGGTAATGAAAGAAAGTTCTGTGGCATTCATTGTTTGTGTTTGTTCATGTTTCACAAAGAGTTTAACCTGAGCCAGACCGACAAGAAAGATATAATAATATATATATATCACATCCATACAGGGATAGTAGTATACAGTTGTTAAAACATAATAAAATATATGACACACTGGTATCAGATCAGTACTCGGTATCGGCCGATACGCAAGTTCATGTATCCGAATCGGTATCGGCAAAAAATGATATCGGACCATCTCTAGTTTAAATACGGCTTTAGTGTTGGTGTTTAATTCCACATATGACCACAGTGCAGAATACAGTTTAAAAAATGGACTTTTCAGAAGGCGTTTGAAAAAATAATCCTCCTAAAAACGATTTGAACGTTGATAGTCAAGTCCATGCCAAGTTATACCACCTCATTGAAAACATACATATTTGATATAGCTTTGATGGAATTTTATTAGGTCACAAATCTTTTCTACCAATAACAATGATAAAGCTGTTAATTGTCCTGCCTGAACAGGTGCAACAACGCTAACAGGAGACTCAGGAAGATGTCAATCAATCAGTCTAAACTCAGCCACACAGTCCTGGGAAGAGGTCTAAACAGCCAGATTAACTGACAACAGGTGTGGGTGTTTAGAGCCTTTAATATTGGATGGAAAAGTTAACGGAGAATGAGGATCCAAGCGCATAAACAGGCAGGAGACAAGGCACATATCACTTCAAAGCTTTACTTTGGGCAGTTGCACGCAGGGACCAAAAATACAGCAAAACACTCTGAAGGTGAGCCAACACGAAAAACTTTGGCAGGAACTATGTGGCAAAGTTATTACAGTCAAGCAGCGACTGATGAGGAGAAGGGTCTGGTATACTCCCACAGCCTGACGCGCTGATTGAGTAAAGGGCTGATTCCCTCTCAGTGGTTTCTGCGACATGAGAAATACTTTCAATGTTCTATTCTTTAAAAATACAAAAATAAACGGAGCTAAAGGGTCATAGCCAGGGTTAAAAATTAGCACCATATACCAGCCAAATGCTGGTATAATATGCAAGTGGTTGGTAGATTTGCTTCACTTACCAGCCAAACAGGTAAACTTTTGAGTGGCTGGTAACATTGAATATTCATTAACCATTTGTCTGGTAGACAAAAATGTTAATTTTGAACCCTGAGACGCGTAGGCCCACCTGACCATCTGTGTGGAACAAATCTCTCTGCTGTGCAATGTTGGATGATGGATTTTCGTTGGCTGTCAGTGTTTCTATCGTTCATTAAATCGCTCTAAAAGTGATCCCGACGATATCGTTCGCCACCGTCCTTGTCGTTAATTAAATAATTGTGGTGTGGACTCCATCCACTTGAGTTAGAACCATTTTTAAAACTATATATTCATAGTGATTGTTCTTGGTGCGGCCCTTAAGGCTGGCGAGTGCACCCCGCTCTCAGCCAGGGAGGCAGGTAGGGAAGATAGCACAGGGATTAGTGACAGCATGCATGAGAAAACATGCCAGTCTGCCAAATCTACCAGTCTCACCGAACCCATCCCTTTAGGATAGAGATGTTCGGATGCATTTGTTCCTTTCCGATACCCGAACTTGCGCATCGGCTGATACCGAGTACCGATCCGATACCAGTGCATTAAAAAATACCTATATTTTATTATGTTTTAACAGCTGTATATCCCTATATGGATGTGATATGATTGCTATCATAGCTGTTAAAACTCTGTGAAACATGAACAAACAAAAACAATAAATGCCAAAGAACTTCCTTTTATTACCCAGTTTGACAGCAAGTCATAACGAATAAAAGAACATGAATAAACTACTTTAAAGTAGATTTTATTCTCAGCTAAATTACGTGGTATTGGATTGGTGCATAAACCCTAATACTTACCGATACCAGCATTTTAGGCGGTATCAGAGGTGTTTCCGATGCTGGTATCAGTATCGGAACATCTCTACTTTAGGAGCGGCTCCTGATGTCGCTCCTGGGTCCCTAAGGCAGGCACCAGAAGTTTATTAATTAAATTGTATTTATATTGTCAAATCATAACAGGCGTTATATCAGGACAATTTACAAATAGAGTAGGTCTAGACCACACTATAATTTACAAAGACCCAACAATTCCCCCCCAAAGAGCAAGCGTTGGGTGTGACAGTGGCGAGGAAAACCTTCCTTTCCACCCTTGTTTAGTCTTATTTAGCTTTGTAGCAACTCATTTGGCAATAGCTTGAATGTAACGGACGTTCATTAATAGCAAAAAGTTACGCACTAAAGCTTTAAAGCTGCTTTTTGGAACAGGCCCCTGCGCTTACAATGCTGAAATTAGGTTTTTATTTATATTTTCATTCATATATTGTATTTCCACTGCATATATCTGATCTATGGGGATCATTGTACAGTTTTCCTTGGTGTGGGAATTTTAATTTGCATGTCTTCAATCTTCATTACTGCTCACTGCAGACAGTGTTGCTATTGGGTTGTATAAATTCTATTGAAGTCATTGGTTTGTTTTAAATACGTACTTGATGAATCCTAAGCAGCAAGCTGATTTTCAACCAGACAGAAAAAAAAGCAATTACTTTGTGGTGGATGAAAATACTATTTCTGCACAAGGACTTCAGTAGATTTTCTGGAGTTTTCAAATCACCTGTTCTTCCTTGCAGATGAGTTTGCCCAGTTGTCATGGAAATGTAGAAATGTTCAAATTTCAACTTTAAAAAAAGAGATTGTAGTTTATTTCAGTCAGGAACACTCGTCATAGATTTAACCATTTATTGCAACAAATGGAAATCCAGTGATACTTGGCAATGAAGGCTCTGTTCTGATGATGCTCCCTGGATCAGCCAAGCAGCATGCTAAGATGACACAGGGAGCACGCTGCTGAGACCCCCCTGTACACCGGAGTGACCCCAATCTAAGACATCAAAACTATTTCAGACATAGTTATGATGACACCCAAAACCAGGAAGGTGGAGGCTAGAGTGGTGGAGGCAAGCTTTGCCAGCAGCAGCGGTGTGAGGCACCATTGGAGTAGCAGAAAGCAGAGAGGAAAAGGGAGACATTTAAATGGACTGCATGATGTGAAAATGGCTGTGATTGGATGTGACTGGCTGGAATGATAATTCAATTAGTGGGCCTATGACTTCCGTGTCCTGGATGAACTAACGCAATGCTTAATTTTATGACCTTTAAAAGCAGTAGCTGACAGGTCAACCTCACCACAAAGTCCAATTAAGTAGCTTCTCTGGAGCTTTTGATCATAATGTACCATCTTCATCAGCTGCTCATCTCGGAGATCAAAACACTCTTTCTACGATCAGAATCTCCATTACAGCTACTAAATGGAACGTGTGGTGAGATTGTTTTAATGAATTAATCTCAAAAGTGGTTGGAAATATGCTTTACTAAAAACCAATACAGTTGGGTTTTAATAACATTTTAATATTTCAGGTGGAGTTTAATATGGGCCCACTAGCTGGATAATCCAGCTTCTTGTCTGTAGCTCTCAGCTCCAAGCCCATTGTTTCCTAATGAAGATCTTTAAAAATAGACTCAAATATCGTTGCTGTCGGGCAGAATTTGTATTTCCATATTTTGTCATTTTAATGTTTTTTTACATAAATCAATGCTATTGGTCAATCTTTATGTCTGTGGGTTTTACAAATATTTAAAGAATGAAGAGGGGATTTCATCTGACTTTGTCTGAGGTAAATAGCACAATAAAATGTTTTTAAATTGGCTGCAGGGTTTAACAATAAGGGTTGCACGATGGCCCGAGGCAAGTAAAACGCCCCGTCGGTCAAGTAAATATAACAACCAACTTGCCCGTTCGGGCGTCATCGTATCACAAATGATGTCATCGTTCTCTTGCCCCAGTTGGACAATGCTTGTGCCGCTGGCCAATCAAGAATTGAGTTGCATTTTTTTTTTACGCTTTTTGACTTTTTTTCCCCAACGTTTTTAAGCTTTTTCAACAAAAACCAAAACATTTTGGATAGGGGCCAGTAAAAACTGACTTTGGACAAGTAGAAATTTTTTTTCACTTGCCTAAACGGACAAGTAAAACAAAGAAAAAACCTTAACGTTGAACCCTGGGCTGTTTTCCATTTTCTGAAAAACAAAGGTTTTGGACACACAAGGTGTTTGTTCACACGACAGCGACAATTTAGTTTTTTTAAGACTCAAAAAGTCACAAAAAAATGACAATAGCACTATGAATTGCCTATCATTTGCATCTATCTATCTATCTGCCCCATCTCAAGGTCCGATTCACAAAAGATATTGCACTAATGACATTACACACAAACATGCTGTTAGTTTTGCAGCTGAGTGCAGTTCGCCCCTTTTTTTGCATCTGATTTTAATTATCCACGTGGCAATGTATAAATGTTGCCTTCGACCCAAGAACACTGTTGGCAGAACGATTGCAGAGATTAAAAAAGACCTTTTCAGACCGCGAGCTATAGGTCCTGACCGACGAGTTGCGGAGGCACTCTTCAAAACTTCAGGCGACAACTTTAAACGTGGGAGATTGAAACAGTACTTCAGTCTGTCAATGCGGTTGGTGTTTTCAAACCTGACCTTTAGACTGTAATAAAAGATGGCTTGATTTAAAGTAGAGGACACTCATTATAAATGAGCTTCATTACCACCAACTCTGTGAAGACGCTAAAAGTTTCACTGTAAGTGCATTTAGCTATTAGCGCTGATCATTGTGAATTGGACTGTTTTTGCAATGAGGCTCATTGCTAAGAAAGGGGGCAATTTTTCGCCAAATGTATGCATATGACCTCATTTTAATACGTGCAAATAGCACAGGAGCACCGAGAGGCTATTTGCTTGGCAGCAGAAGTTAGGGGTGCATTTTACAGTGTCCTTTTGTCTAATTTGTGGAGGTTTAGGTTAAGGGACTATTTTCAGTGGTGGAGCACCATTTGGTGCTCGAGTATCTGTGGCTGCAGGATGGTGTATCAATCATCAATCAATCAATTTGTATTTGTCACATGATATCGTACAATGAACAATTCCCATAAAATGTAATCCTATCGGCTCCTTAAACTTGTGCATGATTCATCATAGTCTCACATTGCCAGACCTTCCTCCACAGCACTGTGGAGTTCACACAGCATTCCGGGATGGGAGAAAAATGTGCTCTGGTTTATTGGCATTTCTTTAAACCAATCACAATCATGGGCGGCGCTAAGCCCCGGACGGAGCAACAGTGCCGTTGCAAAATAGCCTCGGGAAGGAACTTGTTTTGGTGGAACGTGTACGTTTAAAAGTTGTTTTAGTCGTGCAACAGAAAACTCAGATTGGACAGATAGTCTAGCTAGCTGTCTGGATTTACCCTGCAGAGATCTGAGGAGCAGTTAACCATAGTCCTCAGAAATGCCAACACAAAGAAAGTAGAAGGTGACAGACATCCGGCCGAAAAGAGTGACTTCTGGCAGCAACGGAGCAATCCCAGAAGTGGAACGTCCTGGATATAGACTAGATTCATCATAAAGCAGAATGTGGTCGTCAGATTGACACACAAAAAGAGTCCCCCGGTAAAATGGCACTGGCACTCCAGACAAGTCTGATGGGAAGCACACCACAGCTACCGACATCCCCGCCAGCTCACACTAGCCTCAGTGCCTCCTCTGATATAGAGATGGACTTGCTTGTTCCCGTAGTCAGGATCATAGCCATCGGTTGTAGCTGATTGGCATCTTCACCTTTTCCTCTGTCTTAACTCTGACGTTTACATTTGAAAACTTGACCGACCAGCTGGCTAGCAGAGTCTGCAGGTGACTTGTGAGTTGATTTCCCGACCCTAATGAGAGACTCATGAGCCACACGCCATCACCCTCCAACGTCAAACATATAAAACACAAGTATTTATAGAAAGATAAATAGACAATTAAGCAAAAAAAATGCGGGGCTGACTGAGAGGCGACTGGAGAAGTCTGCACCTTCTAGAATGGGGACTGAGTCAAAACAAACTACTCTGTCTGTCTGTCTATCTATCTTGCTGTCTGTCTGTCTGTCTGTGTCTGTGTGTGTTTATGGTAATGAAGGAACATGTCATCCAGATGGGATTTGTTGACAAAAAAGAGAAATATCAGACTTTGAAGGACCTTCATCACATTGATCTTATAGTATTAAAACGTTTTTTTTGTCTGTTGAGTTGAAGATTGTCAGTAGCCTCTTGGATTGTTTGACAGCCGGCTATTTGCTCGTTGAGCAGTAAAAAGGACAACAATTTTGGAATGGAACTGGGGAGTTGATTGGCCGCCCATCATGTCTGACAGATTTAGGTCACTCTACTGTTCTGGCTAAACTTGAGGGGGCCTTTGCTGTCTTTTAAAGTAATCCAGAGACGGCTGAAGAGAGCTGTGTGTGAAGGTGAAGCTCTCACCTACCTGTCAGTCTGTGCTTAATCACACAGCTGCCATTAAAAGCTGTGGGAAGTAACGGAATGACTGAATTGGGTGATGCAGTCAGGTTTGAATCACAGAGTGTCTGGGCTCAGAGTCAGGGACATAGTGAGGAAAGTAGAATTGACTCTTTGTTATGGTAGTTTGGACATCAGGCCCGCATTCACAAAGGTTCACAACAAAAGGTTTCCTCTTACTAATGACCCTGAACGTAATCACTTTCATTTCATTTATGTATTTATAAGGATACCACACATTACTCAACATTTCTGTAAATTTTCCAGCCGGTTAATTTTTAACTGTAGTCTTTTGTCCAAATGTTTTAAGACCAGAGCAACAGGGAACAGCAAGACATTAGTTACAGACAGAAGACAACAAGACGTCATAAAGACAGCAACAACATAAGCATTGCATATTAGTATAAGTAGGCTATATTGCACATCATCAAAATGTGCTGATGCACAAATGTGCACTTTGTCCCTGGTGTAGATTGCATTTGAGGTTTAAAAAAATGTCATATTGTATTCTATTCACAGACATATATCTGAATCGTGTTCTCACGTAGGGGCAGATCTTTTTTCCATTGAAGCTGGGGTAAAGATGAAAGATACAGCTTCCTGCACAACAGAGCAGTGCAAGTGGCTGATGCATCACATGTAAAAAAGGTAGGGTGACACGTTCACAGCAAACCAAATGTGGGACAGAAAATGTTATTTTTGGGACACTGACAGTAGGCTAAATTATGATTAATGTTTATATTGTGCCCCTTTGGTTATGTATTTGCTCTGGTTAATTCATCAGGACACAATATATAGTAGACAAGTAGATTGCTTGTCATCGTCTACATTTCATCTACTTTGAGGGGATTTTCATTATATTCCATCATACCTAATGTCAGGGATTATTAAAGTATTTCTATTCTATTCTATATTCTGCCTAAATCTGTGTAGCTTGTGGCATTGTGATCAGTCACAATTTCCCTGTTGGGCAAAATTGGAGCTCAGACAGCAAAGACCCACATAAACACAGTTTGGCATCTCAATCCTGTGATGATAGCCTTACCTGTTTTCCTCACAGCCATCAGATAAACGCCAGATTTGTACTGCATATAGATATGTTATGGACCACAGAAATGTGGACTTTATGATCTTTTTTGTGTTAACTAATTTTCAGATAGATTTTTCAACGATTGTTATAATAACTACAAGAACATGGTGTGCAATAATAAATTGGAATCCATTTCATTACATATATAATACATATCGCCAGTACAGTTGGACTAGTGGATACAAATATTACATTTGAAAACATATATACAGACTGATGTGTGTCAGGGCTCAGGTACTACTACTACTCCACCCTGTTCTCCTACTTATCATCATCATCATCATCATCATCAGAGCCAAGCAGCAGGGATCAGGTACTGGACACTACTACTATACTCCTCCCCTTCCCCCCTTCTGTGAGCCAAGCAGGTGCTCCAGACCAACATGTGTGAGGGCTCAGGTGCTGGACTCACTGATTATCCCTACCCCCCCTCCCTCCTCTCTTCTCCTCCCCCTCTTCCCCTCCTCCAAAGGGACGACAGACTCCGAAAGATTAGACAAGACACAGCAAATAACCCCACTCTTGTCAATCAATGCTAGTGCCTCACCTGGTTTTGTTGCCATGTGTCCTATGGGCATAGCCCTGCTTTGCAGAATCTGATATTTTCTTCTGACTAAACAACGTGAATACGCAAATTAGCTATTTTTCTACCAGTTTCTGCCACCTCATACGCTGACATCTGTTTTCTCCCCTTGGTAAATGCAGGTATCTGTAGTGAAGCGCAGTAAAATCCCACACTATCGGCAATATTGAACCCACGGTCTGCTAGGACAATATCTCCAGGTAACAGGTTTTTTAGGAGACCACTCTCTATTGTGATCTGTTTATCGCTGACTCTCCCTCCCCAGGCACAAGATATGTAAGTCACATAGCCTTGGGGTGCAATACCAATCAGAAATTTTACAGTATGGTGATGCTTGTAGTTTGACCACGTTTGTGCTTGGGCTAGTAAATTAGAGGGCTTTTCAATAAAAACTTCGAAACAGTCAACTATCGCAGCAACTTTACATCCAAATGCCTGTCTGAATCCCATTGGCATTGTAGCTTGAAGTACATGTCGCTCTGGCCACTCAATTTGAAATTCTAACCTTTCATGAAGTATGTCAATTACTTTATGCCAAACTCTAGAAGCAGTGGACAGAGAGATCTTGAACCTGAAAGCTAAATCTTTCAGCGGGAGATTTAGTCTCGGCCTCAGCAAAACTAAAATGAACTGTTCAAATTTAGACAGCACAGACATAGAACCACAGACTAAGCACGTCTAAATATGACGCCAAAGGGCTAGACGCGAGTCCAGAGAGCGTCAAATAGTGATGCCAAGGGTCCCGACCAAGCGCGTCAAAAAGTGATGCCAAGAATCCTGACCAAGCGGGTCTAAATATGACTCTAAAGGACACTTTGTGTAAATAACAAACGCCAAAGGCACCTGACCAAGGATGGCTTTTTGGCGCAATGGGAGTGAGAATGTGTTCGTTTATGAAAAAAGCACTGCATATTATACCTTTAGGGCCCTATTTTAACGATCTAAGCGCATGGCGCAGGTGTGTTTAGGGCGTGTCCAAATCCACTTTTGCTAGTTTGACGGCGGAAAAAAGGGTCTGTGCGCCGGGCGCATGGTTCTAAAGGGTTGTACTTAATGTCTTCATTAATTCATAGGTGTGTTTTGGGCGTAACATGCAATAAACCAATCAGAGTGTCAGCTCCCATTCCCTTTAAAAGCCAGGCGCGTTTGTACCTTGGCGCATTGCCATTATGATGGCGGATTTGCACCGTAATATTTTCATTTGTAATCTTTTGCATGTTTGTGTGCTTCCCTGTGTGTGTAACAAGCATAGTGTGCGCGCGCTGTGCACGAGCCTAAGCTCATTTTACCAATTTGCTGTTAAAACAACAATGAAATGCTGCGTTATTGACTTTAGACCAGGTTTTTGTTGGTCAAAAACCAACAACAAATGGCACGATCAATTCCCGATCAATTCCCGCTGCCTCAAGATAGCAATACGCCAAGAATGCACCTGAACACACCTCCCTGTAAGACCAGCACGCCCATGGGCACAAAGATGGGCGCAGGTGCATTTGCTATTTAAACAACGTGGGCGCTGGACGGGAAACTGACAACTGCGTCGGTCCTTGCGCTGCGCTGAGCTGAAATAAGTGTTTTCTGATCTGGGACCTCTATGGTTAATATAAGTAAAGATGGTTGTCATGGTTAAAAGAGACAAACGTTGGCAAGAAGACAGAAAGCAAACAGCAGTTTCTGATGGAAAAGTCTGAAACAAAAGGTTTTCTGCAGTGCTGTGACAACACAAGGCACCTTCACCTTCACCTAATCAACATCATTTTTTCAGGAAAACGCGTTGTTTCAAATGTTCTCCGTAATTAAACTGCTGTCAATTAGAGGTAGGAACTGGGAGAGGAAATGAGGAGAGGAACTAATAAGCTGAGAGCATTGACATTTTGAGCTCCTCACTCGGCACGGTTGGAATGAATTAACTTTTACAGATAAAGACAGGTTCATTTGGTTTTGAGCAGATTCCGCACATCCCCGTCGCAGCCATCCGACACCCCTTAATTAGACCGTGGCGCTGTAACAGCTCATTAGAGAGTCATCTGATGGTAATGAAGTGAAACTGCAGGGCCATCAGCAACGTGAATACCAGACAGTACACTCTAAGAAATATCTGTGTTAAAAGTTGTATGACTGTATATTTTAAACTGCTCATTATGCTTTTTGGCTTTTTCCCTTTCCTTTATTGTGTTATATATCTTTTTTTGTGCATGTAATAAGTCCACCCCAAAGGGACTTACCATCTCCAACAGAAAACACTGTTCACAAACTGCTCCAAACAGCTCTATTGTAGTCCAGCCTTTACTTCAGAGACAAACGTGGTCACTTTGGAACACACGTTATAATGTTCGCCTAGTTGTTCTGCCTGTGTTTCGGGATCAGTAGCTAAAACAGAGAGCTCAACACACAGGGTGAAAAGAGGAGCTGCAGCAATGTGCAGTACAACTAAAATATGGAGTTTTTTGTTTTTCAAACCATGTAAACCTATTCTGGTACAACCTCTAAATACAATAATGAACCTGAAAATGAGCACAATATGAAACAAACAAGCATATTCACATGTCCGTGTACACACACACACACACACACACAACGTGTTTGTTTTAATTAGCTTTTTTTGGCGTTTGTCGCTCTTTTCGACATTTTCAGATTTCAGAAGTTTACTAACTGAGCAGCTTTGTATGAAAGGATTTTATATGATAAGCCTAACAGAAAATGTTCTGTTATTTTAACTGTAGCTACACACATAATTTATGTTTTTTTAATTACAGGACACAGACCGGGTAATGAGCCGATAATGAGTCCTTTCTGTTAATTTAGGGATTTATTTCTTAGAGTGTAGGCTCAGTGACAGGCTCTTATATTGTTAGAGTGGAATTCACTGCGTTACAAAACTGTCCTCACTCACAAACCAATATGCAGTGGTGAATGTAACTAAGTACATTTACTCCAGTACTGTACTTAAGTACAAATGTTGAGGTATTGAACTTTACCTGAGTCTTTGTTTTTCATGCCACTTTCTACTTCTACTACAGTGGCCTTTTCATAACAGTTTTTTATACAACTGTTGCTATTTATTGCTAACATAAATAGTTGTATTATTCATTGTCGAATCTTAAGTACTTTATTGCATTTATATTTTAATTATGGATCTTGTTTTTATTTATTGTTTTTACTGTACAGCACTTTGTCACCTGGTTTTGAAAAGTGCTAATAAAGTTATTAAAAAATATTGTACTTTTTACTCCACTACATTCATCTGACAGCTGTAGTTACTAGTTACTTTACACATTAAGACCTTTGAACACATGTAGTTTATAAAATATGAAACTACCCAACAATATAATGGCCTACAAGTCCAACTAAAATTATTAAACACACAACTGTTTGGATCCTTTCCAGTTTCTAAAATGGGAGGATTTTTCTGCATTGAGTACTTTAAGTACATCTTCCTGATGATACTCACATACTTTTACTCAAGTAACATTTTCAATGCAGGGCTTTTACTTGTAACTGAGTATTTTTTACAGTGTGGTATTAGTATTTTTACTTGAGTAAAGGATCTGAATACTTCTTCCACCACTGCCAACATCCATCCATCCATCTTCTTCCGCTTATCCGGTAACGGGTCGCGGGGGCAGCAGCTCCAGCAGGGGACCCCAAACTTCCCTTTCCCGAGCCACATTAACCAGCTCCGACTGGGGGATCCCGAGGCGTTCCCAGGCCAGGTTGGAGATATAATCCCTCCACCTAGTCCTGGGTCTTCCCCGAGGCCTCCTCCCAGCTGGACGTGCCTGGAACACCTCCCTAGGGAGGCGCCCAGGGGGCATCCTTACCAGATGCCCGAACCACCTCAACTGGCTCCTTTCGACGCGAAGGAGCAGCGGCTCTACTCCGAGCTCCTCACGGATGACTGAGCTTCTCACCCTATCTCTAAGGGAGACGCCAGCCACCCTCCTGAGGAAACCCATTTCGGCTGCTTGTACCACTGCCAACATGATGTATGCAAACATTGTACCTAGTGTCAGCCACATTTTGAATTCAAAAGGTATTTATTTAGAGGCGGACAAAATCATTTTGAATGGAAATATTGTGCTGTTGTCATATACAAACCCTGTATATCTTCTAAATGCCAACTGTTCATGGAGCTTTAAGCTTTAGGTTTTAATCCTCATGATTTTGATATTAAAGCCCATTTTGATACTATTTATGGCGATAACCTTTCAATGGATTTGCTTTTGTAATTTCCGCACACACGAGGGAATGATATATGTGCATACTGGAATGATATATGTGCATACTGAAGATGATGAAGAGTTCAACAGAGTGTTAGCTTTTGGGTTGGGTTTGGGCTGTTTTGTTGCACACATTTGGGCTCAAATAGGATTTAGATTGACTTATTTTCACATTTGATTTGTTACCCTCGCCAAGGAGGTTATGTTTTCCACTTGGTTTGTTTGTCTGTCAGCAGGATTACAGAAACACTTAGGCAAGGTTTTCATAAAAGTTGGTATAAGGGTGAACCCATTACATATTTGAGGCGGATCTAAATCATGGGGTTGGAAGACAATTTATTTTTCACTTTCATTAACATGGCGAGATTGCGAGGCCATTTGTGCTGCGTTCATGTGTGTCTGAATAATCAGAAGAAGAATTCCTGTATGGAGGAAATATTTATTCATAATTCAAATTGAAAGTCCAAAGACAAATTGAAAGTCCAAAGAGAAAACGAAGCAAGATCAAATTAAAAATATTATTATTTTTTAAAATTTTCCATTGATCAAATTAAAAATATTTTTTTTTTTTAATTTTCCATTTGGCTTTTCCATTTGGATTTAATATTTGGCTTTTGAATTTAAATTTAACATTGGCTTTTAATTTGGATTTAATATTTGGCTTTTCGATTTCAATTTAACATTGGATTTTCATTTGGATTTAATATTTGGCTTTTGAATTTACATTTAACATTGGCTTTTCATTTGGACTTGACACATGTCAATGTAAATGAGGAGGCGTGGCCCAAAGGCTGGTGGGAGGGTCTGAAACTAAAGGGGTGCAGAGGCACCTTATGACCAGCAGGGGGAGCTGACTGCTGGGGAGCACACTGCTGAGGAGCATCTGTCTGCAGCTTGGCCACCAGGCTGGCTTATCCTCTTATTTCACATGATAGAAACTGATGATGTAGGCTAAACACAAACCACATTTCATGCAACAACAGTGAAGTTTTCATGTAGTTACTATAATTGGGCCCGTGTTAGTGAGGACTAGATCAGGACTGTATTTAAAGCTGATTCTGGTTTCCAACTTCGCCCCAGGTGTGTCTGTTTAAAACATGGACGGAGACAACTTCTCTCTTCTGATATTTTATTTAATTAAGCAACAGTACAAACATGGGTGTGGGTAGCTCTGCTACGTGTGTTTGTGTGTTGTCAGATCTCGAGGACACACTCACACACACACACACACACACACACAATCTCAACCGGGTAGTCATCGTCCGAACTGCGACCTCTCCTTTTTATTTCTCTCACTTTTTGCTCCGGGTGGTGCGTCAGTGTGAGGTGCGTGTCTGCGCTATTCTCCGACACGTACTCACAACAATCACTCCTGATTGACGGCCTTTTGTACAGCCTGTGTACTTGTTTGTTCATTTGATTTCCGATTTTGAAACGATATCCAAATTTGAAAAATGGGTCATTTTAAACCTTGTTAATATTGATGACAATGTGTTCAAACGGAAAACGAGCCATATTTCAGGAAATATACATGATTCTATTGAGAGACTTCCAGCTGACAGCGGTGTCTGTGAGCATCACTGGCCGGCCGGCAGAGAGGCGATCCCGACCGCCACCAGCTGGCTGTCCCGTCAGACTGGAGCTTCTGACAACATCGGAGAAAATGTGCAGTTGGCCATCAGTGTTTGTGAAACTGCCCATATTCAAACTCTACACAGTTAATTGCTCGCATAAAAAAGTCTCAATAGTGAATTTAGTGGTGAAATAGCAGACAAAAATTGTAAGAAGTTTCCAGTTGTTTGCTGCTGCTGCTACGGCAAACTCCCGATCTAGATTATAGAATTGATTTCTTTTTTTATAATTTCCATCTGCTGTTTCACACACGTTTTCCGTTTGAACACATTGTCATCAATATTAACAAGGTTTAAAATGACCCATTTTTCAAATTTGGATATCGTTTCAAAATCGGAAATCAAATGAACAAAAAAGTACACAGGCTGTACAAAAGGCCGTCAATCAGGAGTGATTGTTGTGAGTACGTGTCGGAGAATAGCGCGGACACGCACCTCACACTGACGCACCACCCGGAGAAAAAAGTGAGAGAAAGAAAAAGGAGAGGTCGCAGTTCAGACGATGACTACCCGGTTGAGATTGTGTGTGTGTGTGTGTGTGTGTGTGTGTGTGTGTCCTCGAGATCTGACAACACACAAACACACGTAGCAGAGCTACCCACACCCATGTTTGTACTGTTGCTTAATTAAATAAAATATCAGAAGAGAGAAGTTGTCTCCGTCCATGTTTTAAACAGACACACCTGGGGCGAAGTTGGAAACCAGAATCAGCTTTAAATACAGTCCTGATCTAGTCCTCACTAACACGGGCCCAATTATAGTATCTAAATGAAAACTTCACTGTTGTTGCATGAAATGTGGTTTGTGTTTAGCCTACATCATCAGTTTCTATCATGTGAAATAAGAGGATAAGCCAGCCTGGTGGCCAAGCTGCAGACAGATGCTCCTCAACAGTGAGCTCCCCAGCAGTCAGCTCCCCCTGCTGGTCATAAGGTGCCTCTGCACCCCTTTCGTTTCAGACCCTCCCACCAGCCTTTGGGCCACGCCTCCTCATTTACATTGACATGTGTCAAGTCCAAATGAAAAGCCAATGTTAAATGTAAATTCAAAAGCCAAATATTAAATCCAAATGAAAATCCAATGTTAAATTGAAATCGAAAAGCCAAATATTAAATCCAAATTAAAAGCCAATGTTAAATTGAAATTCAAAAGCCAAATATTAAATCCAAATTAAAAGCCAATGTTAAATTTAAATTCAAAAGCCGTGCTGTGTTTTTTGACCCACCCAATGAGAAAAGCCTAAACGCTGCATATAATTATTCTGCACAGCGAGTGACAAACCTCCACGTGAAGATACAATAAGCAAAACACACTTTTGAGTGGAGAGGGCCTTCGTTTTGATGTCTAGTCAATGATCATACAAAAGCTACTTAAATCAAATTCTAATTTAAATGTTTCAATTTCATGTTTTGTATGTCAAGTAATGTTCTTAGCTCATTCAAAAACATATAACAAGTTCTTATGTGGTTGATGCTGTTACTCTACACAACCATCAGCGGCTGATGGTTAGGGTGGGTAGGGGGGTTAGAGGGCTTGGAGCCAGAGGGGCGTAAGTGGCATTTTGGGCGAATATGAGTTCTTAATATCAAAATAAAGGTCTCGATGAGCTCTATCCAATGGTGCCAAAAAGACCTATCTGAGATCAACCTGTATTGAATAAAGCAACAAAACAATAAAGACCTAACACAAAAGTGTGAGTAATGTTTGGAGCCAGAAGGGCGTAAGTCCACTTACGCCCTTCTGGCTCTGAAAAATACATGTAGGACCCACATTTTTGTTCAGAGCCAGAAGGGCGTAAGTGTAGTTGGTGCCCTAAAACAGCATTCAAAATGGCTGACACAACTGCAGACATGGAACTGTCTGAGGCAGAAAAGAAAAGATTTTGATGAATATTATGAAACTGATGAATCCTATATTGAAGAAGTTGAAGATGAGTCAGAGTTGTTTTTGAATGCATTTCCTCACAAGAGCGATGACAGTAAGACATAATCATGCCTTGAGAGGCTTACCTTGTTAGCCTAGCCTAGCATGGCTAACGTTAATCTCATTGTTTTGGTCTGATTTGGCTAACTGTGCATGCTAATTAGCCTAGTGTTCTGACATAGAATATTCTTTTGAAATTTCTCATAATCTACTTTACCCTAGCCTTGAACTAATAGATTCAGGGCACTCATATAGGATATTATATTAATAAATATTAATGTGTTAATCATTAAGGGACACAGCCACATGAGGTGAGGAAGAGAGATCAACTTGAGGGACACATGGAGACAGCACATGATGGAGGAAGTGAGTTCTGACTTGCATAGAAAATAAGTTTGAACATTCACCTTATCTAATCCTTACCCCGAATTATTAGTATAAGGGCATTCATGTAGGATATTAATAAATATTAATGATATAATTTAGGGACACGGCATGAGATGAGGGAGAGAGATGAGGAGATGGAAGAGAGAGAGGGACACATGGAGACAGCAGAAGATGGAGGAAGAGAGACAGACAGGGAGACAGATCATGCAATTGATAAGGGACACATGGAGACAGAAGAGGATCGAGGGACTGAGACAGTAGACATTGTGCTAGAATTTGTTCAGGAGGGAGGGGCTAACAGTGGCCAGGAAGAGGAGACAGAAGAAGACCGAGGGAGTGAGACAGTAGACATTGAGCCTGTTCAGGAGGGAGGGGTTGAAAGTGGCCAGGAAGAGGATGCCAACACACCACAAAGAGGAAGAAAAAGGAGTACATATTGAAATGGTTGAACAAAAAAGAAAAGTGAAATGAGTAAAAAGAACACGAGAGAACTGTCAATTGTATAGAGTATTTGAAAAAAAATTAATGAATGTAATGAAATAAATTGAATAACTCATGAATTGCCAATCAAAAGTGTACTTATCAAATTCAGTGACTTTTATTACAGTCTGTACTGTTCAGCAGATGCCCAGAATGGAAAAGTGAAATGAGAAAAAAAAATTAATGCATGAGTTAAATGAAAATGAATTACTTGTTCAAGTGTTATTCAAGTGTTAATTATTCAATCAATTCCCCTTTTGACCAATTATTTTCTGCATTGTTCAGCAGATATGCCCAATATGTTCATAGAAGAATTGGAAATGTTTGGTGCCAAAAAGGCGTATCTGACGTTTTTGCCATATTTTTTGGATTTTAAAATGTTTTAGAACATGTTCATTGTGTTAATATGCCATAAGTTTATTACTTAAATACTCATTCATGTAAGTATGCCTGTGGTTGCAATGTTTGTGGTTTGAGGTTAATAATACAGGTGATTGAAGTGTGGTCAAAATTTTGTTTTGTCTCTCCTGTAAAGTTTGTCAAAAGCCACTTACGCCCCTCTGGCTCCAAGATCATCTTTTACTTCCTATAGCTTGAGTCTCAATTAAAGTGTAACTCTCGCCAAAATGCAACCTAGGGTCTTTTTGTGAATGTACCTGAGTCAAACTTTCGTTTAAAAGCATATTTAGCACGGAATCGCCACTTTTAAGATTCACCGTATTTTCGTTTTTCGGTCAAATGGCCGATGGGAGTGCTAGGGGCACGTTTATGCTAGCCTCAAAATAGCTATTTTTAAAACACTAAGAAGGCTCGACACAACATGAGACTTTGCTCCAAGTATCACCAGGGGCTCTACACCTTAACGAAAGCATTGACAACATTGTTTGTGTTCACAGAGTTTACTAAAAAGAAAGGTTTTGAACACTAACTTGAACTCACCGTAGCTCTTGTTGTTTCCGGCCGCTACCACCTCAGCAGTCAAAACGAGTCGATATCCGAATTAACGGACTCCATGTGAGGCTCCTTTTTCAACTACAGGGTCAATATTGTTTTTCAATAACGACAAAACAAGAAATAATCTGTGCATTTATATGGAACTAAGCTTTAGGAGCTTTCCATCTTTACTCTCCTCCCTGTTATGTTGCATTCGGAAATCGATTGTTTTTGACTGATAAAATGGCTGCGGCCGGAAACAGCAAGAGCTACGGTTGTTCAAAACCTTTTTTAGTAAACTCTGGGTACACAAACAATGTTGTCAATTCTTTCATTAAGGTGTAGAGCCCCTGGTGATACTTGGAGCAAAGTTTCATGTTGTGTCGAGCCTTCTTAGAGTTTTAAAAATAGCTATTTTGAGGCTAGCATAAAAGTTTCCCTAGCACTCCCATTCAAAAGGCCATTTGACCGAAAAACGAAAATACGGTGAATCTTAAAAGTGGCGATTCCATCCTAAATATGCTTTTAAACGAAAGTTTGACTCAGGTACATTTACAAAAAGACCCTAGGTTGCATTTTGGCGAGAGCTACGCTTTTTATGTTCCTGTTTGACACCTGTGTGTGTGTGTGTGTGTGTGTGTGTGTGTGTGTGTGTGTGTGTGTGTGTGTGTGTGTACGCGTGCACATGTGCAGGCATGTCTCTTCCTTGCCAGGTCAGTGGATTGCATAACAGCTGCTGGTGGCTGTCGTCTGCACTACAATGTGTTACATAAGACAATTTGATGTTCAGAGTTATAATCCTGCCTGTGCTGCCTGAGCGCTTCCCATCTGGGATTTCCAGCCTGTCCTCGTCCTGAGCTCTGCACTCTCCTCCCCTGAGTGCTGTTTCACACAGACACTACTCCACATAGAAAGACAGGCCAGAATGCACCCTTTGACCAACATTTTGATCCACGACAGGGGGATGAAAAAACTGAAAAGGTCCTATGATTTATGGGGACGGGGGGATGAGACACAGCAGCATCAGTGGCTCTCAACCTGGGGGTCGGATCATTTCTGTGGAGCGCCAGATGGTTGGGGAGAAAAAAAAAAAAGTAACATAATTTAGACTGGGGAATGTTTTTTTTCATGAATGTGTGAAATTTGGTACATTTCATGTTATATTCAGAGCTACGTTTGTAAATCAGGAGGTCCTGGATCACAGAAAGGGTGCGGTTCCCGTGGGTGGGGGGGGGGTGGGGGAGGAAAAGTCGCAGAGCCTGGAGCACATTGGACAAGGCTAGGTGCTAGCTGCTAAAAGTAAAACTGCTGTCTTTAAAGCAAAACATTATTTGTCTAAATGTATTCATCCGAGCATTCGTAAAAATCACTCAAAATTGCCGGGGGGGGCATGTAGAAACAGCTGTTTACGCCGGTTTGCCGCTTTTTCTGTAGCCGTCGAGAGGAGTGGGGGTGGCGAAGACCAACCTCATTAATCGGGGGGGGGTTCGCTCCGTATTTTACGCAATGGGAGTGAGAATGTGTTGACTCTGATTGGTCAGCTGGCCCACTCCGTTGTTATTTGTCAACCAAATTCAAAAGCTCCATTTGGAGTGAAATGTGAACACAGGCTAACAGAGGTATAGACTGATTTTTGGACCACTGTATTTTGCATGTTTATTGAAATATACAGAGAAACACGAGGAAAAGGTGTTGCCTGGTTGCAGTGGTTTCAAATTTAGACTTTGATTTTGGAGTCCACTGATGTATTTTGCATGTTTGTTGAAATATACAGACAAACATAAGAAAAAGGTTTGTGTTTTGGGGTCAGTCAAGAGACAGAAAGTTGTGGATTATGTACCTGAGTTATGTCTTGTGTGAGTACCATGGACTTTAAAAACATGTTTCTGTTTTTATCCGGGGAGATTTGGTTTTGCGATACTTTTGGCGTTTTTTTAAACGTATTTCTCACTTTTTTCAACGCTTTTTTAAATTCACAGCGGAAATTTAAGCACTGTAATTCGTATGATTTAGTTGTTTTTTTTTGCTGTGTGCACCACTTTGACGGCAGCTGTATAAGAACGTGGCTGGCCACGTAGGAAGGTGGCCGGGGAGGATGGGTGGGCATTAACATACAGGAGGGAGCGGAGTTCGCTTCCAGGGAAAGACTTTCACCCAGAAAATGCGTGTTCCTTGGGAGTGTTTTAATACAAACCACAATCTTTTCCTAAACTTAACTAGTCGTTTTGGTGCCAAAACTCAACTTTCATCGCCGCGTAACGCTCACTTTTTCAGGGGTAACTAGACCACCAACTACCGCTGACCTGACGGAGCACCATGACAGGCAGCTCGTAGTGCTTTGTACCCGGCTCACAGTCACCTATTCTCGGGTAACTGAACCATCACCTACCGCTGACCTGACGGAGCACCATGTGGAGCACCATAATCGGCGGTTTAAACAGCTAGCAACTGCTGCTCTGTAGCCGATGTCACGTGACCAGTCGGAGGTCTCCTAATTTTCGTATAGCATATGTTTTAGTGTGCTCATTAATTTTATCTGCGAAGAACGTTGTATGGGTTCCGTACAATGTACATCCATTATATTTGTGATATAAAAAACTTTTGAAAACGGGTTAAGAAAGGTCCTTCTGACCGAAACATCGACCAAATAAACCAATGCAAAGGTGACAATTGTGTGTGGCAATTTTTTAAATGGATCTTTGAGGGAATGAATTCCTTGTACCACAAAATAGTCAATGCAGGGTGTGTGTGTGTGTGTTGCTTTGTACTCATCTTGGATTTTTTTTTGTGACTTTTATCATGCCATTTTCAGCGTCTAGCTTGTGAGCTCGAAGTTTGTTGTTGTTTCCCGAAGCGAACAGATTTTTAGAGCGGCAACACACAGAGAGCGGACATCCTACACAGATGTCGGGCTTTATCCTGGAAATGTACTTCTGTTGATCAAAAAAAAAAAATGTGTGTATCAATACAGCGATTGTGCATTCAGCATGAGAGAGGTAAATTAACCCACTGACACCTGTGCCATTAAACACATCTGTTTCTATCTGTGTGTCATTGCTCTCGCTCTGCCGGATAAATTCAGCCGGAACAGACATCCTCATTTCGGATGTCTGTTGTTGGATGTCCATCACTTTCTGCTTTCTTTGTGTTGGCATTTTAAATTCCAGTGGATTTCTGAGGACTATGATTAACTGCTCCTCAGATCTCTGAAGGGTAAATCCAGACAGCTAGCTAGACTATCTGTCCAATCTGAGTTTTCTGTTACACGACTAAAACAACCTTTGAACGTACACATGCACCAAAACAAGTTCCTTCCTGAGGCTATTTTGCAGCGGCCCCGGGGCTCCGTGCTGTGATTGTGATTGGTTTAAAGAAATGCCAATAAACGTTGAAGAACGTTAAAGAGCACGTTTTTCCCCCATTCCGGATTGCTGTGTGGACTAGCCAGACCCTCCTCCACAGCGCTGTGAAGGAAGGTCTGGCAATGCAAGACTAGTGTGTCCTCCACCTTTGCCTGGGAGATCTATTCTACTTTTAGTGAATACAGTTTGGTATTTCCATTTTAACATGAACAACATGATCCTGCTTCAGCCCTGACTCCTCCTGGCAATTGTGTGCAAGAGTGTTACAAACCTAAAAGTCCCAACAGATAAAATGGGCCCAGTAAAAATAAACCCTACATATACTGTAGGTGTCTACAGGGAGGGAGGGCATCTCTGATCTGAGATATGAGGAGAATGTCACAGTGAATATCCTCTCAACAGCATCTGAAGATCACCTGACGAAACCAAGCAGCCTGCTGTTGCATATGGTGGGAGGTGTGTGTGTGTGTGTGTGTGTGTGTGTGTGTGTCTGTCATACTTGCGGCCCTGTGAACTCACCAGGGTGCTCAGGTTAGTGACAGGACAGATGATGGTGTTTTGAAGCCTAGCTCTCACATTTATGTGCAGCTCTGCATGCTGAGTGGGACCTTTATCCAGGCCACAGGCAGCATCACTTGACACGACAAAGTCGCTTGATGTGTGTTTGTCTAAAAGGGCTCCAGTCAGACATCAATTCTACTTTCACGCTACAAAATATAATATCTTTTATTTTACGTAATCCATGTGCAACTTCTACCTCCCTTTAGCGTTTAGCATGGTATACATCACGTTTTTTTCCGTGACTTTCCTCCCCAGAAAAACGCTCCCAGATGTCATTTGTACAAGCAGCAATTACGACCTATATTTATATTTCTAGTGATGTGTGTGGCTTCTAGTGGCCGTAATAAATTATGAAGGGAGCAAAGCAGGAAGTAAGGTGACGAAATATAAGAGCACCAAAAGTTGGGGTGGTGGATGGTTCAAACAAACGCAGCACTTTCACCCAGGATAGCAGAGTTTAAATCCTGTTTAAAGGAACACGCTGACTTATTGGGACTTTGTCTTATTCACCATAACCCCCAGAGTTAGATAAGTCCATACATACCCTTCTCATCTCCATGCGTGTTGTAACTCTGTCCGATGGCTCCACCGGTATCTTAGCCTAGCACGGATCCTGGAGGTAACCGGTTCCATCTAGCCTACTGCTCCCAATAAGTGACAAAATGACGCCAACATGTTCCTATTTACATGTTGTGATTTATACATACTGGGAACTATATTCTCAGAAAGGCGAAGCACTGCCACTTCTGCTACTTGGGCGGAGTGATATGCTTGCAGCACCTGAGAAGCCCCGAGCAGAGAGTAGAAATGCTTCGTCTTCTGAGAATATAGTTTCCAGTTTATATACGGTTAGAAGATGGCTGTGTCTCATGTGACCTTGTTATGTACACGCTGTGACTATACAAATCGCAACATGTAAATAGGAAAATGTTGGTGTTATGTTGTCACTTATTGGGAGCAGTAGGCTAGATGGAGCCGGTTACCTTCAGGATCCGTGCTAGGCTAAGCTACCAGTGGAGCCATCGGAAAGAGTTACAACACACACGGAGATGAGAAGGGTATGTATGGACTTATCTAACTCTGGGGGTTATGGTGAATAAGCTAAAGTCCCAATAAGTCGCCGTGTTCCTTTAATAATAAAAGTAATGGCAAGTTTTTTTTAACTTAAGGAACTTCACGTTCAGTATCATGCGCATAACCTTCAGGATGTGAAGGTTCAGGAACGTCTGATTTTAACCCAAACCACCATCTTTTTCTAAACTTAACTTAGTTTTGGTGCCTAAACATAATTACATTGTGACCATTTCACAACGTTAAAGACGTGTTTAAAATGGCGGCCTTTACGTTCAAAACAGGGACCGACGTTCTCTGGTTTCGATATGAGGTTGTATTTCTGCTGCCACTAGGGGCACTATTTTATGAAACGCTCCCGTGGGTCGTATCAAAGGGAAGGAAACAAATGACTCACATTGTCGTATGGTTTGGAGAACGAGTTTTTTTCCCCACATTGTCATTTGATACATTGCTTTAAAAAAAAATATTGATTCAAATCTCTCAACAAGAAAAAATGAGTAATTTTTCAGTATCATTGAAAGTGCAGTTCAGGGCAATTAAAAGGCAAACTTTTAATATGTTGATACTGACAACCAACATCTTGAAGAGACAGTGAAGTGCAGCGGTTTTTATTATAGGGTCTACATCTGCCTTTGGTTTAAAAAAATGTCCAGAGACTGCTCTCACCAGCTGGAGGTCAGAGTTCATTCATCATTTTACACTACTACAGTAAGTACACATACACTGTTGATCATCTTTTCACAGATTATCAACACAGACTCATTCCCATTCAGATTACAAAGCTCCTTAGTTTGCCATTTTTAGCGCCGTCCAGCCAAGCCACTGTGCCGAATTTGACGCCCAGCATGGCCATCGTCTTACCAGAGATTAAGAAGCCTCTGATATGTTGAAGTCATTAACAGCTAAAATCGACAGATGTTAGAAAACATAAAGCACAGGCCAAAGGTCAAGTCTAACACATGTTACGACATGTTTAAGCCATGGGAAACACTGCATGTGTTGTAAATGAATTCCACATAAGCATGTTCTCTCTTGAGTTTGTTAATAATGATGTAACTCTGTATTTGGAGAGCAAACATGTTGTGGCTTGTGTCATAGACGGCTCTATGGATGGCAATGTCGACCACTTTGATTCAGAATGAGACATTGGTACAATATTGGATGGATTGCCATTAAAGTTGGTACAGACATTCATGGTCCCCCCCAGAATGAATCCTAAAGACTTGACCGTTAACTCCTCGAGGGCAGGGGCGGTTCAAGGATGTGACATTTTATCAAAATACAGCATAGAAAATCTACTTAGAAACATAGGGAATATAGAACAACACAATGTAATTCTGCTATAGAAAACATCACATTCATTATTAGTTTCACTTGTTTTCCTTTTAAACAAATTGTATAGCCGAATACAATACACATTTTCTATACTATAGGCTCAGTCTACATGTTATCAGAATTTTGGATAGTCATCATGGAAACATTAATTGGTCATGTGACAAGGGCTGGGAAAGTTGGCAGAACAGGCAGCCAAGTGACAGTACTCTGATCCAATGGAAATCACAGTTGTCAGATTGACAGCACTTTAGACCAATGGATTGGAGTGGGTGTGTGTGTGTGTGTGTGTGTGTGTGTGTGTGTGTGTGTGTGTGTGTGTGTGGGGGGGGGCGGCACCAGGAAGGGCCAATCGTATTTCAAGGGCGGGCTGGTGCCACCCCGTGCCCCCCTTCTAGCCCTGCCCCTGCTCGAGGGCCATCCTCAGGTCAAAATATTTATTTATCCAGTGAAATATTGCTGAGGTATATCCTGTTAATCCTGTTATCTTATTTGGTCACCTGGCTGAAAAAGGGGGTGTGGTCAACCTGTGTCTCTGGTTTAAAAGCAACAGGGTTTCCAGAAGGGAGTGGCAGGGGGAGCTGAGAGAAGCACGTGTTTGTTTGGCAGCTTCAGGAAGGATGGCTGGATGATTGTGTTTTTGGACTTTTTGCACTCTCATTTTTCTTTCCCCAAGTTATGATTAGTTTGTCAACGTCTTAAATGAACCCAAAATGACCAGTCCAGTGAGTAGCACTGCCAAGAAACAATGACCCAAATGACAAGGCAAGCAGACCGGAGCCGGCCAGCGGTCCAGCCTGGGCCAGAGCGGGTGACCGCTGAAGGACACATGCTTGCTGCAGAGTCAGTGGAAAGGACAGCACCGGCCCCCGGAGACAAGGTACAATCACACTCTTTGTTCTCTCTGTTCAGGTGGCCAATCATTTAGGTTTCATTGAGTCATAGTGTGCGATGTAGCCAACCTCTGGTGGTAAAATCCTAGACAACAAAAGCTAACAGTTACAGGGTTGGTTTATAACATCACATAATCTCTACATTTATCACTTCCCTTCATGAATTGCTATAACTCATTAAGCAACATAATCAGGTTGAAATTCTAATTTGTTTAATATGTAATAACCAAAAACCTCCAAACTAATACAATTCCCCTGAACTATGTTGGGAAACAAACTGTCCAAGAAAAAAAAAGAACTTGTGTGTTGTAGATCGGCTATGTCAGAACAAATTAAAGCATTCTACATACTAATTTATAGGAGTTTTGAGTCCGTAGTAGTGCGTTTACACAGGAAAAGTGACCATCAAACTATAGTAAACTATAGTAAAAACAGTCTGTATACAGTATCACAATTTATCTGTGTCAGATTAGTTTGCTTATTTTGTATCGCATTAGAAAAGCTAGATGTAAACTGCAAAATTCAGTAAAAAGGTACTTAATTGCGCAATCAATTTATGCTCGCTTGAGGTGTTTGCCTTTGTGGTCAGCGTCTTCCTGGATATTCCCGTAACGTGTCTTTGTCTCAGGGACAGCATGAAACCTGGCCAGTATTATCTGACATAAAAGAACAATTAAAAGTTGCTCAACTGAACAATATTCCTGTAGACCTCTCTCTATTTCTCTCTTATACATTAAACATTGGTTAGATAGCCAAGGCGACTTGTTGTGTTTCTGGTTAGCAACCTCTAATTCAACCGTGCATAGAATATAGCAGCAACATCTGCCGTAGCCTGGTTTATTCATTCATAACTAGTTGATGGAAACGCGCCTAATTCACGTTTCCGTTTTGCAACATTTCAAAAGTTTGTTGCCACAGTGTCTGGATCAACGTCAGATCATTTCCAGGGTAACCGCAGGAACGTCCGGGATGTGTGTTGCCGTTGTCTAACTCTGTTCTCTTCGGTAAACAACAACAATCTTCGAGCTAGCAAACTACATGCTAAAAATGGCAAGTTTTATTTACGGCTTTTACTGGGACGTTTTGGAACCATTTGGTTGGTTTACACCGGTAAGTGCAAAGGAGGTTTAACCATGTATCCAGCTAATTAAAATAGCTTGCGTTACTGTATTGTGTGAACAGTTAACTTCATTTAATATTTGATATTTTTGCGGAGCCAAATTCTGCCCGATGTCCCTATTTCGGCCGGATGAGCATCACCTTCCGCTTTCTTTGTGTTGGCATACTAAACTCCAGTCTGGCAATGCGATACTAAGGCTACATTTACATTGCTACATTTTGGTTTAAAAACTAATATCTTTTGCTACGTTTACACCTCCCATTCACACTGCTCTGGCATTTCTGAGCCCCTAAAACGGAGACATTTGAAAACACTTTTGACCCCGTTTTGCTTTGGAATCAGCGGGGTTGTGTTGCAGTCTCAACGGCCGCAAACGGAGACCTTTGGCAACACCGGCACTGACGCGCCAATGTTTTGCCGCCTGATTGAGTCTTGTCATGACGTCTCGTGCTCAGAGACTAAGCTACTAATGTTACCATGGCAACTACCAGCAATGGGTGGAGGATACATGCTGCCTCCTGTTTACCCCGGCACGCACATGCCCAGCACGCGAGGATGTTGATGAGATATGAAGTTTGGCCGTGTTAGTTTAAACGGAGTTAGTTCTTCTACTGGAGCCTTAAAACACTCAACTGTATGTGCACGGAGATCGCTTTTGGCTCAAAACGTAGCAATGTAAAAGTGGCCTAAGCCAGACCTTACTCCGCGGTGCTGTGGAGATAGGTCTGGTAATGCGAGACTACCACAGCGTTAATAGATTTTTTCTTACCTGACTGGAAGATGGAGGAGAGACCGTGAAACATATTCCTTTATAATATATATTACAGTGTACTTTTTGTCTCTTCTGTTTTACTGATAGTGAAGTTGAAAGTAAGAAGTAATTGATACATCTTCATATTTTCATCTGCAGTGACAATACAAAGCAAAAAATGTCCTTGATTGAGGCTGTGGGAGTGCAGGGTGTGACACTGGATGAAAGGAAAGACAGGAGGTGGGCGGATGGGTCGAGAGGTTTGAGCATAAAAGGCTGTGGTATTTGTTTGAAATAAAAATATTAAACAAAAACATGAATTTAGTTTCTCGTCCTTTTGCCGCTTTAGTCTTTGGTAGCAAGTGCTGCCATGGTTTTATACTGCAGCTTTAACACACTGTGACATCTTTCAGAGACACCTTTTTAATTGTTTGCTATGCATGCTAACTTCCAAGGTCTCGTTGTGTTTATTCTAATCAAACTGGAAAAAGTTCAACCATCACTTCCTGTGCGAGTTTCTACCATGAAGACTTTGCAAATCAGAGAACAAATTCTGGTAAAAAAACAAAACTACTATAAATCCATATGAGGAATCTCAAAATTAGCAATAATAATTTACATACCTGTCAAAATGGACACTTTTGAAAACACCATAACCACTGATATTACCTGCATTGATGCCAAGTAAACAGTTCCATTGCTTTTTAGTGAGAAACTTCTGGAAAGAAATACATCACACAATTGAAAAGGTGGGTTGGATTATATTATTTAATTTATAATTGTATAATATACTTACAATTGGATTCATAAATGTATTCCTGTGTGTACTAATAAAGTTGTCCGTGTCTCGTTTTCATCTTTCACACACACACACACACACACACACACACACACACACACACACACACACACACACAAACAACTCTACAGCCGGCCATGTTCATCGTAATGAAGTAATTTGCCACCCAGTGCAGCAGTATGGTTTTTTTATTTCTGTAGCACACAGCCATGAGCTCTATCATTCCGTGGCTCCACAATAACCAGACAATCCTACGGTATATTGTTAACAGGATAAATGTATTGTTGATCCCTTTAGGGGGGATTTGCTGATACAAAAGATAAGACAATCACTCAATCAAAACAATACTAAACTGCAGTCCATCCAAACTTCCCTTTCCCGAGCCACATTAACCAGCTCTGACTGGGGGATCCCGCGGCGCTCCCAGGCCAGGATGGAGATATAATCTCTCCACCTAGTCCTGGGTCTTCCCTGAGGCCTCCTCCCAGCTGGACGTGCCTGGAACACCTCCCTCTGAAGGCGCCCAGGGGGCATCCTAACCAGATGCCCGAACCACCTCAGCTGGTTCCTTTCGATGCAAAGGAGCAGCGGCTCTACTCCGAGCTCCTCCCGGATGACTGAGCTTCTCACCCTATCTCTAAGGGAGATGCCAGCCACTCTCCCGAGAAAACCCATTTCTTGCGCTTGTATCCAGGATCTAGTTCTTTCGGTCATGATGCAACCTTCATGACGAAAGGTGAGGGTAGTAACGAAAATTGACCTCTAGTCCGCCAGACTGAAGGTAAGGATTGGAGGCCTACCTTTGTCGTTTGCCGGCGTCATTCCGCTCTTCACTTCGGTACAGCCCGGTCCTTGGTACGGTGTCAATCAGCCTCAACACTCTAGTGGTAGTTCCATTGTTGACATTCAAGACGTGGACAAAACATTAACACAACTTGGTGGGGAAACGGCACAACAAAACAAATCCTCATTTCTCTGACTCTAGTCTTCCAGTCACTCAGTATGAGTTACTCTTAGTCTGCTTCACTTCTGCTTTGGAAACTCCATGCTGCAGGTGAGCCACACTTACCTCAGCCTGCCGGCCAATAGAAAACCAATCTTTGACACTAAGCCACATAAATAAAATAATTTAAGTGGTTGGATGGTACAAGATGCTTTCATTCTTGGCATCAGCAAAACAGAACTCTGCGTCTCTCCTCACACGGTGAGTCACCAAGATATTAAACCGGCGCAATTGAGAAAATAACCGCAGTGTACCCCATGAAAGTGCCAGTTCAGCGGTGTGACACTGACTACGTTTACATGCACATAATATTCTGGTTTTTGCCCTTATTCCGAAAAAGACAATATTCCGACTAAGCTGTTTACATGGCTAATGAAAGTGAATATTCCACTAATATTCCCACTTACAGGTAGCCATGCAAAATACGAGCGTCCCTCTTTCATTCCTTCAACAGGTCGGCAGCTTTGGAAACTGTCGGCTTGTTGGCTTGTGTACAGCAACCATAGCAACGCACAGAGCTGACCATAAGCCGTAAACAGGCAAGAAGCCGTAAACTGGGCGTAAAAACCCTGATTGAGACGCATATTCCGAATGTGCTGTATACATGTCCAAAGAATGCTTCTAAAACCGGCATAATACCGGAATATCCCACATGTCTTAATCAGAAAATGTTATATTCCGAAAAAGGCCTTATTCGGAATATCCAACCGGAATATGCTGTTTACATGACCTGTATCAAATTCAGAATACTGTCATATTCTGAATAATAATGGGATATTAGTGTGCATGTAAACGTACTCAGTGTTCTGTGCCCACTGAGCTGAGGGTAAATTGAGGAGTTTGAAATGATTCTCTGTGGCTTTGTGACTACAGCAACACTTTATATATTACACAAAGTAATTTGACCCATTGCATGAATTTATGCTGAACTGTGTTTTTATTTTCAGTGTCAATTCGTGTCAGTGAAGCTCCAGACTCCATTAATCTGGTTATGTGCTAAAGGAAAAGCAGTAAGTTTTCTTATTATCACATTATATTTTCCCAGCTGGAGGGAACATCTTAAAGGGATTTTTTTTTGGAAATACATTACCTAAGTGGCTTATCAGATTTATGTTGTACTGAATTTTTGCAGAAAGTGTCAATTTTCCAAACCTGGAGGCTCCAGATCTGGACAGTTTGATTGTTTTGTGTCTTTGCTGCTTTAATACAAAGGTCTGTGTATTTGAAATTCCACTTTTAACGTAGGTTTTTTCATGACAAATTAGTGGAGTTTGATGCTTGCGATTCAAAAGTGTACTTTCTCTTATTTCCCAGCTTTTTACAGAGAGTGAATTAGCTGCAAACTGGAAAAGGTCAGCCATGGTAGATATTAACGCTGACAAGCAGCCAAGGCTGTTTTTCTTTTACAGCAGCAGCAGATTTCTGCAATTTCAAACGCATCATGCAAAAAAAATAAAGTGCTTGTTTTGGTTCGAGGACTGACCTGTGTGGCCCACACCCACTGCACAATTGACTGGAATTGTACGTGTCAGAACATAAAAATGTAGTTTTAACTTACGTGAACAGGGAGAGAAGATTTAAATTAGTTTTAGTGAAATGATCCAAAACTGCACAAAGACAATCAGAAGCTTCTTGCTTGCAAATAATGAAACTATTTAGTGCAGCTTCTGATTCCGAGCAGGAGAAATAAACGTGGCTGTGATATAACACACAGACTGGCAGTTTTAGTTTTTTATTCTTTCTTACTATCAACATTAAATATAATGCAGTGCCCGTTCAAAACATGCCTGTTTTGGAGAGGGTTTTTTTTTAACTACATTTTTAGTGTCACTTTAGCAGAGGTATGATGATGATAAGTATTGATTTAATATACAGAGGTATTTTGCCGGCGGTAATGTTATTAGTGTTATAAGTAGGGTTAGTGCTCTCTTTGCCCTGTCAGGCTCACTAAAGACGCCCTCCTAACCACCTGCTTGGATGTGGCCCATGATCAGTCACTGCAGATTTCAACTTTCTTGGCGGAGGATACGGCGCCCTGGGATCGGTTCGCCTGCCCGCGTCCGTCCTCCTGCTCAACGCCGAGCCACCGTTCGTCCTGGACAGAGGTGGTCCGCGGCCGAAAGCCTCCCCTGTTCCTCTCACCCCCTCCAATCGCTTCGATGCCTTGTCGGGAGCTGGGTGTGAACCCGTCTGACTGTCCTGGCTTGCGATCGACATCCGGGGCTACTGCAGCTCCTTCTCCATCGGCGTCTGGTGTTCACATGGCTCGCTGTCACATCCGCACAGCCCCTGTGGCAGCGGCTGCCGGTGTTGTGGCTCCTTGCTACGGCTGCCCGGCGTCTGGTAACACACTGGCTTTCCCGAGGCAGAGGGCTGGTGGCGTACCTGCGGCATCGTGTTCGAACGGCTCGGCGTCCTCTCAACGGTTGTCCGGTGATGCCCGGGGTCTCTCTGCTGCGTTGCCAGCTCACAAGCTGTCATCACAGGCGAAGACTTCTGTTTCGCGACGAAAGCTTCTCAAAGACTCTGTGATCAGGCCGCTCTGGTGGCCCTCGCTGCCTGGGTCACAAAAATGAGTCTATGCCTCAACGTCAATCTTGCCCACTGAGTAGGCAATCTCTCTCATCTTCTTATCGTCCATGTTCCCCTGAGACCGGCACTGAATGTTTTTTCCCCGATACCGACCATCAAAACACAACTCCTCGTCCTCTTTTTTTTTCCCCTACCACTATTACTTACTATAGGTCACTCCATCACACGGGGCATACGATTTTTTTTTATGCAGTCACACACTGCTTTCCCGGAGCCAGGTTTGCAGACATTCTGATTAAACTTGTGGACCTGATACCCTCACTCCCAACCTCCGTCAAACGTATTGTGGTCCATTCCGGAGTTAATGATACCCACTTTCATGAAAGTGAACTTACATAACGGGATTTTAACCTTCTTATTGATGCGTTGAAGAGCACTGGAAAGTGTTTTTATTTTTGGTCCACTTCCGTCTGTTGGTCACGGAGCGGGACGTTTTTAGCCGACTCCTCAGCCTTAGCACTTGGCTTCAGTCTGCCTGCAGGCTCCACAACATAGGTTTTATTGACAATACAAGTAAATAGTGCTGAACCCGTCCACTGCTAGGCAATTTTCTGATGCTTTCATAGCTTGTCCTTTTGCTAGCCCTACAGAGTTAACCTCCGCCTCTCTGTCTACAGATGAGCTAGTTACTCAGTTTAATACCGCTGTCACTGATGTTCTTGATATTGTTGCCCCCTTTTTAAACTGAAGCGACCCAAAGTCAAAGCCCAACCTTGGCTTAACAGTGAGACTCGTGCCCTACACACGAAAGTGTAGAAAAGCAGAGATGAAATGGAAAAAAAGATGAACTGAAGTGTCCTATGAGATACTGAGAGATCACCAGGTATCCTACCAATGCTTTGTCAAAGCATCTAAAGCAAAGTATTTTTCTGATTTCATAGCTAAAAATGCACATAGCCCTAAAATTGTGTGTAGTGCAATAAATACTGCACTGAATCAATCAGTCATTGCACTCCCTGATGCTACGTTCAAAATCACAGAACAATTTTTGAGCTTTTTTATCAACAAGGTTGACACTATCAGATCTTGTATTTCACAATCACCTTTTGTCGGCTAAACTCAAATACCAACTACTCCCGATACGACCGGAGTTCTGCAGCCGTCGGTCCCCTGATTTTCGTAGAATATCGTATGAATTGGTGTGCATACATTTCCATGTGATATCATATGAACCCGTTCATGATAATGCGTTGACACGTTACATTAACACTCATCCTGGACTATTATCCCTGACCCTTGCACACATTATATATACTGTGAACTTTTGCACATCCCCTGATCAATATATTTTGCACACCCTGCACAAACCATACTGCTGCACTCCTCCTTTCTCTTTCTAAAACAGTTAAATTGCACATATGTGTATCTTTTTATAAACTTTGTCTATTCTGTATTTGTGTTTTTGACTATAGCAGTACTTTGCTTTATTCTTTACTTCCTTTTTAATATATTTTTTCTTTACTATGCCCCCTATACACCAAGGCAAATCCTATTTTTATTACCAAGCAAGTTTATAAATCTGATTTCGATGCATTGAGTGGGTGTGAAGGTCACAGTTTAAGTGTGCAGCGTACCCATTACTGCACATCCACAAAAGGTAAAAAGACATGAGAAAGTAGGAACAGTGGAGGTTGGCGCTTGGTATAAAAATGTTGATGAATAGCAAGTGTATACAGCTTTTTCTCACACAGGAATGCATGAAAGCATGAAGGCATGTAATCTAACATAACAGGTTGGTAGAAAAGAATTCCACCATCCTGAATAAAATAAATGTAATCACCCAAGGTTGAAATGGCCCACTCAAACACTTGTTCAAGTGTGTATATATATATATATATATATATATATACACACACTCAACAAAATTATAAACGCAACACTTTTGTTTTTGCCCCCATTTTTTATGAGCTGAACTCAAAGATCTAAGACTTTTTCTATGTACACAAAAGAACTATTTCTCTCAAATATTGTTCACAAATCTGTCTAAATCTGTGTAAAGCCTGGTTCACACGGGACGATTTTAAAATTGTCGGCTGATTTTCCAATCCTGAGAGACTCCACACACCGCAATAAAAAATCCCGGGTCTAACAGTTTTGGTCGTACAGCGTGTGGTGAGCAGCACACGGCAAAATCAACACATCACACACAAACCGATTTGACTCCCGAGCATTCCCAGGTCAGACGGGAAATCTCGCAAAATCCCTCGAGATCAAACGTGACTTCAGAGTAAACAATCATGGCGGACGAAGAGGATGCAGTGGCGATAGTTTGTAGTTTGTTTTTAACCGAAAAAAAAAACGTTATCAAAAGAAAAGGCGATGGTCAAAGAAGTGGAGACAACGCGAGCATGGACTATACTTGCTATACTTATCTCCGACGTCCACCGGACTTTCTGGTGCGCCGTGCCGCCGGCTGTTTTGATTTTGTTTCCCGGTGCTTTCCTCGCCGCCTCGTCACCTCGCTTTCTGATTGGCTACACGCCACAGTCCACAGGCTGCGTGCTCGTTTTGTCCCCGGGGGACACCACACACCAGGAGAAATCGGGCCAAAAAAATCCAACATGTTGGATATCCCCGATTTGAGATCGGAGTGGTCCCGACGTCCTTCCGAACAGACGAGAGCAGTTTTAACACACCACACACGGCAGGAATATCTGATCAGATTATTTTACGATAATCGGAGCATCCTTAAGATTGTCGGAAGGGGTGAATCGGGGCTAAAATTGGCCTAATTATCCTGCCGTGTGAACCAGGCTTTAGTGAGCACTTCTCCTTTCCCGAGAAAATCCATCCACCTCACAGGTGTGGCATATCAAGATGCTGATTAGACAGCAGGATTATTGCACAGGTGTGCCTTAGGCTGGCCACAATAAAAGACCACTCTAAAATGTGCGGTTTTATCACACAGCACAATGCCACAGATGTCGCAAGTTTTGAGGGAATGTGCAATTGGCATGCTGACTGCAGGAAAGTCCACCAGAGCTGTTGCCCGTGAATTGAATGTTCATTTCTCTACCATAAGCCGTCTCCAAAGGCGTTTCAGGGAATTTGGCAGTACATCCAACCGGCCTCACAACTGCAGACCACGTGTAACCACACCAGCCCAGGACCTCAATTTCTAGCATCTTCACCTCCAAGGTCGTCTGAGACCAGCCACCTGGATAGCTGCTGCAACAATCTGTTTGCATAACCAAAGAATGTCTGCACAAACTGTAAGAAACCATCTCAGGGAAGCTCATCTGCATGCTCGTCGCCCTCATCGGGGTCTCGACCTGATTGCAGTTCGTCGTAACCGACTTGAGTGGGCAAATGCTCACATTCGATGGCGTCTGGCACTTTGGAGAGGTGTTCTCTTCACGGCTTCATGTGGGTGAGAGGTTTGCTGATGTCAACGTTGTGGATCGAGTGGCCCATGGTGGCGGTGGGGTTATGGTATGGGCAGGCGTATGTTATGGACAACGAACACAGGTGCATTTTATTGATGGCATTTTGAATGCAGAGATACCGTGACGAGATCCTGAGGCCCATTGTTGTGCCATTCATCCACGACTATCACCTCATCTTGCAGCATGATAATGCACGGCCCCATGTTGCAAGGATCTGTACACAATTCCTGGAAGCTGAAAACATTCCAGTTGTTGCATGGCCAGCATACTCACGTTTATAATTTTGTTGAGTGTGTATATACTTGAACAAGTGTTTGAGTGGGCCATTTCAACCTTGGGTGATTACATTTATTTTATTCAGGATGGTGGAATTCTTTTCTACCAACCTATTACTATAGATTACATGCATTCATGCTTTCATGCATTCCTGTGCAAAGATAGAGATGAAAAGAAAAAGCTGTATACACTTGGTATTGATAACATTTTTATACCAAGCGCCAACCTCCACTATTCCTACTTTCTCATGTCTTTTTACCTTTTGTGGATGTGCACCCATTCAATGCATCGAAATCAGGTTTATTACCAAGCAAGTTTTAACCTTGGTGTATAGGGGGCATAGTAAAGAAAAAATATTTTAAAAAGAAAGTAAAGAATAAAGCAAAGTACTGCTATAGTCAAGAACACAAATACAGAATAGACAAAAAGTCTAAAAAGTCCCCCCCCCCGGAACCCCCCAATACAGTAAAACTGCACATTTTAGAGTGGTCTTTTATTGTGGCCAGCCTAAGGCACACCTGTGCAATAATCCTGCTGTCTAATCAGCATCTTGATATGCCACACCTGTGAGGTGGATGGATTTTCTCAGCAAAGAAGTGCTTTAGACGGATTTGTGAACAATATTTGAGAGAAATAGTTCTTTTGTGTACATAGAAAAAGTCTTAGATCTTGAGTTCAGCTCATAAAAAATGGGGGCAAAAACAAAAGTGTTGCGTTTATAATTTTGTTGAGTGTATGTGCAGGGGTGTGGCGCGTAAGTCAGTGTCAGTAAAATCGTTGCTTTACGGGCTTTTGAGAAAGGGGGGGGGGGGAAGCCAAAGCCATGGAGTTTTACATTTAAATAAATGACACCAATACTCTATTGTGACATCTATGTATTGAGAACCTAAGATGAAAACTAACTGGCTCGCTAAAAAGGTGTATGGAAATAATAGATGTGGTGGAATGTAACATAGTACATTTACTCAAGATCTGTACTTAAATACAAATGTTGAGGTACTTTACTTGAGTCTTTTCTTTTCATGCCACTTTCTACTTCTACTCTGCTACATTTCAGAGAGAAATATTGTTCTTTTTACACAGATTGCACACAAAACACATGTAGTTTATAAAATGTGATGTTTTATTATAAATTAAACTAGCCAGAATAACGACCTACGAGTCCAGCTGAAATTATTACACCATTACACTCACAACTGTTTGGATGGTTTCCAGTTTCTAAGGGACTGTTCGTTATTTATTTCAGGGGCCACCGGAGGAGTTTTGAGATCTTTAGTCAAAATAGACCTGACCCTCCCTTCACCAGCAATACATTTTGGATGACCCTCCAAAAAGATATGTAAAAAAGGGATGACCCTCCCCAACAATTTATTGATGCCTTCTGTACTGGTTTGCACTTGGCAAAGACATACAGATAGCCATTGTTTTTAAGCCATGGCATATGTGATTAAACCTCTGCATTCAGTAGATTTACTCACTAACATTGTTGTGGAAATACAATAAGCATGGAAACTAAATGCAAACTTTCTGCATTACTGCATTACTTCAAATACTAAGTTACTCCTCTAGTAAACTAGTATTCATATGAAATAAAACATCCAGACCATTCAGCAAAGCACACTGGGTAATAACAAATCCAACACTGGTTGCTATGGACTCGTCACTAGGCTTCCTCAGTCATTGTATATTTTAGCTGCCAAAGCTGAACATTATCCAAAACTCCATTTCTCAGACGAGCGTCAATTTGGGAGCTTGCATGCTACCACTCCTTCCTTCTCAAATGCCTTGAAAAGGCTGTCTTTATATATGTATAATATCACCGGGGCCGAAAGGATATTTGAGTCGGGTATGGCTGCAGCCTGGAGACCTCCCGTCTCATGCCCTCCCGGCTTGGTGCAGTCCGCAAGCTTTGACTTTTCAAAATAAAAGCTTGCGTCTGGTCCGTTATGTTTTCGTACGGTGTTTTGGATGTTTTTGAACTAAACAGTACGGCAATCATGCTAATTAATAAAATTATTTTTTCAGCAGATGTCTTAGTTACAACACGATGGAGCTAGCAAAGCAGTTTTGTGTTTATATGTGTGAGCGGGGTTTATTCAGTTTGGGAAATCCCACGGTCTCTAAAGCTACAGTTCAAATTGTCTGGCAGACTAAACAAGGAGGGACCCATCTGTTAGCAATAGGGGCCGAGACTGAGAGAGCTACATGGAGCTACATGGATAAATATGCACCAAACAAGCCACTTTGAAATGTTGCTGTTCTCATGAATACAAAAGTTGGGTGACCCTCCCCCCTAGACAAAATAAATTGGATGACCCTCCTATCAACAAAGAATAAAAAGACATGACCCTCCCCTATTTTCCTCCGGTGGTCCATTCCATAAATACTGAACGCTCCCTAAGTACATTTTCCTGATGATACTTACATACTTTTACTTAAGTAACATTTTCAATGCAGGACTTTTACTTCTAACAGAGTATTTTTTTCAGTGTGGTATTAGTACTGAAGTAAAGGATCTAAATACTCCTTCCACCACTGGAAATAATAGATGTGGTGGATGTTAACATTGCTTCAACACCTACGATATTATATATTTAAAAGTATAAAAACTGAGTCTATTAATTATGTCTTCACGCCATCTAAATGCTGAAGTGTCCATGTGGCTTTAGGCCAAACTAAGCGTAATCTGAAGTTAGGACAGCTTACGAACACACGGGACTGAAGACATTTTCACAGATAAAAAGAAGCAGACCTTCTGCACGGGCTCCTTAACAAATCCCACATAAACAGGTGACTGGACTTTTTAAGTTTATTTAAAGCCTTGCAGGCTTTGTCCTTGCGGATGTCTATGCAGACAGCAGCTTATAACACAGCTTCAGGGGCCAGGAAAGAAGATACCTTATATTATGTAAGCAGCATAACATTTACACAGCAGGCAGTTAAGTACACAGAGACATCCAGAGGGAGATCTTTAACCGTGGCTCAGACGGAGAGTGTACCTGACCCAATATCAATCTCCACTCTAAGTTACCTGAGGCCTCATTTATAAAACTCTGCGTATAATTCACACTAAATGTTTGCGTATGTACAAATGAGGAAATGTATGTAGCCTACGCTAAAAAAAACTGTCCAATCAGTAGGCTACAATCAAAGGAGCATCCCTGTAGTTTAGCGACAGAATCTTCATTCCAGACCTTGACTTCTCTTGTCTTCACCTTCTCCCTGTTGAGCATAGGCCTATACACAGGGGTGGGATAGATGGTGCTGTGGTCAGAAGAACCATAGTCTATATCCACGACGTTCCACTTCCGGGATTGCTCCGATGCCGCCGGAAATTCCACCGGATGTCCCTCTTTTTGGTCGGATGTCTGTTAACTTCTGCTTTCTTTGTGTTGCAATTTTAAACTCCAGTGGATTTCTGAAGACTATGGTTAACTGCTCCTCAGATCTCTGTAGGGTAAATCCAGACAGCTAGCTAGACTATCAGTCCAATCTGAGCTTTCTGTTGAACAACTAAAACAACTTTTGAACGTACACGTGTTCCACCAAAACAAGTTCCTTCCCGAGGCTATTTTGAAGCAGCACCGTGGCACCGTCCGGCGCTCAGCGCTGCCCAAGACGATTGTGATTGGTTAAAGAAATGCCAATAAACCAGAGCACGTTTCGCTTCCTGGTGGAATACGCCCGACTGTGAACGTTGTTATAGTAACCCTCCTGTGTCCTCTGTGGGTCAGGGAATGGTGTGAGGAACCAGTGCGTGCAGAAATGTTAAGTTGGTTAAAGCAGTCAATTGTTGGATCAATGACATTGAAACACAAGCACACTGCGTTCACCCACTGTGTAGGGAAACCGTATGTATAACTGGGTCATTCCAATTATGCCCAAAGCACAATGAGGGTTGTGAAATCCCCGACCTGTCTGCTAATTCTCTCTGGAATGAACGTGCTGGTTGCCAAAAACCCTAAAGTGGTCAAAACCTGTAAAGGGTGCACTCAAGTGTGCACATGCACAAGACAAAAAATAATGTTTTATGTTTAATTGTTTGTCTACTGTAGTACCTCGTGGCATGTTTTATCTCTCACAACTTATGGAGGTCATATTTTTTCAATGTGCAATGACAAGAGATACAGAATGCGATTTGTGGCATAAAATACGTCTTTTCTGTTACAGTATTTAACTTCATGTTCTTCATATTGATTTGTTACATTCTGCCCATTTACAATTTCATAACTGCCTTAAGCTACAGTTTGTTCAGACAAAGCTGTTCTGGTTTTGGCGCCTTTCTGTCCCTGTTGACTGTTAGAATGGCTTCACAGCCAATTCGGAATGACATTAAAAAGGTCTTCGAAAGGAATTTAGATTTCTGATTTCTGAAGATAAAAGGACAGGGGTGCCAAGGTTGTTGCTCTATTTCTTATCCCACATTTTGACTAGAAAAAACATTGCACTTTTACAAATCCTGCTGCAGCCCCAAATCTTCCCTTCACTTAGGAAGGGGTCTGTGTATGACTGGCCTCCAGCAGTGTTATTCTATCTTATAGATAGATAGAATACACACCTTTTCCATATATTTACTTTAATTGAAAATAAATGCAAAACACAAAAGACACTTGCTTGAGGACATTTGAAAATAAATATAGGCATCATGTTTGTGTTCTGTGAACAGACATCTTCATATTCCCCTGAAATTAAACTTGATCCCCTCAGGTAAAACTGGGTCATTACCACAATGAAGGGAGTTGAAGGGGGGCTGAATCTTGTGTTTTACTTTATGAAAAAGCAATACTTTCTTCAGTGTTATAAATATTTTCTCTGGTCCCTCCCCGTGATGAAGACAAAAATTGCAACAACCTCCATCCATATTTTTCTATTAGTCAATGCCCCGTAAGAGCATTGAATTAGTTCCACCATTTATAACTAAATGCATAAATAATTGAATAGGGTGTACATCTTAAGTCATTAACTCACCGTTCAACAGTTGCTACAGAAACGTAGATGGCGCTTACAAGGCTGTGTGCCTCCCTCAGCTGCGTAAGTCAGACCACAATGTTGTACATCTGCATCCCAAGAATTAAGCTAAGGTGAAGCAAGAAAAACCAATGACTAAAATGATCCAACTGGACTGAATCCAAACAAGGCCCCTGGCTGTGATGGCTGGACCAGACAAATGCTTAAAGATTGTGCACCCTAGTTGAAAAGTGTTATCACTCAATTGTTTTAGCTCTGCTGGACAAGAGCACTGTACCTGTATCTAGTCTGGATCAACGTTAGTACATGCATGGTTTCAAACTTTTGCAGGTGAGAATGTATCAGTGGTGGAATAAGTATTAAGAACTTTTACTCAAGAAAAAGTAGTAATACCACAGTGTGTTAGTTGCCACGCCCACCCCCAACTCCCCTGTCCCAAAATTCACAGATTTTCATCTGTGGTCATCCTAACTGTAGTCTGGATCAACGGAAGTACATTTCTAGGATAATTGCCTAAAATCCGGCATGTGATCTTCCGCTCTCTGTCTGTTGCTGTTCTTAAACTCTGTTCGCTTGGGGAAACAACAACAAACTTCGAGCTAGCAAGCTACACACTGAAAAGGTTTTGAGTAAAATTTGGATCGTGCAACAAGGCAGGCTCGCTTCTTCTGTAGACATGCCATCTTGAGTGTTCTGCAAGCAGTGTTTCAAGCAGACAATCCACTTGAGAGCCACCGAGGAGTTCTGCATGTCCTTGATCTTCCATAGTGCTAAGCAGACCAACAAGTGCTTGTACACAAAGAGCAAAGTTGTCAAGAGCATGACCATCACCAGAGCCATGATGTTCCTAAGCTCCTTCAATGCCAGATGTTTTCGTTTGCCCATAATGTTAATCAAGAGGGTTATGAACGAATGTGTGTGTATATGGTGGTCTAATTTTGTGGATCAGAGAGTTTCTGTCTGACCGTCCACAAAGAGTGTCCTCAAATGGCAACGTGTCAGAATTGACCATTTGAAACACAGGCGTGCCCCAACCTATCATCTTTATTATTTTTCGAGGTAAACCAATGAATTTAGAATCCAAGATTCAGATTTTAGCTTAATTATGTACGCTGATGACATGGTTCTCGTCAACCTCCTATGTGAAGGAGACACTGCAGTGGAAAGTGTGTATTTTAATCACAAAGACCCTCCAGATCTGGTGTCAGTCGAGTGCTCTTGAGATTAAACCAAAGAAATTGTCATATCCAACATTACATTTCAGACTTGTCGACCCCTAACAATCATAAGGCAACCTTTAGAAAATGCAGAGTTACACCTACACAGGAAGCCTAATGACTGTGGGCTGTGTCAGAATATTCATTGTTAAGACAGTGTGGGGTTGTTATATAATATTAATATAATAATATATTGGTGTAGCCAAGATGATCTCTTTGTATGATGAAATAAGTTATTTTAATGCTGAATATTTAAAAAAAAAAAAAAAAACAATATACCATTCAGGCGCAACTACTTGGATTGATAAATGCAAATGTAAAATACCCAATTCGACTGAATTAATTTTAACTTTTTCATCTGCAGTTGCAGAAATATCTGAGAAAATAACCTTGAGTTATGGAGATCAGCCTTGTACTGCACACCCAATCAACACCAGGGGGGAATAGGGTAACGGCAGCATTTTTCTTTTAACCTTGTTCGATATTTCTTTAAGATGTTGTTCCTCTATAAAGCCAATTTTACTGCAGATGCACAGCAACTCATGTTTGCATTAAAAAAAAGTATTGTCTCTGTCATGAAAAATGCTATGCATCTGCAGATTATATCTTGGCAGAAATGTTGTGGGTATTATGTGAACGTCCAATGCTTTTTTTTTGTAAATGAAACCATAACTTAAACTGCAGCAACTTCTATCTTTACCCTTACTTTCTCCCTGCTGAAAACACTTTATTGCTTTCATTACATAGCACAAAGACTTATTTCTGTTGAGAGAGAGAGTAAATGTTATTGTCCCAGAGGGGACGTTTGTCTTGGGGATAGTACTACAATGCACCAAATCTTTCTGTACCACAAATACCTTGAAAGAGGGCAGACTACACATACACTCCAAAGGTAAAACTCAAGGATTCCATTCACACAGAGGAAGAAGAGACGACATATGCTAAGAGAGGAGAGTTAATTGCAGACAACACATGATATGAATGAAGGATGGGGACCTCTGGGTGGAGAGAATTCACTGACATATTCCGAAAAAGACGATTAAGCTGTTTGAAATGAAAGTAAATATTCCACTAATATTCCCGTTTACATGTGCAGCCATGCAAAATATGATTTTTACAAAGTTTACCAGCGGTGGCGGACTTGTTGGACTGTGCGAACACACCGTCCCTCTTTCATTCCTTCAACCAGCTTTTTGAAAAGGTCGGCGTAGCGATGTGTGCACATATCCAAAAACCTGTTGATATCCAAGTCTTTGATAATGTTTAAAAGTAGCTGTGTTTCTCCTTCTTATCGGCTCTGCAGCCTTGCAAACTGTTGGCTGGTTGACTTGTTTACAGCAACCATAGTAACGCACAGAGCTGACCGTAAGCCTGCGGTTAAAAACCCTGATTGAGGCGCATATTCCGAATGCGCTGTATGCATGTCCAAAGAATGCCTCTAAAACCTGAATAATACCGGAATATCTGACGTCTTAATCGAAAAATGCTATATTCGGAATAATGCCTTATTCAGAATATCCAACCGGAATATGCTGTTTACATGACCTGTATCAAATTCGGAATATTGTCATATTTGGAATAATAGTGGAATATTGGTGTGCATGTAAATGTACTGAGTGTCATATTGTGTGCATGTAAATGTAGCCATTGGTATGTGTCTGTCTGTCTGTCATTGATTGTTAGTGTGTGTCCTCCTCTTTTCCAGTTTGTCTGGTGATTGTTTGAGTGAGTATACCTGTGCTCGCTCAGCTCCCTGGATAAAGGAGGGAGGGGACCCCACAACTTCCTCCTCTCTTCCTTGTCCTTTGTTTGCTGGCAGCAGGCTGTGCTGAGCCAAGCATGTGTTGGCAGGTATTTACTTCTTTTTCCCTTAAAAGGAGGGTGTCAATTTTAACATGTGTATTTAAACCTTTACATGAAGATAGATAGATAGATAGATAGATAGATAGATAGATAGATCTCTATCTATCTCTATCTCTGCTTTTGAAATCACCCATGAAGCCAACTGCACAAGATGTCACCAAAGTTGACAAACTCTTCCTCAGGTTAAAGCAGTATTTCCTGCCAGTTGCAGTCCTGAAGTAACACCATCCTGCACAGTATATCAAAGTGTGATGGTAACCTTAAGCAATATGCTCTGAGTCCAAACTGAGCCCTGATTAACTGCAACGGAGAAACATCATTCCAGCTAAAACGCCTGGGGGAGTTCTGTCAAGCTGCAGGGAGGAGGTGCTGAAAGAAAACACATTAAACTTTGGGATAGGAACTCATGGTGGGGTAACCTGTGGCACCTGAGACACCAAGACAGTTGTTGCACTGATGTATTAAACACCCCAGCATGATTTTCCTTCTCATTATAACAGCAATCTGAAAGAAATGTGTGAATAATGTGCAAGATAATGACATATACCGTATTTTCCGGACTATAAGTCGCACTTTTTTTCATACTTTGGCTGGTCCTGCGACTTATAGTCAGGTGCGACTTATATATCAATATATATAATTTAACATGTTTTTAAATGTTATTTCATACTGAAAACATTACCATCTACAGCCGCGAGAGGTGCTCTAGGCTTGTGACAACTATATGCTGCTCCTAAAGACAACTGAGAAAGAAAAGAAAATCTTATTCTGCAGGTAGTAAAATACGCAGGCGAAAACGGTAATCGAGCAGCACAAAGAAAGTTTGGAGTGAGAGAGAAACTTGCGAGGGACTGGCGAAAAGGTTAGTCTAACTGCAATGAAGAAAACAAAGAAAGCTAATCGGCTAATCGCGGGCTGAAAGCAAGATGGCCAGAGCTGGAGGAACGAGTCCACAGATGGGTGCTTGAACAGCGTCCTGCTGGGAGAGGCTCGTCAACGCTGCAGTTACGTCTCCACGCCCTGGTAGTTGTTCTGTGTGCTACTGTGTAGTTGAATAACTGTTAATGTGTTACGTTAACATACCGGACACCTACCGTATTCAGCCCCTTGTTCTGTGTGCTGTTGTGTAGTTGAATAACTTGCCTTTCCTGTTCTTGGTCTTGGATTTTGTGAAATAAATTTCTAAATAAATGCGACTTATAGTCCAGTGCGACTTATATATGTTTTTTTCCTCTTCATGACGCATTTTTTGACTGATGCGACTTATACTCCGGAGCGACTTATAGTCCGGAAAATACAGTACTTAATTCCACAAGCAAAAACTTGAGCGTTAACAGAGCGTTAAGCACCGACCGCCGTGGATGGCGCACGTGCTACGAGCACGCACAGAGACGTTAATGCTCAACGCATTGTTCGATGCAGTATTCTCCGAGACACCAGAGGGCGTTCAAACAAACTAATCTGTGAATAAGCAAGAAGTAGTAGAGAAGAAAGAGAGACCGGAAGTAAAGGAAAGCAGGCTGCCTGGTAACAGTAGTAAACACATCCATGTTAAAACACAGACGTACCACGAAACATTACAATTATCCACTCTAATCATTAACTTGACTGTTGGTTATCTACAAATCAAAATGACTGTCTGCCTGTAACACTGTTAAGAACACTTTCCATGAAGCCGTTTTTTTTTAGCTTTGACAAAACGATCTCCACACTCTCCAGCCAAATCTTTCTTCTTTTCCCAGTGTGGTGTCTCTCTCTGACCACTATTTAAGGCTGTTTGACTCCCTGTGGTCTGTACATCAAGAATAACACAGATGTTTGTACAGACGAACCTGCTCTTCCCAGCCAAGCACAACCACGTGCCGCGACAGCTTGCGGAGCCTTTGCGCTCGAAACGACAATGGAACACCACGGCTACCATAAATATAGTGATGAAACAGGTGTGCGTGGTCTCACCCATTTATCTCCAGAATTAAAGCAGCTGTAGTGACTTTGCGAAGCTTTGTGAAGCCCGAAACCCGCTCAGTGCTGCTTGCAGCTCTATTATTTGGTTGTAGTTCCTTAATTTACTGAGAAATTCTAAAACTCTCGAGCACAAAAGGAACATATTAGCTTAAAAAATGTATCACTCTCTAAGGCTTTAGGGGTTTTGTTTTCTGTTTCACACAGCAAGACATAAGTAGTTCTATTACTGCAAAAATAATATTAAACTAATTAACTCTCTTAGAAAGCTAGAAATTTGCATACTGAATCAGCTTTGTTTTTCAGCTACAGCAAGTGACTTTTACTGAAATGGAGCATAATGAAATGAATTTGACTCTCAGCGGAGACAGCCTTAGGACAGTAGTTTCTTACTCATAGTGGATTGTAGCCTACTGCACGGTAAATCACTATGGCAGCTAAATGTTGTCCATAGATGATGATGATTATGATTTCTTATTTACATTATCCAATATGTCTTTTTTTTTTCTGGCTCTCTGTATTCTCTACAGAAAAAAACGCCTGCATTACTGTGCTTTCAAAAAACAAAAATCAATGAATGTGCATATACTGTTATCTGCTACACCTCAGCTCCCCTTTCTCTTTATTACAAATCTGTAGCGAGTAATCAGTAAACATGAGGCCTGATGGAATGCATACATATGCATAAAATATATATATATATATATATATATATATATATATATATATATATATATATATATATATATATATATAAAAAAAAAGACAATCTTTTGGGGCTTTTCCCTTTATTCAATAGTGATGTTCTTCAAAATGTGACATTGTCAGCGTGTTTATTGTTGTTGTTGTTTTTTCCCGGAGCGACCGGAGTTTGAGAACGGCATCACACAGAGAGAGGAAGGCGAGGGACAACACACGGTAGAGCCACGCGTGGGGTATCAGGCAATTATCCTGGAAATGTACTTCCTTTTATCCGGACTAGGGCACATGTAATTGAGTTGGGAATACTTGATTGATCAAGTCACCAAACTGTTTTCTTCATTGCAAAAGTCTTGTGTTGTGCATCACAGTGGCCTGACAGGTGATGAAAGAGAACACTTAGGAATAATTACTAGAATACAATCATTGTATTCTGGCATTTGTCAGACATCTATTGTATTTCTACAGTTTGCACATAATGCTCTCACGTAGATCCAAAAAAGGCACTTAATAGCTCTAACTTGTGCCTGACATGTCCTTTGATTTATTTAGCTCTTGACATTTAAAGTGCTTAATCTGTCCCCCTTTATTAAATACTCTATAATGTGAAACACTTTGGAACACGTTGGCTTTGAGTTCTTTATGTGCAATGTGCACATGGTCAGCTTGGAGCTAAATGGAACATATAAGCTGTTTGCATTGAAGGCACTGAAGGCAAGGCAGCTCATTCTAGCTTGATTACGCTTAATGTGTACTGTAAGACGTGTACTGCAGCATTAATTTATGTAAGTGTTTGGAGCCTCAATGTAAGCGTATGTAGCAGCTGTTCGTGTAGCCTGTCTGTGCCATTATGTTATATAATTCTAATGCTATTTGTTACACCTATTTACAGTACATCTGTTGCGAAAAAGGGCACTTTATACATTTGTGAACAACACCAGATGGAACTTGTGTGTTGTGAAAGAGCGTACTGTCTGTGAATACCGATCTTGCTTTCCCAACTCTATAAAGGTAGTCAAACATTAGTTGTCCATCTTATTATCTGATAAGGTGAGGTCAGTGCTAACTTTGTAGATTCCTTATTACAACATTACATTATTACAGCAAGTCAAATCAAAAGTAGACGTAGGGTTGGAATTACCACCACCATACAAATTTAGTAGATTGCATTATCACTGCTCTAAATATTTGGGGTTTAAAGCTCCTTGCAGTGCCACAGGTCATCAGTGGATCGCTCTTGAACAGCAGAGATAGTATGTTTGGCAGCTGACCCAGCACTTGCAACAGCTCCCGGCTGGCACAGGACTCCCGGGTAGGGTGACCAGATTTCCCGGAACTAAAACCGGGACACTTTGCGCGCGACCGTAGTGCTCGTGCACGGTCAGATAGACAGACAGATTAGACATAATTTTGCCAACAGCACACGTAGGCCTACTGCTCACAACATAATGGGGTATCTCAGTTAATATTCATGAATTTTCTTGGTATGTAGCCTACATATCTAAGAAATAATATTAAGACATTGAGTGTGTTTTGTGTGGGACCAACTTTATTTTTCAGAACTAAAGCATTCTTTTGGAAAATGCACCCACTGAACTTGTGAAAAACTTTGTGAAAAGGTAGTTTTCATTGCATGGCACTAAACAAATTATTTGGAACTGCTCCCACAGGCTTGAACTAAAGTTATGGTAACACTTCATGGTAAGGGGAAAGGAATTATGAATTCATGCATGAATTAATTCATGATTTGTGCATTACTTCATTCCTTTTATATCTTGTGAATCATCAGGAATTGACATGAGTTCATAGCCTCTCATTCATGACCTCATGCATGAACAACACATCAACTAAAGCATTAGGTAAGGTGGGTAGCCTACATCATTATGCACAAGTTGTGTTCAAATCAGAATTTACGTACGTCGCCAAATTCATTTCCTTGTTTCTGATATGAAGATGAGACGTGTGTGACTTGAACATCTCACATTTACCAACAAAACGTACAGCAAAAGACCCTGCAAAACATTTCACACCATCCTACCAACCTGTATACATTTTAACATTAAGTACATGGTAACGTTTTTTCACTCTAAAGTCGCTGAAAGCTGCTGCTGTTTCAATCCTGTCGGCTCTCTGCAGCGGGCAGGGCAATCTCAAAAAAAGGCCGCGAAATCCTGGAGGGATTGGTTAAAACGAGAAAGATAAGAAGAGGCATTGCAACAATGTTTACACATACACATTGTAACAATGGCTGCACAGATTATGCAGACGCAGACCGCTACGATTGACTGACACACACATATTGTTAAAATCATACCCTGGATGCTTTATTAGTCTTTCTACATGGGTTTAGTTAACGATCAGGCTATAATAAGACCATGTCGGCTATGTAATCACTGACAACCGGGACAATTTCATAGTGGTTGGTGTAAACCGGGACATTTTAGCGTCCCGACAGGCTTTTGTCGGGACTCGACTCAACTCAAAATCAGGACTGTCCCGGTCAAACCGGCCTGGTCACCCTACTCCCAGGGCAAGCCCGGAACTGCCACAGTGTTACCCTGAGGCGGATGGCATAACCACAACTCTGGGGTAACGTATTTTAGGTAAATGTTATTTTTTATCTTTTAAGTAATTCATCATTCCACACACAATAATAATGTTCACATGCTGAGGTAATTCATGAGCTTCTATCAAAAGTGAGCCTAACCGAATCCAAGGATGAAATGATTAGTGGCTGTTATTCAAACATAACACTCTCTCATTGGTAATTCAGTTTATTAACACCATTGTTACAGACCCATCATTCTGAATGGAGTTTCACTTAGCAGCACATATTGATGTCTGCCACACAGATAATTACAAGTTCAGTTTGTCAACATGTAAACTTTCGGGACTGGACGAGTGCAGACTGCTGTGGAAAGTATTGAATGTACTTGAAAAGCTAAATGAGTGAGCTGGCAGCATTCTCCGCATGGGAACACAACACTGCTGGTAAGCAAAAAGGCTTCCTCTTCTCCAATTGTACTTTGATGGTGGGCAACTTGAAAAGGCTCAAAGTACTCATTACCTCATCCAATCTCGCCACTTCAACAGCCAAGCCCTAAATCATGTATTGTCAGTACGAGGTGTACACACACCAATCTCTTTTATTCTGATGAATGGACAGGTTGTTCTGCAACAAAACAACTACAATTGATGTAAACCTGGAGCAGGAGACTCAATTAATTCCAAATGTTCACTGTTTCTCTCAGAATATGATTTGCTTGTTAATGTATCATAGAGTAAACATAAAAAAATCTATATAAATACGTATTACAGATGTAAAGGGATTGTATGAAATCATACACATAAATAAGTTGTGAAGTTGCTGATGGAAAACTAACATCTTTGTGATTGTGAGTTTCTGTATTTTATGGTTTAGTTTTGAAAATATGAGTATAGCTGCACCACACGAGAGGTTTATGTTTTCAGTGTTTTCAGTACAACATTAGAATCTGTTTCACATGGTTTAATTGTCCCAGACTAGGATTAATGTGAGCTTGTCCAACAGGCTAACAGGCACCTTATCTATCGCCAACCAGGGGCCGGTTTCACAAAAGCAGAATATATAAATCCAGGATAACTGATAAAGCGAGGCTTGAACTAGTCTAATCTGAGCTTCCTGGCTTGGTGCGTTTCACAAAGGCCAAGCCAGGCTGAGGAGGAGCGACTAGGTTGAGCCAGGCTGAAGTAATTCAGATAGATGCGCGTCCACGGCTTTCCTCAAAAGACCGCGAGGTCGATCACAGATTTACTGATGCCAAAATGGAGAATACACATTGTACATACTTTATACAGAGTGAGCAGCAGCTTCTTGTGGAAGTATGATGACGTGAAACACATTATTTGTATAAAAAGGAAAAAAAAACACGGCCGCTGTAATGAAACAGAGAAAGCGTAGCAGACGATCACGGACCGACTGAATGACTGAAACGTAAGCAGCCTAAACATATACATTAACTGATCACTGCTCTGAATTGAAACCATCATAATCATACCATTCAAGGATTAGGCTACTAATCATTTGCACAAATTAACAGTTGTACTCTTTGCCTTGAAAGTAAGCAGAAGATAATGTTACTCAGGAAATTTACCACGAAGATCAATTTTCTACAACGCTAGAGTATGATGCATAAATATCTTTCGCTCTGTTCCTCCCTCTCTCTCATGGGCTACAATATAAATTTCCTAAGTTTCCATATTAACTTCCACTGCTCGCTTTTAATGCAAAGTGTACAACTGTTCATTTTTGCAGATGACAAGGGACTCAGTGAATGGTTTCAGTTAAGAGCAGTAGTTCATTAATGTATATTTTTAGACTATCATTCAGTCGGTGCGCTATTATCTGCCACGCTTTTTCTCGCGTTTTTTTTATTTTTTTTTATAGAGGACGAGTTTCCTTCTCTACATATTATATGCCTTGCTCCCTTGTGGACATAGAAAATAAAGACACTGAAGAAATTGGACTCTAAAATCTAGAAACTATAAAGATAATTAAGTGATAAATTCCATGCACACTGTAAACATGAATGGAACAGAGTATATTCATCAGTTATTTCCCCCCAGCTAAAAATAAGGTCAAAAACCATTGAGGTGTCCTCTCCCTGTTGTAACATGAATGTACAGTAGCCTACATAACTAGATAGTTACTGGTCCAGTGAACTAAGACTATAATTTGGGAGGACTGTACAATTAGGATATGTTCTTTAAATTGTACAATCCTCCCAAATTATAGTCCCAGTTTACTGGACAACACAATTTGTGTGCTAAGAATGCCAAATACACTGCACATGGAAGTGGAACAAACATGATCCTTATTGTTAAAGAATTAAAAAAAAATGAATCAACTAAAATAATTCAAGGTGCATTGGTCAACTATAGAAACATTGTATGTATTGCCCTTAGTAACAGACTTCATTTAAAACACATTTGAAATGTTATCAGCCTTTTCTAATTATCTCAACAACTGCCATCATATATTCATCAAACTTCTAACAGCGATATGAACAGCAGTCTTCATACAGCAATATAACAGTAACGATGACTGTAACATGAATAATTATTAAAAAAAATAATGGTACTTAAAGGAACAGCAATATGCACCTGTTGTATTTTAATCCAGGCTGATAACAATAGGGTAAAACTACTGTTGGGTGATCAGAAAAGGCTCCAGGATTAAATAAATCCTGGCTGTTAGCCTGGTCGGGAGCAGGCTAGCTGTACAGAATAAATCTCCATGGTGATTTATGTGCCTCCACTTTCGTGAAACCGAGTCAAGGCTTAAATCATCCAGGATAACTGATAAATCCCAGCTTAATCCCTTATCTTGGTTTTGTGAAACAGGCCCCAGGTATCCTTGTATTTATTTATTTCATGCCCATCCCAAAAAACAATATATACCTAGTTTTGGGGATTTGACGCACCCAGAAGTGAGGTACATCCAGAAGTATTCTTGCAGGGTCTGGCTACACCACAGATACATTCTGGGATAAAAGAAAAAAACACTGTGTACATAGTGTATCGCCCTGTGTACTTTGTCCATAGCAATCCCATCAATCCAAATTTTCTTCAAAACTGTGGCTTGATAGCTCCTGATATGTTGTTTTCCAAAGCGAAGGGTGTTTGAGAACAGCAACACAAAGCGAGCAGAAGGTGAGGGACATCCAGCAAAGCAATTATCCTGGAACTCTACTTAAGTTGATCCATACTAATCCAGAAGTGATACACCTCATTCTTTCTCCCATTGGTTTAAACCAACTACGTCTACAGTACTACTTTCCATGTGTTGCTCCCATGTAGAAGGGCTGTGGGGAGGGGGGCTTTTACACCATACTACATTGTAGCATAAACTCTTATTTTAGGATCTCATCAACACATTATTCAGAGTATTTGCCTACTATACATTGTATCTGTAGCAGGCTGCTGGTTTTGTTTACTGTTGCTCAAGAAATAAAGTGGCGGAGAAGAGCTGCAATATTAGTTCTTTATTGAATGCCTGTGCCTTAAAGTAATGTCAAACCTTCAGTTGTTGCGACTGCAGTGGTCTACTCACTGAACATTAGCAGCATTACATGCAACTACATCACATCAGATGTTCTAATGGCAACGGCCGTAGGGTTATTTAAGGCTAAGCCTATAAGCTATTTCCACAATGCCACTACATGGCAAAAAATATTTCAATCAATGTAATTGTAACGTGTTTTTTTTTTGCTCTTTGTGATCGCTTTGCATCTTTTTGTGGTCGTTTGTGAGATACATCTATATTATTATTATTATTATTATTATTATTATAACATTATTATATTATAGATAGATAGATAGACTTTATTAATCCCAAATTGGGAAATTACTCTGTTTATTATTTATGATACTTACAGACCACATAAGTTCTGCTAGACTAGATGTTAGTAATAATATTAATACTGGTATTCCATTAAGGTTTTCTCGACCAATATATTAAGGTGGAAAAGGAAGAAAAAAAATGTATTAAAAAAAATGGAGAAACCAGTATTCATGCCTGTTGTCTTGTGCTGTTGAGTATACCTGCTTTTACAGACTATTACAGACTGGAGGACTAAACCGCAAATGAGACACAGTTAGTGAATGTCAATCTGATGTGTTGAGCAGGACAGACTGGCTTACCGTGAGATTTGGGTCTGTTGTGTCCTCTCCGGGAACCATCACCTTATCGTGGTGGAGAGGTTTGTGTGTCCCTATGAACCTGAGGGCTGTGTTGTCTGGAACTTTGTGCTCCTGGTAGGGTCTCCCAAGGCAAAGTGGTCTCAGGTGAGGGGCCAGACAAAGAATGGTTCAAAAACTCTGAAAAAACGAGGTAGAGATAGAGTGACCCTGCCCGGAGGAAGCCCGGGGCCCCCGTCTGGAGCCAGGCCCAGATGGAGGGCCCGTCAACGAGCGCCTGGTGGCCGGGTTTGCCACGGAGCCCGGCCGGGCACAGCCCAAAAAAGCTACGTGGCACCTCTCTCTCCAACCCATGGGCCCACCACCTGTGGGAGGAACCGCTGGGGTCGGGTGCGCTGCCACATGGGTGGCAGTGAAGGTCAGGGGCCTCGACGGACCAGACCCGGGCAGCAGACTTTGGCTCTGGGGACGTGGAACGTCACCTCTCTGTGGGGGAAGGAGCCGGAACTTGTGCGGGAGGTGGAGCGCTACCAGTTGGATCTGGTGGGGCTTACCTCTATGCACAGTCTCGGTTCTGGAACCATACTCCTGGATAGGGGTTGGACTCTTTTCTTCTCTGGAGTTGCCCAGGGTGTGAGGCGCCAGGCGGGTGTGGGGATACTCACAAGCCCCCGGCTGAGCGCCGCTACGTTGGAGTTTACCCCGGTGGACGAGAGGGTCGCCTCCCTACGCCTGCGGGTTGTGGGGGGGAAAACTCTGACTGTTGTTTGTGCGTATGCACCAAACAAGAGCTCGGAGTATTCGGCCTTCTTGGAGACCTTGAATGGAGTCCTGTATGGGGCTCCAGTGGGGGACTCCATAGTTCTGCTGGGGGACTTCAACGCGCACGTGGGCAATGATGGAGACACATGGAGAGGCATGATTGGGAGGAACAGCCTCCCTGGTCTAAACCAGAGTGGTTGTTTGTTGTTGGACTTCTGTACTAGTCATGGATTGTCTATAACGAACACCATGTTCGAACATAGGGATGCTCATAAGTGTACTTGGTACCAGAGCACCCTAGGCCAAAGGTCAATGATCGATTTTATAATCGTTTCATCTGATCTGAGGCCGTATGTTTTGGACACTCGGGTGAAGAGAGGGGCAGAGCTGTCAACTGATCATCATCTGGTGGTGAGTTGGGTCAGGGGGTGGGGGAAGACTCTGGACGGACCTGGTAAGCCCAAACTGGTAGTGCAGGTAAATTGGGAACGTCTGTTTGTAGTATTTATGGACAGGATATCGAGGCGTGGTCGGGGTGGAGAGGGGTTGCAGTTTGGTGAGCTGGGGATCTCATCGCTGCTTTTTGCAGATGATGTGGTCCTGATGGCATCATCCGCCTGTGACCTTCAGCACTCACTGGATCGGTTCGCAGCCGAGTGTGAAGCGGCTGGGATGAGGATCAGCACCTCTAAATCTGAGGCCATGATTCTCAGCAGGAAACCGATGGAGTGCCTTCTCCAGGTAGGGAATGAGTCCTTACCCCAAGTGAAGGAGTTCAAGTACCTTGTGGTCTTGTTCGCGAGTGAGGGGACAACGGAGCGCGAGATTGGTCGGAGAATCGGCGCAGCGGGTGTGGTATTACATTCAATTTATCGCACCGTTGTGACGAAAAGAGAGCTGAGCCAGAAGGCAAAGCTCTCAATCTACCGGTCAGTTTTCGTTCCTACCCTCACCTATGGTCATGAAGGCTGGGTCATGACCGAAAGAACGAGATCCAGGGTACAAGCGGCCGAAATGGGTTTCCTCAGGAGGGTGGCTGGCGTCTCCCTTAGAGATAGGGTGAGAAGCTCAGTCATCCGTGAGGCGCTCGGAGTAGAGACGCTGCTCCTTCGCGTCAAAAGGAGCCAGTTGAGGTGGTTCGGGCATCTGGTAAGGATGCCCCCTGGGCGCCTCCCTAGAGAAGTGTTCCAGGCACATCCAGCTGGGAGGAGGCCTTGGGGAAGACCCAGGACTAGGTGGAGGGATTATATCTCCAAACTGGCCTGGGAACGCCTCGGGATCCCCCAGTCGGAGCTGGTTAATGTGGCTCGGGAAAGGGAAGTTTGGGTTCCCCTGCTGGAGCTGCTCCCCCCGCGACCCGATACCGGATAAGCGGACGAAGATGGATGGATGGTGTAGTATCCTTGAAGAAGACTGAGGACCGTAGCTGAGGAAGGCTCATTAAACTTGTCGTCCCTTCCTGGGAATCTATCCACCAGCTTGGATGGGTACGTGGGACTAAATTAGATGCCGGGTCTGTAAATCTTTTTTATTTTATTTGATTTGACTGGCATTTTCCCTGCTTCTCTCAATTGTGCTGTTGTCTCACCTGTGTGTGTGTCAGTGTCTGTGTCTGTGTGTGTCTGTGTGTCTGTGTCTGTGTCAGTCTGTGTGTCTGTCTTATCTTGTTGTGTATTATTATTTCCATTCATGCTTTGTTTTAATGTACATGCAGTATTTTGTTTTATGTGAAGCTGTGACGGGGCGCATGACCTGCTCACGACTACTCTTCGACATCTACCCTTAACAGAAGCACTTTGGGTTTACATGTAATGAAAAGTGCTATATAAATAAAATTGACATTGACATAAACTTTCCCATGTTGCCTTGAAGTAAAAAAAGTGAAGTTGTCTTAGATAGATAAGCCTTAGATAGAAATGATCATTTTGTGATCATTGCTTTTATTTCATATTTTGTTATTAGTACATTTTCATCACTATTATGTAGTCATATTATTTTCTGTATGTTAATTTTGTTTTCTTTATAATCTTGTAAAGTTTTAACATTATTTAGTTGGAGGTTTCAAATTAGTGCTGGGCGATATAGGTGGAACTCAAAAATCACGATATGTTTTACCAAATACCTCAATATCGATATTGCAACGATATTAAAGGGTGGACTATTATTGCTTTCACAAAATATTTACACAATACATTTTAATAAATAATCATCAATAATGTGGATATAATGACGCATGCAAATATTAGAACAGCTGGTAAGTTCAGCAAAATATCACAAAACATCACTTAACTGTAATGCACCCTTTAAAAACCAGGAAAAGACTAAACTTATGCCATTTCACGATATAACGATACTCAAAACCTCAGACAATATCTAGTCTTGTGTAACAGTATCGATATCTTATATCGATATAAGATCGATATATTGCCCAACCCTACTTAAAATAAACCTCCTGTACATTACGTTATGTTTGTTTTGGTGAAATTCTGCAGAATAAAAACTAAACTAAAACTAAGATATGAATGTTACAGTGGAGAGTAACGTGTAGCCCTGTACAGAGCTTTTGTTCATCTCCAGAGTAACCCATGACCAAACTATCAACAGCATGAGAATGGCTGCAGGAGGAACTGGGAGCTTTGCAGCTAAATTAACCAGAAGGGTAAATCCCATTTTAATATGGTGATGCCAGACCAAAGTTTTTACATAATTCATCCCATCCCATGGCAGCGTTGGCGACAAGCCAGATCATGCAGTTGCTGATTGAGGGGGCGATTGGCAGGGAAATCCAGGATTAGCTGCATTTCTGGGAGGCTGCACAGTGGGTGCTGGTTGAGTGGGCGATGAAAGGGAATTGGATGTTGAGTCAGTGATTGCTGGGTGAGTCATTAACTTTGGGAAACATCTGCATCCAGCTCTGCAGGTGGAACGTTTGCTTTGCTGCCATCTGCGTGGTATAAGTTTGTGTTGTGTTGGCAATATGGGAAGTAGAGAAGTAATTGAATGTGTGCTATTTAATGTGAAAGTTAAAAAAAGTATCTAATATTTCATCATATGATTGGAGGTCAAATATATAAGCATAAAGCTTTAATAATACAGTTGGTTCAAAATATTCCACTTAATGTATTACTTATTTAGCAATTAAGTAAAGTTTTCAACATTAATTTCCATCACAAAGATACAAAAAAAATAGATTTTGGGGGATGGGAGAATGCGACAGCCCCAGCGCCCTTTGCCTTGGTTCCTTGTAGTGTAGTGTGTATGTCATACCTGCCAACATTTGGTTTTCAAATAGTACGATATTTCAATATTTATATAGTTTCGATATTTGTGTGGGGGCATGACGCGACCGGCTTGCATCATGTTTTCTGCCTCTATCTGTCCTTTCATGATGAAGGATGAAATCGCCTGTGTGCCCTTATCTGCCTCTTCTCTGGAGGTTGTCGATATGACTAGGTAAGATGCATGTAAATTGTTGCGCCCAACACTGTTGAAATTTACAGCTATATTTCGATTTCTTTGCGGGAACACCGCCTTCACCTGCCATTTTTATCGGCTTGCTTTTGGTTCTGAACGTTCCGCGAAGCTTGAACTGCGCAACTGGGTTATAGGTTACCTGGCAACTGGTCAACATTAGACAAACCTATTGGTCCAGTTATTTATAAAAGAGTTTGGGCCATGCAAATTACGGGAATTTCCCGGGAGAAATAACAAACTGGGAGGGGTCCGGGAGATATGGCTAAAAAACGGGAGAAACCCAGGAAAAATGGGAGTGTTGGCAGGTATGGTGTATGTGTTGCAGGTCCTCGGCTGGGTTCTGGGCTCTCGAAAGCTTTTTGTAACTCTGAGGACCAATGATATTTGTCGAAAGTTTCTGAGGAGCTAAACAATGGTAGAAACATTCCTACAAAAATGCATTCTTTGTTGCGGACAAGGCATAGTCCGGACACACTCTGCCTTTCCCTACCACACAGCCCAAATAAGTAACAGTAGCTAACAGTTAAACGTGCGTGAGCCAAGCGGTCAAACAACTCTTCAACGCGGTCAAGTTGGACTTTCCAATTAGCCGAGTGGAAGACTGCATTATTCAGACACACAGAACAAATTTCCAGATTTCCAACAACAATGTTCATTAGACGTTGAAAGGTTGACGGTGCGTTCCACAAACCAAATGGCATCACTCTGAATATAACCCTCATAATAATAATGAGCGTCTATCATGCTCTTTTAGATAACATGACATACCAGTAGCCTGTCAGCAGGTCGAACTTGTTGAAAAACTTACTAGACCACTTGGTCACCGCAATCTTCAATACCAGGAGGTAGAAAAGAGTCCTCCTCAGCCTCAAGCACAGGCAGGCCATCTGAACCATGGCCGTAGCTGCCAAAAGCTCCTCACCAGAAAATGATTAGTTCGGTAAGCTGGTAGTTGAGACACAAACGCATTAGGTTGGAGCCTGACGAAATGGTGTTTTCATGGTACGAGATCACGCGAGTTCCGTGTGAAAGAGTGAAGCTCTCAAAAGCGGAGCGTCTTGCCTGCCTGACTCACAGATTTTATTGTCTCTACTGTACAAGTACTTGAAAGAACAGTCACATGTTTATTAAGCTAGTATCTACCTTCCACTCCAAGCACTCCTGGCTTTAAACTCCATGCCTTCTCTCTTCTGGCGTTGTCCTCTATGATTGGCCGGGGCTCGCACGAGGTAACGGAACCTAATTTGTTCAGGTCCTATCCCCTGACCAACCGTCCTATCCTAACCTTAACTACTCAAGTTCAATGCCTAACCTCAACCAATCGGGCTGCTTCATATGGCGGATCTTGCCAAGAAACCAGGTGGGATCTATAATAACGCAGAGGAGACGTATACGATATTGGGGGGTGTCTTTTAGTAAATTCACTGGATACTCCCGCTGTTCCACTTCCTGCCCAGCTGTCGGAACGCCCCGTGCTACGGCGTGACGCGGCTGGTGGACTATCAAGCATTGACTTGAACGGCTGTGATTGCTGGCGGGGGTCATGGTACCTCCGGAACGCAGCGCAGAAAGCCTGGTGGAGAAATGGGGTAAGAGTAAGTACTGTTTATTGTGTTCTGTCCGAATATTTGAACAAATTGATGCTTTGGCAACATTGTTTTTTTAAGATTATTTTTGGGGGCTTCTTCCCTTTATTATTCAGTGACAGTGGATAGACAGGAAAGGGGGAGAGAGTGATGGGGGACGACACGCAGCAAAGGGCAGCAGGTCGGATTCGAACCCGCGCTGCTGCAGGACTCAGCCTACATGGGGCGCACGCTCTTACTGGGTGAGCTAGTGGCCGCCCCGCTTTGGCAACATTGTTATTGGAACTTTCATGCCCCATTCATGCCCCTTTGAATTGAATTTCATTGAGAAATAAATAAATCAAACAGACATGACAGTCTGTGTGGCTCGGGAAAGGGAAGTTTGGAGTCCCCTGCTGGAGCTGCTGCCCCCGTGACCTGATCCCGGATAATCTGATGACGATGGATGGATAGATGGATGGATGGATGGAGACTCGACAGTCTTTCGGAGTGAACTTCATTAAAAACACATCAATAAGCCACACAGTTGCACTGGGTGACACCTAAATCATGAACACACACTGTATTTTATTTTGTCTCAATTTTACATTACACTGTCCTGATCCTCGCTACTACAGTATATGCCCTGATCAAATTCTTAATAAAACTGAAAGTCATGGTTCAAGAATGTCTATAACCAACACTTAAATTATTGAAATGATTAAAATGAAATGAAGGAGCTGGGAATCAAACCAACAGCAGCCATCGCATCCTAAAATATGACGTGGTGATGATTCTGCTCACGGCCCCAGAAACGCTTGCTGCAGCTTTGCACTAAGTGAAAATAGGGGGTTGTCTTTAAACCGCTCCAACATGTCCCTGAGTGGAGTGAAACGTGATTCCTATGATGAGGTTTTTATTTACAAGCGGAAGGAATAATCTGCCTCTCCTGTTGTGTCATGCCAGGCTGCAAATAATCTGTGTGTGTGTGTGTGTGTGTGTGTGTGTGTGTGTGTGTGTGTGTGTGTGTGTGTGTGTAGGTAGGGGGGTGTTTTCCCCCTGAAGCATGTAGGCTACAGATGTTCAGCCTCCTCTCTCTCCCCCTCCCTCCCTTTCTCTCTCTCTCTCTCTCTCTCTCTCTCGTAAGGATAAGTGCAAACAGTGTACAGCATCGCACACACAAACACATTCCTCTCCTGCAGCTGTCGCGCGGCAGAGAGCCTGATGCCATGACCGAGGACACATCCATCCTCTGCTGAGAACTATGCGCTGCCGGCTGAGCCCTGCTGGAATGAACCGACTGAGAGGGGCTTTCAAGGGACTCACCTGTGGATTTGCACCGTCAATATGCCTTATTTGACCAAACCTCTGATATTACTTCTATGCCTGGTCGTTAGCGGGGAATGCCGTAAGCACGGCCACCGGGTGCGGAGATGGACCGGCACCGTGGAGACCCAAAAGCATGGCACGTAAGTGAAAAGAAATACCTAAACACATGTAGATGAGATTTATCCAAATATCCAGCTGATAAAAATAAATAGTTTCAATTTCATTGTCATTAGCTCACTAAATGTATCACATTACTGGTTAATGTAGACCTTCTTTAACTGGGGTCTATGCAATGATGGCTTTAAGATGCTCCCCTAATTACAAATATAATTAAAACATTAACAATTACCAAAGGAAACAGAAGTCAATAGAAGTCTCATATTGAGCCAAATTACCTGCAGATGGTTGTTTATTTACTTTTTAGGGAGCCTATTGTAACATCTGGCCAGAGACTGCAGATGAAAACTAGCCTTTTGGCTAAATCTGGCATATTTACTGAAATGTTTATTCATATGCACTGTCCCTGTCAAATAAAAAATAAAGAAAGGAAAAGAACAGATGCATTATGTAGGTGAAATGTAGTCTAGGTTTTATCGATATGGTATAAAGCAAAGTTTGAAATGTAACTTTCCTGACATTCTTTTAATTTTTCTGAGTATTATTTCACTGTAGGGGTAAAATAATGTTTTTCTTTACTGGTTTGGTAAAAAGTGACAGGAGAAGTCTGAGCTTTGTGCACTGCATTCATGAGGTGTGTCAGAAGTGGATCTCTTTGGCATCCTTGCAGAATCGTGGTTATGGTAACACTCAGAAACAAAATTATTAACAAATGTATTGATTAATTTATCACAAAGGAGTGGATCAATCATGAATATTTAAATAATTGTATTTTAAGTGGTTAATGAACTGCGGTTATATGAATGCTCTGCCAAACATTCACCTACGCACATCCATACAATGATGGAGGTGAAGCTGCCTGCAAGACACTGACTTGCTCATCGGGAGGACTTTGGGCTTCAGAAGGACACTTTGACGTAGCCATACTGTTCGAGACTGTCCTCTCCTAAGAAACAACAGCATCCGTCATTTGTTTAAATGCCTAAAACAACAAGTGTTTATGTTTACCAGACAAAGACCTCTTGTGGCTGTGTAAATTATGACATTGACATAGAGCCCAAACAACTTTGCAGGGTGGAGCAGGCCAGCCAATTAGAATTAAAGATCATCAGTTTCCAAATTGGGCCCCTCATCCAAACCCACCTACTCAATTCAATTTAGTTTATAGTGTCAAATCACAAAAGGAGTTATCTCAGGAGACTTTACAGATAGAGTAGGTCTAGACCACACTCTAATTTACAGAGACCCAATAATTCCTCAACAACACCCCCCCACCCCCAAGCACCACCACCCACCCATTAGCTCTACCAAGAAGCTCCTGGCTTGGCCATTGTAGTACCAGCAATGGAGTCTTTATCAACCATTTCCAAGTCAAGTGTCAAAGTGCTCTGTTTTGCATACATTATGCAGAATTATTCAAATACAATTTTTTTTTTTAAATGTCAATGTCACATTTTCCCTCTGCAAAATTGTGCTCAGGGAAAAGCTTTGGAGCATTATTTAACCCCTTTCCAATAAGATAGGATGACATGGATGGTGCAAATGGATGCCTTAGGACATGAAATGATACGAGTATCTTTACTCTAGCTTTAAAACTGAGCCCGCTACTCAATCCGTGGGTTCTACTTGCTAGTCTACTCAGCTTCTCACCTTTTCCACGTCAGATCTGGTGCTTTTTTTCACATTTTCTTTGGTCAGAAGTTTGGCCGTTGCATCTCGGCTCTTTTCATTTTCTTGTTCTCTCTATAACCTGCCCTCTGAGCCCTAAAGGATTTTTGACAACCTCTGGTCCGTCTGGTTTTATTTTCTAAAATAGCTTGTAAAACATCAACCCTGTTGTCCACAGTCAATCTATGAACACCATTTTCAGGAAAAAGTGGGCTATTAGAATATGTGTGCTGCAGTGAGATCACTTGAATGTTAAAAAAAAAAGGCTGTAGGACGATAAAGACAAATGAATAAATAAAACGCAACATGAATCTCACTTTTTGATATCACACACAGCAATAAAAGCTAAGCCAATCTCCTGTCCAAATGAGTTTTCATATGTATTAGGAGTCAAACAGTGAACAAAATAAACATTATAACTTATACAGTGGACAAAATATCTACATTTTTTCAAAAAAAAGTCCAGACGCTTTTGCCCTCATGACATTCACTTATGCCAATACTCAAAATAATAATGTCATATTTATTGATATCACACACACAGCAATGCTACACAAAACTAAAACAGTTCTCCTATATATTTGGAGTCATCCAGTGCAAAAATCAACATATTGAACAATATAACTCATATCAAGGACAAACTATTTACATTTCTAGGCCCAAACTTATGCCAAAACTCAAAACAGTAATGCCATTATTCTCTTTAGAACAGTTTAGAGCGGTAATAGACGATCTTTGGTCACATCTTACTATTCTGACTTCGAGTGATCTCTCCTCACAATAAATCTTTGTTCTCCCTCGGATGACGTAAAAATGTTCACGTGTTGTTCTGGAGGGGAGTTACGTATTTAACGTTTTTTGGAGCACTTGTTGGAATCAAACCACCAACACAACGGTTCCTTCATAAAATTTGGAAACTACTCAAGAAAGGCCTCATGAGTTAAATTACAGTGTAAGCCATGATAAAAAAAAATCCCTGTGCAAGCGAATCACAACAACTCTTTCAGAGCATAATGACAGCTTGAACCCTATTAAATATTGATTGAATTGATATCTGTTTCAAATTCTTGTCATGAAGAAGAAGAGCAGAGCTTTCGCAGACCTGTAGATCGACAGGCACGTAGGAGGAGATCATGGGTCGTCAATACAGAATAAAAGACTCCTACACACTGCCCTCTTTACTCGAGATATTTCACGTTTCGGTAAACAGAACCTTCAACAGGTTATTTTTCATCAGGTAGTTATTGTCTTCCAGACTGTATGAGAGATGAAAAGACTTGGATACTTGGTGCTTAAGCGGAGAATGCGACAGTGACTCACTCAGACTTCTTCTGACTGGATGAACGCTAAACCTTATAACCCTAAGTCATTCACTATTCTTGAGTGGTTGATTTAGAAACAAATAGGAATATCAGAGTCTGATGCACAGCATGTGTGAGATTCCATCATACATAAAACCCCAACTGGACACACGAGGGCAGGGAGGGCAGTTTTTTTCATTTTCATTTCATTTTGTATCTTTTATCTCTTCTCTTCTGCTCGCTTGCAGAGAAAACGTATATCTGTCTGTTATAGCTCTGCCAGGGCCCCGCCATGTCAAGCCCATCTCTCCTCAGAGGTGATTAACAGCATGTGGTCTGAACAGCTCCACCACCATCACAGTTAGTCACACTGTATACTGATAATTATCACAGCACAATGTCCATCCAACCAAGGACACAAATACAATTTTAGGAGTGGAATGTCTGCAGTCAGTGGGACTGTTTTGCTCGAACACAGGGTTGATTGAGGGTTTCTAAAAAGGCATTTGCATTCTCTCAACCGTAATATGGTAAGTAGCTTCTGCGTGAGCTTTCAGCTGCGGACATCTTATGTATGTGTGGGCTTTTTTTGGAAGTCTGGAATGCAGATTTTGTGAATGTGCTAGAACATGGAAGGTGAGAGAAAAAACAAATTGGGTTGGAAATACACGGCCAATTTATGCAGTTCCTGTTCTCAGTTGTCACGGCAGATTGAATCAATATTCTCCGGTGTTAGTGCGTTGCTTTTTATCTCTTCAAAACCAAACCACAGTCTGTCACTTACTAGTTTGGATCGATGACAGTTTATTTGCAGGATAAAAAAAATGTGTGTCAAAACAACTTTGAGCTAGCAAGCTACACGCTCAAAGTGTCAAGTTTTGAAAAAGATTGGTGGGATCGCTTCGGAGGAAATACACACGGCGATACACTGGTAAGAGCCAATGAGGTTTAACTATGTATCCAGCTAATTTAAATAGCTCACGTTACTGTATTGTGTGAACAGTTAACTTCATTTAATATTGTATGTAGCATTTTCTTTTGCGAGATGCAAATGTTCCACTAAAACAAGTTCCTTCCTGAGGCTATTTTGCAGAGTCACCCTCGCTGCGTCCAGAGCTTAGCGCCGCCCAAGACGATCGTGATTGGTTTTAAAGAAATGCAAACAACCCAGAGCGTTTTTTTTCTCCTATCCCAGAATGTGTCAGTGGTGTGGCCAGATCTGACTCCACAGCGCTGTGAATATAGGTCTGGCAAATGCAAAAATAGTCACATACCTACCCCCCTGACAGTGAATGTCATTTTCCTTCTAGCTCCTTGGCAAAGAAGCCTCCAGATGTGACAAAGTCTCGCAAAACAAAGACAGAGCATCTGCTCAAAGTAGACGATCACGACTTCACCATGAGGCCAGCATTTGGAGGTAGGTGTATAATTATATTATTTTTTTTCTGTTGTATACATACAGACATTTATTCATGATCACATTCACACATGGACACACATTACACGCTAGTAAGTAGACACAAGGTCTACTTACTAGCTTTTTCTTGATCTTTTAACCACATCTCATCTTCCTAATTGCTTAGTTTTATTGTAAGCTGCCAAAACAATAATCATAAAGAAAGAAAGAAAAACTGGTGGAGTGCCCCTTTATAGCCCAGTTGTTAATGATTTTATCAGTTGGTGTGATGATTCCTTTTTAGAGCTAAACATATCCAAAACAAAGGATATGATTATTGATATTACAAAGCATGCTCCCACCCGTGATCCTACAATAATCAAAGGCCAGCATGTGGAGTGTGTTGAAAGACAATTATAAGTCTCTTGGGACATTGGGTCATTGACTCTAAAATAAACTTTAGTAGGAATTGCGAGGCAATCTGCAAAAAAAAAAGTGAAAATAGTCTAGTTTTAACATCGATGTAACAACGCTGACCCTTTTCCATCAAACCTTAATTGAATCTGGGTTGTCTTTTTCCATTGTGTCTTGGTTTGGGAGCCTATCCCTGCAGGACAAAAACTCCCTCAACCAAATCATAAAGTGGGCTAGTAGGCTGATAGGTGAGTCTTAACTCAACATACATCTTAAGCACAAGGCCAACTCAATTTCTTTGGATTGGTCCCATCCTTTACATGCTGAATTACAGCTACTCCGCTCTGGCCGTCATTATGTGGCTTCTAGGGGTAGAACCAAGCTCTATAGAGATAGTTTTGTAACTGCAGTGATTATGCTATTGAATAAAATTGGAACGCGTGATGCACCTCATCTATAGCAATTAGAGATCTTCAGTGGCTCTCACCATCAGATACAGACACAAAAATCAGCCTTTAGCATCTGTATGGAACGCACCGGGCAGAGCAGTAGCTCGACCGCGACGCTGTAAGATTCATTCATTCATCTTCTTCCGCTTATCCGGTAACGGGTCGCGGGGGTAGCAGCTCCAGCAGGGGACCCCAAACTTCCCTTTCCCGAGCCACATTAACCAGCTCCGACTGGGGGATCCCGAGGCGTTCCCAGGCCAGGTTGGAGATATAATCCCTCCACCTAGTCCTGGGTCTTCCCCGAGGCCTCCTCCCAGCTGGACGTGCCTGGAACACCTCCCTAGGGAGGTGTCCCAGGGGGCATCCTTACCAGATGCCCAAACCACCTCAACTGGCTCCTTTCGACGCGAAGGAGCAGCGGCTCTACTCCGAGCTCCTCACGGATGACTGAGCTTCTCACCCTATCTCTAAGGGAGACGCCAGCCACCCTCCTGAGGAAACCCATTACGCTGTAAGATGATGTAGTAATATGAGCGACAACGGTAGACAAGTGGTATGAAAGACCATTATCCACGTACGGAAGTTGGTTGGGGTGGTGGATGGGTCAAACAACACAGGACTTCTACCCAAGAGACTGGGGTTTGTGTCCCGTTCTTGTCCCGCGTGTCATTGAAGCGTACATTTTGTAACCCCACCCACCATCTTTTCCTAAACCCAACTCTCCCGTTCTTGTGCTGCATGTCAGTTAAACGTACCTCCTGACCCAGAGCGTCAAAAAATGACGCCAAGAGTCCCGACCAAGCGCGTTTAAATATGACGCTAAAGGAGACTTTTCGGGTCAATAAGAAACGCCAAAGGCACCTGACCAAGCGTCACTTTTTTGACACGATGGGAGTGATGTGTTGGGCTGAACTTTGTCCCGTTTCGGTCGGCTGTATTGTAGCAAAGTTTGTTTGAGAGTGTCTGTTATGATGTTTTATGATGAAGTTGATGTTGAGTTTTACCTGGACTGCTGTACCCTGTCTGCACAACAAATTTACCCTCGGGGAGTAATAAAGAAGCCTAAACTAACCTTTAATCCTGTTGGATGTGAAGCCTGGAACTAGAAGCGACCTGCATGAAGACAGGGATGGAGGAAAGATTGTATTTGGTTGACCTGAGTGTGTGTGGCCTGTCCTCCCTCAAGCTTAAGAAAACCAATTGCATGTCAGCACTTCGGTCTGCCCTCATGTCTCGTAATAGTCTTGGGTGTCAGAACCTCTGATAAGTTGGGCTCTTTGATGTTGTACCAACTTAAAGTATCCATCCCTTTCCTGGAATCATCTCAAAGTATGAAGCATCTTCAGCCTACACCTGCTGTGACTGCAATTAACCGACTAATTGTCCTGCTGGATCGCAAGAAAAACTAGATCTAAAGCTTCTTCTTTTTATTCAGGCTGACAATGTCATTGCCTCTTCTGGGTTTTTAAGATGAATATCTCAGTGCGGTAGATGCTAAACCATTAAGAAGTTGCTCCCCAAGTTATAAAACATCCCATCGGTGTTGTTCTGTGTGCGGTCCGAAGACAGCAGTTCACAAGATGTTTCATACTTGGTATCTTTTCAAGGTATGAGTTGAATCTAAAGTGGTATTTTATCATTAAAATACTTCAGAAAGTAGCTCACGGCTCTGTTTTTGTTCATATGCTTAGAAGTGTATGCCTCTTGTGTCTCTTTTGTGCAATCAAATGAAACTTGTTGGATCGCTTTCATGAAGAGAATTGCATACTAAGATCCACCCAAACCCCTGCTGCGAAATAGAGCGGGAAAGGGATAAATCTTCCTCTGACTCGCCTTCCTCTGAAGTTGTACCTTGTTGGCAGCAGAAGATGCAACCGTCATTAAGTGAGGCCGCTTCTCCCCTGTTAAAGCGATTGCTACTTCAGAGAAAGGCAGATCATGTAGCAGGAGGTCACAGTGGAAATGGGACTAAAAATAGCCCTGGTCCAGGCACAAAGTCCCGAGGATACACGGCTCTAGTCGCATTAGTATTTGACTCTCATACTCCATCCTGTTTCCCTGGAAAGGGATGTCCCCTCCAGATGTGTTTAAACCTGTAGCTTGTTTTTTTTATATTAAATAATACTTAAGTATGTTTTTTCCACCAAAACAGATCAGTAAGCTACTGGCTTAGCCGCATCAGAATGAAAGAGGCTGAAAATTGAAAAATGCTCCCAACACACCCCACCCCTTCCTCCACATAGGCAAAAGCATGACAGACTCAAAGCCCAAAGATAAACCTGTTGTTGTAGAGACTTGATGTTGGTAAGTATGCATATCAAGTTGCATTTAATAAAGAAAAAAGGTTCAGGTTACTCTATTTGTACCCGTAGGTAAATGTGTTGCGCAGATAAAAAGTGCAGGGCATCCATGACACACCACAGACAACATACATTTACAATGGGACAATACATAAAACAGTTAAAATGCTCCAGAGCTATTCAAGATGCTTATCAACGAAAGCACTGATCACCATAACATACCTGAAAAAGTAAAAACTGAATAAAATATTCTAAAAAAAGATAAATGAATAGATATTATATACACAAATACAGGCTCCAGAAATATTTTGTGTATATACACAAATGCAGGCTTCAGAAAGATTTTGTACAAATTGTGCAATGTTTCTTACAGCTTGTTAATCATGTGTGATTGCAGCTGGGACACAGCTGTTTTTATATTGTTTGGTTTTACACCTTGGAATTAAAAACCTCTTTCCAGAAGGAAGCAGCTGAACTTGTGCAAAGGGTGCAAGCTGTCATTTTGAAATGGAATCGGTTATCCGCTGTAGCTGCGTAGTGTACAGGGACGCCGGGTACTTCTGGGATTCACCGATAAGCATATTGGACCATTCCACAATTTATTTCCACCGGTTCTTTACAGAAAGACTTCCAAACCAAATGAGAAAGAACTATGGGGTTGTTCTTTTTTACAACGTGGGTCTTTCTTGTGTAGCTGAAGGCATCAGTTTAATCAAACATGATAACATGTACTCACTGCAGTTATTAACAAGATTTTTAAATCCCGCAACATCGCTGAGAAGAATAGACAAGAAAAACAAGCATTCAGATGATAGGACAGTTTGCCCAGATTATCGAAACCACTTTCATTTTGGTGGTAAAACTGAAACTGATTGCAATTCGGGCTTGGGTCATAATTTTAATGTTTGACATTAATTTCAAAATTTTCAAAATATATGTAAGCTGGGGGCTTGTTTACAACCTGTTGGTTGGCTTGTGTTTTGTGTTTCGTCATATTCATCTTTAGCAATGACACTACGTTCCAAAATGTCAGTGATTGCTTTAGGCGAGTACAATGTTATCATAACTGATCGAACCGATGGCTAGAGCTTCAAAAATAAAACCAAAGATGAAATAAACCCTATTTTTCCTTTAATATGGATCAGTGTACTGTATGTTTGCTGAAGGTGTAAGTTATATCACCCTTCTAATTTTCAATCTTTGCATATTTTAAGGGTTTATCCCTATGTCAGCATCAACATGCTTAGGAATTTTCATGGCAATCTGCCTATACACGATTTAAGAAAGAAACGTTTCAACAAAGTTTGCCTGACAAATATCTTGATGGTTGAATCAATGCCTCATTAACTCAAGTGAGCTTATAATTAAAGGCAGGGTTGGTGATGTTGAAAAGCTAGGAAGATTTGAAAGTATCTCCTCGGGGCTCCGACCCACACAAGCACCGCTGCGCCACTCAGAGCAGAGCGGAGAAAGGACCGCAGTTTTACTCACCGTTAAGCTAACAGCTAATATTATCATACCGACGACGTAACTTGAGCTCAGGCTCTAACATGGGAGGGGTAGAGTACGCACAGCGTGGCAAGGAGGCATTTCATTGGTTCTTTCCAAGCAGACCGCGAGGCAGTGATTGGTGGGTGTTGTTACAGGATTACAGCAACTACAGATGACGGATCTTTTTTCGCTGCTTTTTCAGAGCCAATAAGTCATTTGTTGCTGTCGGGGTGTAAAGACCATTTCAAACAACATATAAAATAGTGTTTATTGGAAATAGTCACCAACCCAACCTTTAGGTGGAAAATGTGGTCTAATAATTATGCCAAAGAATCAGTAAGAAGGTCATCTAAAAAATGGTGTTATCATCCTGGGACCATGGGAATTTGTGGTAGTGTTTATTAAGGAAGGCAATACTTTTAAGGTAGCTTGCCATGTGCCGATTTTCAAGGAAAAACTGTGACCCAATGAATGCAAGTTAAACGGACAGGGGGCAATCCAAAATAATTCAGATTTCTTTCTTCAGGGGACCATGAATCTTAGTACAACATTTTATCACTATCTGGCATATTGGGCATCTCTGTATGGAAAGCTGTTTTTTTTCTGAACATTTTGATATGAAACACATACGGATCAGTTATATGTAAATACCTTAAAAAGGTGGATTTAAAAAGATATGTGAAAATACCCTTAGACCTCAGAGGGTTAAGAGCAAACAACTGGTGAATAAAGTTGTTATAAATTATTGTTCTTACATTATAAATAAATAATTTCAATTGAACCATATGGCCTTTGCAATAAACAAGCCTTTCTTTTAATCTTTAATGTAAACATTTTATTTTTGTTATTTAAGATAAAATACTATTTCAGTTGCACTTTTGATAAGAGGACACATCTGCTGTTTTGCACATTTTATATAAATAAAGGAATATTTTTCAGTCATTTCATTCTCTTAAAAAAAAAATTGTGAGAATCGTTGAGAAAATTGTGTCGTGAACTTAAAATCGTGAATCCTATCGAATCGTGAGTTGAGTGTATCGTTACATCCCTGATGGACACTACTCATCACATTACATTTCATTTAGCTGATGCTTTTATTTAAAGCGACTTCCATTCAAACACCGGTGCAGCATCTGGAGTAATTTCGGGGTTCAGTGTCTTGGGCGGGGATCGAACCACCCAATCTCCCAATTGGTACACGACCGCCCACACAGCCCACAAATCATCCTCAACTGTCGCCCGTCTTTGCGACGGAGCGGGAGCTGCGGGACCGCCAACGCATTTTCAAATTTGTGAATATGGCAGGCGAGGACGCTGCAGCGGTTGTGATTGAAACAGCGAACTCCAAACTATGCAAATGTAATTCATACTTTTATTTTTAAATAAGTACCATTACACTGCAGTTAAATAATGAGAAAAGAAGCCGGTAGATATATATTGTCGGACGAAAATAGTTAATGGTAATGCCCCCCGGACGCAATTTACCATTAAAAAGAAGAGAAAGAAGAGTAATTTCCGGTCTCTGCATAATGGCCGTGTGCGATTTGAGACAACGCTACCCTGTCGAAATGTAGGCGCAACACAAGTGAGTACATAGTGTACACAGAGTACTACGTGTAAGTGTACTTACAGAAGTAGCCGAAGCAGACACACTGTAAGATAGCTGAGATACCTAGGTCAAGCCTCCAAAACACTTGATCCAACATGTCCCATAATGCAACTGCCTGGTAAACACACATGGCTTTCAAATCTCACACCCCCAGCTTGTAATGCAGACCCTTTGATCTCACCATGACTTCTACTGATGAGTACATACTGTATGCACTGCAAAGACCGTTACATCTGTACATGGTTGTCTTTCAGTGAATAGAGGGCAGCGAGTGTGGCTAACGTGTGGGGTGTATTATTGCTCTTAATCCTGAGTAAAATAACACATTAAGCTTGTTGTTAATCCACGCTGAAGGGAAAACGAGAGAAAGCCCATCGGCCAGATCTGATGTATGGGCTCGGAGCGACTCGTGTTATGATCTGTTAACGGTATACCAAAGCCACTGTGTAGTTTTCAGAAAATGTGGTGGCTTAGCAGTGTTGGGGATTTACTGGAGGTCACAAAGTCAGGTGGGGTTGTTTCCTCCACCCAGCTCCTACAGGCATACTGCTGGATTTAGTCAGTCTGTCATGAACAATTCGTACATATGAAGGTCAGCGCAAATTCTTTCAGGAAGACTTCTAATTACTGCAATCACCACTATATCTCCTGTGGTGTCTTAAATAGTAGTGCTGTGATGCTGTATGAAGAGGAATCCGCTGACACTGATCTTGATTATAAAAAGGTTTATTACAAACAAAGATTCAGCATCAATTTTACAAACTCCTGCAGGAAGCTTGGAGAACGACCAACTCAAATTCTTCCAAAAGTCGTTCTGCCTTTCCTTTGTGTGAGCAACGTATATATCTTATGCATTGTATGACCTAACGTGGGAGGGTGTATGTGTTAGTATATCAACTGGCCAATCGTAGCCTGTTATCTGGCACAACTCCAAAAAAGGTATCTTCTGTCTTGGGGGAAACTCTGCTCATGTTAACAGTTTCCAGATGTTCTCAGTAAGTGTAAAGCAAAGTTCATAGGACTCCCTTATAACAAACATTTAAGCAAAGTTTATAGAAAGTTATTGAATAGTCATATACTACACTCCCTAAATCTATTCAGCTGTTAAGAGGTGTTCACTCTTCAGTAAACCAATCAGAATTGGCCATGAAATTCATGATCCAATCACAGCATGACATCCTGCTTTAAATGTCTCTCTCCTTGCTATCAGCTGTCTTTTCAGGCAAACGTGCAACCCTCCTCCTCCCCTTCCACCTCCGGTCGTCGTCAACCACCGCAACCTGAGTCCCTTTCCGGCAGACAGGTCCTTCGTTCGGCCTCCGGGTTCCTTCTTCTCCATCACCAGCGTCTAGGCTCCATCAAGGGGGGAATATGTCTGTTTCTCTACCCCTTTAATATTTTTAACGATGGAGTCTAATCCCCAAAGACTCTGTACATTTCATGTACATTTCATATTATGCTTATCTACAATAAATATTTGCATATATGCAACAAAGTCTCTCCTGATTGAAATAGCTACGAAAGGTAATGCACTGTAATTTGTATGTATTCCACATATTTTTTAGCCTGGTTAACACCAGACCCTTCTCAGTTGTAACTGAGAGTGAGTCTGGGGAAGGTTCATCCACAGCCCATTTCCAAAGGGGCGTCACCAACGGACGCCGCTCAAATGTCTCTGGGCGCAATTGGATAGTCCTTCAACCAATCAGACCAACGATCCGGGTGACGTAGCAGCGACAGCGCCATCAACGGGTTGCTGCGCTTCGGTGGATGTCATGTTGAATGTAAACAAAAAGCTGCTTGCCGTCGCTGTGCTATCGCCATTGTGTAAAGCCCGCCTCAACGGTTGTGATTGGTGCCTCGATTTGGAAAAATTGGTAATGGGCTTGAATGGGCTCTTGGCCAGACTGATTTGCAGAGCAAATCTCAAATTTGACGGAAGTTCGTCAGGGTTTTCCCAGGCTACATATTTTTTGCTGTATGCATCACATTGCACTGCTGCTGTAATAACAACGCTGTGGATTGCGTAAAGAGGTCAGGGTGGATGGCTGGGTCATAAAACACAGGGCTTTCAACCCAGGAGAGCGGACTTTGCGTCCCCGGATAAACACAAGACTTTGTTCGTGTCCCTGGAGTGTTTTAATCCAGACCACAATCTTTTTTTCTAAACTTAACTAGTCGTTTTGTTGCCTAAACTTAACTGAGGGCACCACATAACTTCACTTTTTGTCGGCTAAACTTTTTGTAATCGCTGCTGAAACGACCCTTGCCTCGCGAGCCCTGTACCCAGCTCAAAGTCACCTTTTGTCAGCTAAACTCAACTAGCAACAGCCTCTGAAACGGCCGACAGCTCACGGGGCTCTGAAGCCAGCTTCCAATCACCTTTTGTTGGCTAAATTTAACTGTAAAGAAGGCTAAACTTAACTCTCATATGAGCGGTCGTCACGTGACCAGTCAGCAGCCGCCTTATTCCATAGGATATCGTTGTCACGTCTGCTCGTCAAGTTGATTTTTATACATCACACCCTGTGCATTGTCATGACCTGGGGGAAAGACAGAGAATGACTGCCCAGGCTCTCCTATTTATGGACATGTGAGCAATCAGTTGGTCCCCGTGTCAATCATCAGTCCTCATTAGCCAATCCAGTGCTTAATTTGTAAAGTGGGAGGTCCCGGAGTGCAGAGGGGGGGTGGATCCGGCGAGTCAAAACAGGTGTTCGAGGTAACGGAACAAAAAAAAAATTACACTGCCTAGGTAGCTTCTCTGACTAAAGAAACCTAAACAATGATGTGTGTACATCAGGGCAATGTTTATTTTTATTTCAGAACATGCACTGCATCGGTGCGAAATGTAAAAAAAATTTTAAATAAAAAAAAAATACACTGCAACAATCGTTTTCACAAGCAGCAATTATCCAATCGGACTATTAAATTAACCAAAAAACCCACCGTGGTCTCCACATTCTTGATCGGCAGAAGCGGTTTTTGCTTGTTTGGGATCCGACTGGCCAGCGTTTTTGAAAAAGTTAAGCAAACTTTGTTGTCTTTTTGACATCAGAGTGAAATCTAACAGCAATCTCAACCAGCACAAGCGCTTGTGTCACTTGAAGTGCAGCGCCGTGCTGTTGAAGTGCCTCCCTCCCCCCTCCGTCCCTCTCCCCCCTCCGTCTTACCCTGAAAATTCACCTCAAAACGCATTGAAAATGCAAACACAAGATTTTTGTGGAACTTCAATGGGGAATAACGTCTTAAGAATCTCCTGCATTTTCAAGCTTTTTGGTCTAAACGTCATACCCAAATTAAAATTGGTACAGCTCCCATATACTTTGACACTCAGGGATGTGCCTGGTATCACTGGAATGAAAACACTCTCAAGTTTTTGTTCCAAGTGTCAGGGTGATTCTAGGCCTTACTGACACAGAGTTACAGAGGCTAGAATGGAGGGTTTCTATTTCCGTCCAAGTCATACATCTGTAAAATGATTAAAATACACTGCTGTGAACACATATTCCAGGTGACAGACAATCCAGGACATTAGCCACATGTCTCAGCTTACTACAGAAAAAATCCAGAAGCCAAAAGACTCAAAAATTGATTTTATATGAATTTTTTTCTACATATATGTCTGTGCGTTTTTCTGATTTTTATTTGAAAAGTGCAAAGAAAAAAGCCAATAAAGTACAAAATAAAACACTTCTCAAATACACAAACACATCCACATCAATCCTACGGAAGTGCCTTAAACCTGCATTCTATCTGAATTCCAGCAGGGGGCGAAACGTGCGGTTGCAAAAAGGAGGTCCATTTCTATAGAAGTCTATGGCGAAATGACCCACTTCTCACTTGATTTATTACCTCAGTAAACATTTCAATTAAGAGTTTATATTCTCAATCGCTAGTTTTAAGTCTTCTGCAACACAGAATGATGTTAATTTTTTGAATTATGGTCTCGTTGATTTTAAAATCGGCGATAAAGCAGGGGGTGGTTTAGGGCGTGGCTATGATGTGATTGACAGTTCGCGGCCTGTCAATCATGACAGAGGTTTAGCAAAGCTTATCCATGGCACGTAAACTTCACTTTGGGGGTTGACCAGCTTTCGTCTTCGTGACTGTGACAGTTGGTCGCCTAATAATGTCTTGTTCAACGTTCGGTTGTACGACAAGACACTCAAAGGAGTCGGCAGTTCAGTTTTTCCGGTAAGTAACGTTACATTTTGTTTTAATACCGTTTTTCGTTAGCCAACGTTAGCATCCCAATGAATATCAGTTAGCTAGCTAGATTGCACCTTGCTAACCAAGCTAGCGGGCTAACTAATAACGTTATGCAGACCAGACCGTATAAACGGATTAAAATTAATATATTTAACGTTACAGTCGTATACAGTAGGTATGCACAACGGTCTCGCCGGTAATCTGTTTTTAACCATATGTGATGTTATTGCTAATCGATGCGCATATAATGGTAATGTTAGCTTAAAGTCAAAGCCTGATATAGCTAACGTTATAGTGCAAATTCATATAAACCCTATTCGCACGGGATTAGAATCATTTTGGGACCGCGTGTGATTTAGAAAGTACCCCCTCACATCTGAGTTTTGTGTGGGGCATTCGCACGGGACAAGATGCTTTTACTTGAATATACTGAAATATATGTACCCCGCCCGAGAGTTGGGCAACGTTACCCGGAGGCGCCCGAAGGACAGGCACAGACACCCACACAGCATCACCCGTCACCCTCACCTCGGACAAAGCCGCGCTGGAGCGCGTCGACGGACGGGGCAGTAGGCCAGAATATCCGTTTTTGCAAAAAAATGTCGCACATGAAAAAATATATATATTATTGTAAAGTTACATAAGTGTTCTATCTTCAAAAATCTTCAGTTCTGCAGCCAAATGTATAAAGCACCAGGTTCAATATTCTTTTCTCAAAATTCTAAATGCATTATTTCAGACTGTTAATGTACCCAACAAGCATGCTGCAGGAGTTATTAACCACTGTTGTTGATGCTGTTACACTGAGGTCTTTCTTCCACTTACTGTAGTTGTGTCTGCTAATCTATTTGAAGATCTTCTGTCAGCACATAGTCTGTTTTAAGATGAGTCACATACATGTTACAATCTATATTTACAAATTCTGTTTATTACTAAAATGTACATATCACTAAAAAAGTGTTGCGTACAATACACATTGTCAAAGATAAATTTGACATGTAGGAGTATGTTTACTTAATACTGCATGTCCTCAACTGAAGCATGCCTTCATGTACAAGCTCATATATTTATATAATTCATTGTGATCTACCATGCCTTAACTACATGTTTGTCTTTTACAAAGGTGTCCACACTGAAAACTGAATGACCAGAGCCAGAGAGAAGACCTGGTGTATAGAGCAGCGTATTTGGTGCCATTCATCTTGTTGTGGAAAACAGATTGCATTGACCACATCCAAAGTTCTCAAATGTGTTCTGATTATAACGATGCCAGAAAATCATTTTCGGTTCAGCTTCTTCGCTGAAAGGACAGACCAACTTTTAGCATTTTAGCAGTCATTGGTATTTAGAGGTTCAAAATGTGAGTCCTGTAATAGATGTGTCCTCTTGTGTTACTGTTAGGCCTGCTGCTCCTAGGTAGCTTCTCTGTCTCTCCTCCCTCCCTCTCTCTGTCTGTCTGTCTCTCCTCCCTCCCTCCCTCTCTCTGTCTGTCTGTCTGTCTCTCCTCCCTCCCTCTCTCTGTCTGTCTCGTATTGCAGGACTGGAGTCCAGAGTGTGGGAGTCTGGGTTCCAGCTGCCTCTCATCTACCACAATCAACCAACAATTTGTGATAATACTTTTGTTATAATGAATTTGCAATAACCTTACACAGATTAAACAGCACCTAGTGCATTTTCAATTACCTACTAAACACTTGACTATGTATGTCAAAATAAATATGTCTATAAATTAATCTAAAAGGATTTTGGTGAAGTGTTTTCATGGTGATTAAAATTGACAAGTACATAAAGACACACAAGAAAAGCACAAACTACATTTCCCTGATCCTTTGTCAACATTCAAGTATGGTAACATTTCAGAAATCATATTTTTGTTGATTAAAGCCAAAATAGACTTTTAATCAATTACAAATTTTATCAAATTACCAATGTCTTCTTGTATGACTACAATATTGTGTCTGTTCCTATAGTTGCTTCAGAAAAACAAATGTAGCTTTAGAAAGACCTTTATTTCACATTGAAATGGGCATTAACTTCAAAAACTACATAAACCACAAATAACACTGGCAATATTTTTAAGATTATGTTAGGGTTAGGGGTTAAATTGATGAATTAAATAATGTAGTTCACCTTTTACAATCCGGTGTACATTCCACACATAAAACACTGCTGTGGGTCAAGGTAAGACATGTCTGCATATGAAAAAAAGGGTAGTTGAATCACTAGTGTCACATTGTTAATTACAGTAGAAATGGTTGACATTACAAACCACAATATAAAAATATAGCTTAACATATAAAGCTTAAAACACTTGTGCAGCACTCTATTCAGTCAAGTCCAAATGCCTGGGTAAAGAAATAAAAGCTGCCTTTACAATTACAGTGATTTGTTAAGCTATATTTTTATATTGTGGTTTGTAATGTCAACCATTTCTACTGTAATTAACAATGTGACACTAATTAAGCCCTGAGCCAATCCCCAGATCCCAGCAACCAAAGGGACTTAATAGGCCTAGGAGCCGTCACACCCCCCTCCTCAAGAGCAATGTCCCACCACTACCTTGAAAAAAAACAAACAAAACTCTTAGATACAATAAATCACATTTTTATATTAAACATCCGACCACGTCATTATCATCTAACACCCATTGAGTTCAGCGCATTATCTACATAATCCATTGGCCATAAATCCAAGGAAGCACTGTAGTGGTGAAGGGACTTGAAACATGAAAACCATAGGCAGTTCTAACAAACATTATGACAATGGTGCACGCGACAGAGCATCTGCCACCACATTGCCACTGGTTTAACCTGCATCTGAAATGGAGCCACCAGTTCTGTTACAATACCAGGTGTAGGACTCTGAATAGTGGCAGCCAACACTCGCGACACTCTTTTTTCCAATGACCTATTTGATGGCAATAATTACACAGTTGGGTCACTTTTTTTCTGTAGAATGCTGTTCCAACTTTGGGGACATAAACCCTGCCTTGGGAAAGTTTTCATTGTTGTACCACTTACCAAAGATACGGCCAGCACTGCAGCCTCACTTGGACACTTGACCTTGTGTTCGTTAACATAAGTCGCAACATAATTGGGCACAGAGTGTTTAAACTGCTCTAGAACCACTAAATCACACAGTGTCTCAAATGTTGTAACACCTGAAGAAGAGCACCAACGATTAAAATGTAATTTCAAATCCCTGGCAAACTCAACATGTGTTTGTTCACCAGTGTTTTCGCAGCCCCTGAAGTGTTGGCGATATGCCTCAGGAACGAGCTCATATGCCTTTAAGACAGCTGATTTTACCGTTCTGTACTCTTTACAGGCTTCAGAAGACAGATCTGAGTAAGCCTGCTGTGCTTTACCAGTAAAAATGTACTGTAACAACAAAGTTCGCTCCTCATCATGCCAGTCTCTTGAATCTGCAAGCCGCTCAAACAAACTGAAGAAAATATCTACATCACTTTCATTAAACTTTGGCAACAACCTCAAATTGCTTGCGACATCAAAACATGAATGAGGCGTTTCCAAATTCAAAGCTGATGCAGAAAGTTTGCCCTCTTTCAGCAATGTCAATTTTTGAACTTCCAAATCAAATTTCAGTTGTTCCCTTCTGAATTTGATTTTCTCCAATTCTTGTTCATGTTCCATTTTCAGTACTTACACCACTATTACCTCCCTCGTCCCCCAGTACTGCCTCTTCCTGCAAGTTGGTCATTAAGATACCCTTCAGGGTTTCCTTTGTGCACTTGGGGTCAACAACAATAGAGTAGTGCTGAGCAATCTTCTTCAGCTGTTCTTTATTACATTGTTCCAGCAACTCACTTGAGGGACCCTGAATGAAATTTTCCACAATATTAGACATAACAAATGCCACAGAATGAAAACCAGCGTATGCAAGCTTTTCGTGCGTATGCAACGTTTATACATGAGGCCCCTGGTGAGGTTTCATTATAAGCCCCCCACGGGTTTCTGACCTTTCCAGCACACACTCTTTCTCTTTCGTTGTGAAAAACCTATGTTGCGATTTATGTTGTACTGTTTTTTTTTTTTTTTTTATGAATGTGCAAACCAATAAACCAAAACCAAACCAAAACAAGTGAAAAAAAAACTTAACTTTGAATACTGCTTCAGTATATGGTAATATTTTCACCGCATGTTTTGCTGTTACCAAGTGTCCAAACAATCGATACATGCAGTTTAACTATTAGTGTATGATTGAAGGCCAAAGCACAGTGGCTCTTATGTGTCTAACATTCATTCTCAGTCATTCATTCTCAGTATTAGAGGACCACTAAGGCCTATATAAAAGAGACTTCAGATACAGTATTAGGGGACCACTAAGGTCTATATAAAAGAGACTTCAGATACAGTATTAGGGGACCACTAAGGTCTATATAAAAGAGACTTCAGATACAGTATTAGGGGACCACTAAGGTCTATATAAAAGAGACTTCAGATACAGTATTAGGGGACCACTAAGGTCTATATAAAAGAGACTTCAGATACAGTATTAGGGGACCACTAAGGCCTATATAAAAGAGACTTCAGATACAGTATTAGGGGACCACTAAGGCTATATAAAAGAGACTTCAGATACAGTATTAGAGGACCACTAAGGTCTATAAAAGAGACTCAGATACAGTTTAGGGGACCCTAGGCCTATAAAAGAGACTTCAGATACAGTATTAGGGGACCACTAAGGCCTATATAAAAGAGACTTCAGATACAGTATTAGGGGACCACTAGGCCTATAAAAGAGACTTCAGATACAGTATAGGGGACCACTAGGTCTATAAAAGAGACTTCAGATACAGTATTAGGGGACCACTAAGGTCTATATAAAAGAGACTTCAGATACAGTATTAGGGGACCACTAAGGTCTATATAAAAGAGACTTCAGATACAGTATTAGGGGACCACTAAGGCCTATATGAAAGCATTCAAAAAGCAGCATGTCATAGAACCCATAGAAAAAAAACTCATATCATAAATCAAGTGATTGAACCTCAACCCCCGCAAGTCTTAAATAGTATGGCATGATACCCACCAAACAACAGGGCTGTGACTGCTGCTGTCACAGTTTGTAGAGAATCAATTAGAAGATTGTTTCAAGCTTGCTACATCAAAGGTAACTGTAGTAATGTGTTGATTTAGGCTCGCTGCCGTTTTTGTTATTTCAAACCAAATTAAAGGCACTTTTGAAACGTGCATAATTAAATGATTTTGTATTTGCCAAAAAAGACATTCAGCTTATTACATTAAATGTCACAAACAGCAGAAATGTGTAAATTGGTAGACATGTTACAATTATTACATAAATGTCTAACTGTCAATTATTTTACATAATCACAGTTTCTTTGTTTAACGGTAATTAGTTGCCAACATTAGATAAGGTCCCAAGGCGTCTGACTGACTGGTAATTGTTGATTTTGTTCAGATATGCCAAATAGTAATTGTATTGTAAGTGATTATTAGTTGGACTGTATATATTGTTAGTTGCTGTGACGTGACCCTTTACACGTTCATAGCAACAAAAACGACGAGGGGGAGATACAGTTAGAAAAAGGTTTTATGATAATAAAGAGGCGTTGTTGACTTCCTAGGCATGAGGCCTATGAAGGCGTGTATTTGTGTTATTACATTATCTGGGTCACATGACAGTGATATAACCAAAACATGGAGCCTGGAATTCATTCAAAACTTGAATTTGTTTTAAAAAGTTATAAATACATTTTTTTTTCATTCTGTTTTGATTACTTTTCTTTAGTTATGTAGGTTGCTTCTGTTGTTTTATTATTACTATTATTATTATTATTATTATTATTATTATTATTATTATTATTATCATCACCGGGTGGATTGCATAGATATGTGTGTGTATATATATATATATATATATATATATTTAAAAAAATTGCAACGATATGAGAATTGTAATGGATTGTAAATTTAAGTGAATGAGTTTATTAGTTTATGAGACAATTTATTGTTAATCGCAATTATTTCTGAGACAATTAATTTTACAGCAAAATTTTGAATTGTTACAGCTCTAATCATTTGCGTTTATCACTATAGTGACATTCCATCCCGTGAGGGGACATGAGCTCATGGGAACGTCACAACATCAACAACAACCACAGTTTTTGTTTTCCTTATTTATTTATTTTTAGCTAAAGCTTTAAGCATTGCTCATTGATGGATGGATCAGCTACCATCTGGAGATATCGGCTTAATTTGCAGTGACTGTAGACTCATCATATCGGACCAACCAGTACCATCTGTTACCTTCAGGGAGGAGATTCCGTTCCCTGCCCCAAAGATCCAAACGAGCCATGCCTACCTTTGTGCCAGCATCCATCTAGTCTCGCATTGCCAGACCTTCCTCCACAGCGCTGCGGGGGAGGGTCTGGCTAGTGCACACAGCATTGTGGGATGGGAGAAAAACATGCTCTTGGTTTATTGGCATTTCTATAAACCAATCACAATCGTCTTGGGCGGCGCTAAGCACCGGACGGAGCAACGGTGCCTCTGTAAAATAGCCTCGGGAAGGAACTTGTTTTGGTGGAACATGTACGATCAAAGGTTGTTTTAGTCGTGCAACAGAAAACTCAGATTGGACAGATAGTCTAACTAGCTGTCTGGATTTACCCTGCAGAGATCTGAGGAGCAGTTAACCATAGTCCTCAGAAATCCACCGCAGTTTAGAACGCCAAAACAAAGAAAGCGGAAGGTAACAGATATCTGGCAAAAATGAGGGGCATCCGGCGGAATTTTCGACGACTTCGGAGCAATCCGGGAAGTGGAACGTCATTGATATAGACTAGCATCCACCAGACTGTTGAACAAACAATAACCCCCCCCCCTCCCCCATCGCTCCAGACCTCAACCTATTATCCCTTCCCACCCCTCTTCTCTTACCCACAGTTTTTTTAGTATTTTTAAGTAGTTTTTTTTTTATTCTCACATAAAATTACTGACTATGTATTGTTGTATGTTTTGTGTGAATGTGCCTGGCCACAAATGAAGTTCCCTCACGGGAAAAATAAAGTGCTTTTTTTTGACTGGAGTATATAGCTTTAGCTGCTTGCTTCACCTCCCCCAGTCTAACTCAGCTTGCCTGCAGTGTTAGCCTAGCCTAGCCTAGCTATGCCTCGCTGCATGGCATGCCCCACTCCAGCAGAGATGAGCAGATTAAGCTGGCTGCGGTTTCTCCTGTTTACAGCTCAGATTAGCACAGGCACCAATCTGTTACGCCATCAGGCAGCTGTTACCCTACACATGACACTTTGTCCCAATGGAAGAACAGACACAGAAATAAAAAGGGGCCCAAAACTGGTTGTAAAAGAGCATCCGGTGTCAGTGAAAGTATTTTGAGATTCTGTATTGAAGGGAATTTCTGATATTACACAATTGTGGGTGTTACTGTGTATCACCATGTATTGTGTTGAAGAAACGGTGCACAAGGATGTCTCTGGGACTACTTCATTTGCTTTTGTGCCGGTTTATTTAGCATAAGATGATTTCTGTCAGATTTGGAAATTTGATTGATGTTCTTGCCAAAAAAAAGTAAAATATTATCATGACCAAAAGTCAAAAATGGATCAAACTACAGCATGTAAATACCATCCAGATTGACAAATACTGTGATTTTGCTTTTAAAGCTGCAAACTCACATAGAATTCTACAGTTCCTCTCAGCTACAGAGCCTTTTACCAAGCAGCAGCTGAAAAACCCACTGTACTCTACCTGCTCAGCTGACAGACACAGTTAGAGACTAGCTGGGGAACATAGTTGAACATTTAGCAGCTAAAAAGATAGATTGTTTTCTTAGGGGTTGGTGGAGACCAAACCAGAGCAAAAAAGTTAGTAAATATTGGACTTACAGTACATTCATCAGGTGGACATAAAAATTAGCCTGAAACGCCAGTTAACACAGAACTATCTAAGAAGCCTTCATCGGAAACTGTTTGGAAAGGGGCACGCACTTTCTTAAAATACCTGACACGTGATTGGGTGAACCATCTGTCTATTACGTTGTTGTTTGGAACGAACAGTTGTGGCCGTTACACACATCTAAACCACGCCTGTGGCTGCCAGTAGCTCCTCACTGGACTCTGATTGGTGCGATCCGCTGTTCAGACAGAAACGCATTACTTGAAGCCTGACAAGATGGATTTTTGTGTGATGTGGGATCCTGTTATCCTCTCATCCGGTGATTTTGGGAGAATCCAGCTACCCTGCAAGGTTACACAGACATGACCCCAAAGTAATATTAATGTTGCTGCATGTATAAACAGGGAACTGTTTGCTAAGACATTAGCCATATCAACTTAAGGCCATAATTTGGCAAGTGTGTGTGTGTCTGTGTGTGTTTAGCTTGTTGTGGGGTTCTGCCAGAAAAGGAAAGAAAAACAGATTACTTCAGCTTTGCAGCAAAAATAAGTTGTTTTATTGCACTGCATACACTAAAGAGCCTGCTGTTGTTTGTAATTAGGCAACTGTCTGCTAACACCTTGGCCATAACAACTTTATATGTCATCAATGTTGTATTAGGAACATGTTTCTCTCCCTGCAAGTGGCAAAATAAGATAATTCATTATTCAGCTTTAAACTACCTGTAACTTAACTTAGACTTAGACTTCTCTTTATTGATCCTTTTGGGATGACTCCCGCAAGGAAATTAGATTTCCAGCAGCAGATTTCAGCATCTTACAAAACACTCTTTAAATAAAGATGTATAAAAAATACAATATAGAAAAAATACAGTATAAGAATAACAATAACAATAAACTTTTAGCTAAATATTTTTTACAAAAAGTAAACAAACAGTAAACAACAATAAACTTCAGATAAATAAAGATAAATATATAGATATATACGACTGTATGGTATTGTGTTATTATACAGTTAATAAATAAATGACATTTAGCATAAATTAGCAGTTAAGAGCAGTTAGAGTGTCCAGGTATGTATGTGAGTAGATTATTAATGTATTGCACAGTGAATGAGTGAGTGGCTACCACTCCTTCCCTTCCTTCCTGTTCTGTTCTGTCCTCTTTACCCTATAACACAACACATTCTTAATCTCCCATCGCATAAAATATGGATGCTTGGTCATGTGTGTTTGGCGATTGTTATTCACACTAGAAGTCTCCTTTAGTGCCGGGACTCTTGACGTCGTTTGCTGATGTTTGTTACTGATGCAAAAAGTCTCTCTTAGCGTCATATTTAGACGTGCTTGGTCGGGACTCTTGGCGTCCCTTTTTGACGCCCTGGGTCGGGACGTGCCGACTGACATGCGGCACAAGAACTGGACAGTTAGGTTTAGGAAAAGATGGTGGGTGGGGTTATAAAATGTATGTTTCAGTGACACGCGGGACAAGAACAGGACAAAAGTGAAAGTCCTGTGTTGTTTGACCCATCCGTGCGTTCCATACAGACGCTAAAGGGTGATTTTTGCGTTGTATCTGACGCTGAGAGCCACTGACCAAGCGTCCAAATTTTACAAGTTGGGAGTGACAACGGGTTGGAATACACAGTGTGAATAATGTTGGTTATTTTTAGCAGTGTTCTGTTGGCAGTTCGGTGTTGTATTAGTATGTGGCACGACATTGGCAAGGATGGCAACGTTACCAAAATGGCACAACATGTAGTGCCTAAAGTGTCGAAAACGCTGGCAGCATGTGTTGTGTTTTACACTCTGCTATGCTGGTCACTCTCTAGCACTCTAAAATTGATCGACAGGTCTTTAAATAACTTAATATAAGTTATTTCTGTTCTCTGTTGATGGTTTGTTTGCACCAGTAACGTTTGTGAACACGCAGGGGGAAAAAACGCCTATAATCTCCATTATGCTCACTTAACAATGTTTCAGTTATAAGTAAAACTTTAAAAATATTCATGTGCATATGCATCACTTGTATGTGTCCAAAACAATTTGTTGCTGACATACATTCAGTAAGGGTTGGCTGTTTTTTTTTGCTGCCTTGACGGTGCAGCAAATAAAGGTGCTCTAAGCGATGTTGGGTGACGTTACTTCTTGTTGACGTTCAAAGTATTTTCAGACAAAACAGAGGTTAGCTCGCCCCTCCCTCCTCCCCATCCCGTCCCCTCCCCCTTCCTTCCGTGCTTCCTGAAACAGTCATAAACGCGCATTGTGGAAGTAGCCTACGTACTAACGCTGCTGCGGTGATGCCTGAACCAACTCCTTCTTGTCGGTTATTGGCTGGAACACTGCTTGTTATGTTTGGTGGTGCAGGTTGGCACAGTTTGTTTTTGTTGCTGTTTGTGGAGCCTGGGCTGTCTACAGAGACCGCGTTATTTTACAGTGTGTTCAGGGGACAGGCAGCTAGCAGATAGTGAGGAGATGTTTGCTGTATGTGACAAAAACTGTTGTAGCCTAAAAAGCACATGACATCACTTAGAGCACCTTTAAATAATAAAGCAATGCTAAGTGGCAGGGTTGTTAGCATTTATACTTTTTCATACATATTCAGTAGTACATCACAGAAATGCATCAGCTGTGCTTGTGAGAACAGCCAATAAAATATGTGAACAGGCATCAGGAAGTAGGCTACATTTGTAGTTACACCTAATCTATAACACTGACACACTTTTGGGCAATCAGGTTTCAGTCATTTAAAGAAAAAAATCATCTTCAGGTCTTCATTCTTACTGTTTGCCAACAGCTGCTCTTTCTTCTCTTTCCAATAACTGTCTTTGTCAACTCAGATTCCCAGAATTGGAGGAGACAGAAATAGATCAACTGTCCTTGTGAGAACAGCCAATAAAGAACGCGAACAGACAACAGTTAGTAACAGCCAATCAATAACACTGACGCACTGCTTTCATAATCATAGGCATAGTCACAGAACACAATTCAAAAACATGGCAGTTTTGTTTTGCGAGTAAAAACAAAACCTGTCCTTTATAGTAACTAACTTTCTAATAACTGTCCCTGGCAGTATTTTTCAGTTTATTTCAATATGTCACACCCATCACTATGCATCTATGCCGATTAACCCCTTAAAATACAGTAACTTGAATGCAGCACAACCTAATGCCGATTCTCAAGTCTCCATAAAGACGTGTTGGAATGCTGGCCATCAATATGGGGCGGTTGTTCAACATTAAGTCTGTCCAGACTGATGAGTTGTTCAGCTCCTCTGTCTGAAATAGATGTAAAGAGTGTATTCTTTATGTCTTTTAGACTGTCTGCCTTATCACACAACAACTATGTGTTGTTGAGTATGGAAGTCTGTGGCTGCCAATATTAAAATTAAATCATTAAATCATATTGAAATTTAATTTTCCATTTGTGTGCACGATGTAAATGGAAAACAGGATATTGATATTTAACATTCAACGTACTCCAAAGTATAAAACAGGTACAAGGATATTGAATGGAAAAAAGACATTTAAGTTGTACTATCCTCTCCTTGTCTCCTCTCCTCTCCATCACACCTAGTCTCCCCGGGACATCTCCTTAGGCTGTTATTTCTCAGATCCACCATGAGCACAGCTGCTACTGTATGCCCTCTCTTCTTTTATCTCACACACACACACACACACACACACACACACACACACAGCCTAGGGGGTAAGGAAACTCAAATGCACTCTTACAATCCTCCCATGTTTGTACTGCTCAATATTGGTATTAGTGGGAAATAACATAAGTATTTTGGTGAATACCATGCATGATGATTTACACAAACAGTCAAATGCTACCCGCAGTGAACACACACTTTGTAAAGTTGATGAAAATTAACATTTCTGATCCAAATATGATAGCGTGGACTATTTACTACATAATGCATATTTATTTCCAGTTCCTTTGTTGCCTGACAAAGGAACTACCCTCCCGGAGTCCACTTGTTTTCATTGACAAAACTATGTTATGCCAGACTAACTCATTTGTTGTTAAGTTAATAAGCTTAATAGCGGGCAATTGCCTAAATTAGGGTGGCTGTATGGAGATGTTTTACTATTATAGTGGTGACAAACAATACTGAGGCTTAGGGCAAACACTATACCTGCTTTCACCAATGAAGGCAGGTCAGGGAGATGTAGATGCTGCTCAACTGTGTTGGCTGCAACAAACCATATACCATATACCGATATAGGTTGTTTATTCCTCCCCTCTAATACGACCCAAAGAAGCATTTGCTGTCCTCATACCTAAACCAGAGAACATAACCTCATGGTTTTAAACACCTCGTTAACGTTGTGAAACGGTTGTAGTTTGGTTAGGTTTAGGCAACAAAACTACTTAGTAAAGTTAAGAAGAACATCATGGTTTGGGTTCAAATCAATTTCATTTTCAGTTACGCACGGGACGCTGAACGTGATGTTTACAAAGTAAAAAAAAAAAAAAAATCAAATGCAGTTTTTGGGCATTAGAACACACTTTCAATCGAGAATTGATGCCATGGGCCACATTTAAAAAACAAACAATTATTAAGTTAAATGTCGCTGACATGCCATTTAGTAAGGGTTGGCAGCGCTGTTAACATTCATTATCCTTGAGCAAACACATTTTCATATACATATACAGTGTAACCTATATAAGCTGTATACCTGTATAACCTATGGGAGTGTTTAGGGGTGGCAGCAGGTAGTAGGGAGTTGGTTTAGTAGAGCTCTAAAACCAGAGCTCTAAAACCAGGCTGTGAGAGCATCAAGCCATGTATGCCCAATGTGACAAAGAAGTGCACCACACTTGATGGCATTGTCCCAGTGAGTGAAGAATAATCCCAAACGCAGATCACTCCACAGCCCCTCATCTGAAGAGCTTTGATGGCTCTAATCTAGCGTTTAGCATCTCCGCTAATCTCTTTGGATTGTAGACTGTATTAATAAGTGATGCAAAGTGGTTCAAATCGGCTGTAAATGTTCCCTCCACTTCAGCTGGATCTATGCAGTGTGTGTGCATGCTTTCTGGTGATATGTGAGTGGGTCACATGCAATGCTGATATCTTTATGTAAGGGTTAGAGGTCATGACAGAGATGTTAAAGAGATATGACACTAGGCCTGTACCAATTATTATATAATTGTCTACTCGCAATTTCTTTGTTTAACCGCAATTAAATGCTAACATTAGCTAAGGTCCTAAGGGGTATGACTGTTGATGATAATTGTCAGTTTTATGTTCATTTAAGAAAAAAATAGTTGCTACAAAGCTAATTAAGACTATCAGCTTCACACAACTCTCTGTATTTCTCAGTATGACTATGTTCAGAAGATTGTGTCGTCCGGCGACTTTCGCACGCAGAAACTCGAGTGAAGATAATGACCTCTTCTGAAGAGTCCATCATGTTTTTTTAATCCTCCGTGTCCTCCTTGGCTACTAGCAACTGCGTGGAGGAGGGGTGGGGGTGGTGTGTGATCACGTAAGGCTTGTGTCATGTTGACAGTGTTGTTGTCATTACTTAGAATTCCTCATGGGAGCGACAGAAACTACTCACTATAGTTTCAAGGCGTGGTTTACTTAATAGGCTATGTACCTGTGTTATTACATTATCTGGGTCATATAGCAGTGTTATAACTAAAAGATGTATTCTGCAATGCATTCAAAACTTTATAATTTCTTTGCAAAAGTAATACATACAAATATTTAAAAAATTTGACTGAAAGAGACAATTATATTGTAAATCGCATTATTTCTGAGACAATTGTTCAGTAAAATTTGAAGTTGTTATTGCTCGTTTACATTTAAAATCCAGTTGCAGCAAAGCAGAATGAGATGTAGTAAATAGAACACTGGAACCTTCTCCAGGTACAGTTCATGTAGGCAATGAGTTGGTTAAATACATTTTTTTCCTTCATTTTACTCATAAAACCTCAACTTGACCCAACATGTAGTATGAGCATAGCCATCAACAAAAGATATCCTAGCAGAATGGGAAGCACATGAACAAACATTTCTTTGAAAATGCTCAAAGCTGTTGGTTTTAATGAAGAATTTTTGCAGCAGGTGCTGCTTGAATTTAATCTTTTCCATTGAATTAACCTTTGTGTTGTCTTCGGGTCAAATTTGACCTGTTTTCAAAATTTCTATATCAGAGATATGGGTCTCTTTTTAACTACCTAATTTTAATTACCCAAAAATAACATGGATGATTCCATACAACGCGCTTCACAAGTACAACTAAAGATCGGATCTAAACTGCCATTGAATTTTGAGTGTTTTGTTTAATTTTTTAGCATTTGAAAAAGAAATTGAAATGTTTCGAAACTGTATCCTCACTAAACTTTGGCACATACCCTTCTGTGATTATCCTTCCGTTAATATTAGCCTAAATAATTCATAGTTTCTAACACAAGGATTAGGCATAATTTTCTATTAATGATGTTTATTGACCATGAATTCCAAAAATAAGTGTAAAACTAGTAATAAGTTGGCGTTAGTGGTGTTGACACATGGTAGTGAAAAGAAGTCGGCAAAAAAAGGGCCAAAAACATTGAAAAAACCGTGTTGAAAAAAGGGACAAGAAACGTCAGAAAAAGTGTTGATTTTCAGTTTTGACCCGGGAGGACAACAAGTGCATAGTCTAATGGAAGACAATACAAGGATTAACTTTTAAACAGCATTCAGTCTTGGGTTATTGCTCCACTTCCTGTGGATTTGCATAATGTGTTGTGATCTCTTGTTCGTACACTGTTTAAAATTGAGACAGCTGTGAATTCCTGGATTCCACACAGGTTAAATCACACTGAGAAAATGTGCCAAACGTCAGCGTGAGTTCACGTGGAAGTAAATGCGTTTTTTTATATAATCCCATTCACTGAATGGTGAATGCTAGGTCACTATAACTCATGTCACAGGGAGAAGTGATTGTAACTGATTGTAAATACAAATTGTGTAACCGTCAGAGGGGGGAGTAAGTCACACATGTGCAAGTCACAAGCAAATCTCAAGTCTTAACCTTTAAGTCGCAAGCAAGCAAGTCTCAAGTCACTGTGGTGAGAATCAAGCAAGTCAAGTCGAGTACCTGCTATAAGTCCAGTAAGTCACAAGTCAAGTCATACAAAGGTAGGTGAATGTGTCTTTTAGCTAACGTTAACTGCCGTTAACGTTAGCTAAAAGACACATTCACCTACCTTTGCTTGTGTTGCTTTCTTGTGTCAGTAATTTTGGAGTTGTAATCCTTGCACGCCACTGTTCTTTTTTTACAACGAGCATCGACTACAAACTCCTTAAATCCGAATTTCACTATTTTGGGCATAATCCCTTCCATGACGGCTGCCTCCTACGTTTGTCTCTGCTGGTCTGCCACGCTCTGGAAGGTTGCAACTTGCCAGGGTGGCGCGTATAGCATAAAGATGTTCCGAAAACAAAACGTAGCCTAACTTCTCAATGCCTTTACAAAAAGAATACAGACTTTGGCTATTACATTAATGGAAAGTCAAGTCCTTTCAAGTCATCTGTCAAGTCTCAAGTCTTGAATACCAAGTCAAAGTCAAGTCGAGTCATTTATTAATGTAAGTCAAGCAAGTCTTGAGTCATTAAATTGGCGACTCGAATCAAACTCAAGTCAAGTCGTGCAACTTGAGTCCCCCACCTCTGGTAACCGTTAAGGATACTGTGGTGTCTTAAATAGTAATGCTGTGATGCTGTATGAAGAGGAATCCGCCGACACTCTTCTTGATTATAAAAAGGTTTATTACAAACAAAGATTCAGCATCAATTTTACAAACTCCTGCAGAGAGCTTGGAGAACGACCAAACCCAAACCTCAAAATTTGTCGCTCTGACTTTTCTTTGTGTGAGCAACGTATATATCCTATGCATTGTATCAACATAGGACGTAATTTTGTAAGTATATCATTGGACGGATAACTAACCAATCAATGCCTGTTATCTGGCACAACTCCAAAAAAGGTCTCTTCTGTCTTGGGGGGACCCCTACTCATGTTAACAATTTCCAGATGTTCTCAGTAAATGTAGAGTAAAGTTCATAGGACTCCCTTATAACAAACCTTTAAGCAAAGTTTATAGAAAGTTATAGAATGGTCATATACTACAATACAGTTGGAAATGAATAATGAACTTTTAGGACAGTCCCTGACTTACTTCAGTACACAGAAAAACAACTTTACAGTAACGAGAGTAAATGTAATTTGTTACTTCCACCCCTGACTAAAACACTCAACTCTAAACTGAGCAGAGGAAGGCAGCCAACTGGTGACATTCAGAAAGTTTTCTCATAAACCAGCGGGGTGGCACCGCCTGCAGTGTACTTTCATCTATTTGCTCATGATATTCCTTTGTTTGGCAGGGCCTGCCATCCCTGTTGGAGTGGACGTTCAGGTGGAGAGCTTGGACAGCATCTCTGAGGTTGATATGGTAAGAAAACCTGTATTTATCCATAGCTGTTTATCATGTGACAGAATATTAAAGATGATGCATGTCACAGTATGAGAGAAACATATGTGAAATACATATGCAGTAGAGTACATAATCAAATCCTTATTTGAATCATTTACAACAATTTTGAAAGATATTTGCTGAGGATTTTGTTTTTGTTCGTTTTCTTACCTGTACTGAAATGTTATTTATCTTTCATTTTTTTTTTTTTTTAAATGTTCAATAAACTAATTAAACTGAACTAAATATACAGTTTCATACCCACATCACTGTAAAACTCTTCACTGTAAATTTACAGTAATATACTGGCAGCAGGTTGGCCAGGAAACTACTGTTCATTTACAGTTTGCATACTGTTTTTAAATTTTAAGCTATTTTACTGTAAATAGACAGTTTCTTACTGTGTTATTTTAATTTACAGTAATATACTGGCAGCAGTGTAATTCCCGCCTTTTCTTTTATTTTCCCAAGATGCATTGGTATTAACAGTAAATACCTGTAATCTGTAACATTTGCAGATAGCGCTGTAATGTTATTATTTTCTCCCAGAATGCATTGCCATTTACAGTATGATCCAGTATAACATTAAAACAGTAAGATACTGTAAAATTACATCAAAGCTTCACAGTGTACATATGAACACACATGTACATGTTATTCGGGTTAAAATGAAATGGCTAAAAAAGCTTTTAATGTAAGTATATACAATGTAAAATAAACTAATATAAAATTGCTAACAGAAGCATTTTTTACGCTTCAAATTAAAAATTTTATAATTTTCACATGCGTAACTACGGTGGATTGTGTGTTGGGCTCTGACTGCTGCATAAACACAGGTGACCTACACTCAATACTGTGCCTGAATACATTCTGGGTAGACCCAGACAGAGCACTGAAGCTGCTGCTGATGTGATAATTTGCTATTTTTGCTACACAGCTAGACATTATGGTAAACGTAGCCATGGGTATAGCCAGCAGGTTCTTGCCTGAGGATCTGTGTTGCAGGTTGATATGTATCTGGGGCGATGATGTGCTTTATAAGTAATGAGTACAATCTAAAAAATCAATTCTGCTGTATAATAAATTGCCATCTGGTGGAAAGACAGAAAAGTTTAGTTCAATTAAATTAGATCCCCATTAGCAGTGCCCTTAAAGGAGAACTCCGATCATTATATACCACCATTATAGAATGGGCAGTACATTAAAAAAATGATTTACCCTCTCTCCTTCCCCAATATCACAGTAAGGACACATTCTTTGATCTTCCTCAGTTCCTATTCAATAAGTAATGGTAGCGTCCCAGGGCGGAGCTGTGCACAGAAAGAGCGCAAGCTCTTAGGTAGCCAAGATCATACACAACATATTTTTTACTGAAATTTTGGTTCATCTTTTGGAATGACTGAAAAAGCAAATCAGTGTAAAACAACTTGTTGAATGATCCTATACAGTATTCATGCACAGTCAGCCCTATACTGTTTCTTCCAATGCAATGAGGAGTATAAAATTATCAGCAGATATGGTTGTGAAGACAGTGTATTCCTTTTTTTTTTTTTTTTTTAAAGTGACTTCACCCCATGCCACTTACAACAGGGTTGTTGTTGTTTTCTTTAATGGAAATGGTTCTCTGTCTCTCTGAGCCTGAGAGCCCCATTTTTGTCGGTTGGGAAGTTGTCAGTTGGACAGAATAACTGTAACACGAGAAGGGAAACAGAAAAGTAAGGCAATCTAATTAAATGTTGACAACTGAAGACCAGAAGCAGTTAAAGAGCAGCCAGTCTTTCCCCAACTGATGCTGCTTTTTGATGGCCACAGCAGCCAGATTTCCCTGGTTGGTCAGCTCCTGTCAGTCATGTTTCTCAGAGGGCGTGGGTTTCGATTCAACATTGGTAGGAACACATATAAAGTGAAGGGTCCTCCCCTAGGAAATATTAAGCATTAAACTCTTCATTGGTGAGTCTTTATGCACCCATTTCGACACATGTATTTTTGCACCACTTCATTTCATTGGGTCTTTAAAGGTCCCATGGCATGAAAATGTCACTTTATGAGGTTTTTTAACATTAATATGAGTTCCCCCAGCCTGCCTATGGTCCCCCAGTGGCTAGAAATGGTGATAGGTGTAAACCGAGCCCTGGGTATCCTGCTCTGCCTTTGAGAAAATGAAAGCTCAGATGGGCCGATCTGGAATCTTCCCTTTATGACGTCATAAGGGGAAAGGTTACCTCCCCTTTCTCTGCTTTGCCCGCCCAGAGAATTTGGCCCACCCATGAGAAAGAGAGAGAGACATCATGGCTTTAAAACAAGCGAAGCATGGTAGTTGGTCAAAGCCACACCCCCCACCCTCCACCTTGTCCCCCCCCCTCTCCTCCTCAATAGCATTTAAAGCTACAGACACAACAATGGCACATCCTAAGGAAAGCTCATTGTGGGACTGGCTCTAGTGGCTGTAATTCTGTACCAAGGCTGAATTTTGGGAAAGAGACTTCAGATACAGTATTAGGGGACCACTAAGGCCTATATAAAAGAGACTTCAGATACAGTATTAGGGGACCACTAAGGTCTATATAAAAGAGACTTCAGATACAGTATTAGGGGACCACTAAGGTCTATATAAAAGAGACTTCAGATACAGTATTAGGGGACCACTAAGGTCTATATAAAAGAGACTTCAGATACAGTATTAGGGGACCACTAAGGCCTATATAAAAGAGACTTCAGATACAGTATTAGGGGACCACTAAGGTCTATATAAAAGAGACTTCAGATACAGTATTAGGGGACCACTAAGGTCTATATAAAAGAGACTTCAGATACAGTATTAGGGGACCACTAAGGCCTATATAAAAGAGACTTCAGATACAGTATTAGGGGACCACCAAGGTCTATATAAAAGAGACTTCAGATACAGTATTAGGGGACCACCAAGGCCTATATAAAAGAGACTTCAGATACAGTATTAGGGGACCACTAAGGTCTATATAAAAGAGACTTCAGATACAGTATTAGGGGACCACTAAGGTCTATATAAAAGAGACTTCAGATACAGTATTAGGGGACCACTAAGGTCTATATAAAAGAGACTTCAGATACAGTATTAGGGGACCACTAAGGTCTATATAAAAGAGACTTCAGATACAGTATTAGGGGACCACTAAGGCCTATATAAAAGCATCCAAAAAGCAGCATGTAATAGGACCTTTCAGTCATTGGTTTTGATAAAAGGATAGCACATTCATAGACCAAAAACATAAATGGGGCCAAACCAGTTTAATGATAGCTTGACGGAATTCTGCCAAGAGTATGGAGGAACGAAGTGGTGCCTTAAATCCAAGAGTGGGTTTGTGGGATGGCTAAAGTAGCAGCGTTTGAAAAGATGTAAGATGCATATAAACGTTTGCAAGATTGAGTGTTTACACTAAAAAATGGGGAAAGTACCTGAGCTTTCTGGAGGGCTCCTAGGAGGCCGTGCACTGTGGAGAGACATATGTTATGTGCTCATGGTGTTATCATATATACATAAAATATTTATTTGGTTTACAGTTTGTTGTCTATTTTGTTATTTTATTGTATTGGATGTTGTGGCTGTTGTTTCATCTTGTCTTAAATTTTGTATAGGGAGGTGGTGATGGGGACTGTGTGTGTGTGCGTGTGTGGGGGGGGGTTACATGTCGTGTCGTGAGATGTATGTTTTGTTTTTGGAAAAAAAAAAAAAAGTTAAAAAAAAAGTTAGGGGTGTAGGCCGATGAACATCATTCTTCTTTCCTTTAATTCCACCAGCACTTCACCATGACTATAAAGATTTCATTGGGTCTTTAACTTAAAGTCATTGGATTTCACAAAAGGATACCACGCTCCCAGACTAAAAACGTAATGTTTTAGGGGTATAGATTGATAAACATTACTTTCTCTCCTTTAATTCCACCAGGACTTCACCATGACTCTGTACCTGCGACACTACTGGAAGGATGAGCGCCTGTCCTTCACCAGCAGCACCAACAAGAGCATGACGTTTGATGGCCGTCTGGTGAAGAAGATCTGGGTCCCTGATGTCTTCTTTGTTCACTCTAAGAGGTCCTTCATCCACGACACCACCACTGATAACATCATGCTGCGTGTCTTTCCTGACGGACACGTCCTGTACAGCTTGAGGTCTGTAGCGTTTCAGCATCTGACTTATTCACATGTTTCACCCATGTCAGCCTTTTGTCATGAACCATACGTTCCAAAAGCTATGAAAAGTTAAGCACTGTAATTTGGAAGAATTCCACTTTTTGTTGTTGTTGCACTATGCACCACATTGATTGCTGCTGTATTAGAACGCAGCTGGCCACAATTGGGAGGAGGTCGGGATGGATTGATGAATGTTAAAACACAGGACTTTCAAGCCAGGGAGTGGAGTTCGCTTCCCAGGGAAATGCGTCTTCCTTGGGAGTATTTTAATCCAAACCACTATCATTTTCCTTAACTTAATTAATCGTTTCAGTGCCTAAACGTAACTTTCGTCACCGCATAATGCTCACTATTAGTCGCCTAAACTTAACCGTAATGTCTGCCAAAGCGACCGGCAGCTCACAGTGCTCTGTACCCGGCTCAAAGTCACCTATTCTCGGGTAACTGAACCCCAACTACCGCTGATATGATGGAGCAGCATGCGGATGACCATGCGGAGCGAAGCACCTTGCCGAGCGGAACACCATGTGGAGCGGAGCACCATGCAGAGCACCATGCAGAGCACCATGCGGAGCACCATGTGGAGCGGAGCACCATGCAGAGCACGATGCAGAGCACCATGCGGAGCACCATGCGGAGCAGAGCACCGCCTGACATTCTCCTACCCCTCCGCTATCTCCACTATCTATTTTGCAAGGGCACCATTCGCTGCATCCTAGGACGACTGTGATTGGTTTAAAGAAATAAAAACAAGCCAAGCGTTTTTTCCCCTATAGCAGAATGTTAACTGGTGCAGCCAAACCATACTCCAGCGCTGGCTGTGGAGATAGGTCTAGCAAAGCGAGATCAGACCACAAGTGATGTGATGGGAATTTCATATCATATTAGTCAGGGAAACAAGGCATGATTTTGTTTGTTGTGAAAGTTCAAGTCTTCATTTTGAGGCCTTATTATCTCCTTGTGTTGAGTAATGACGTGGCTTAGCCTGAGAGTTTCCATATGTTACTATTGAAGAAGTGCAAGTTCAGATGCTTTCTCAAGAATAACATTCTGAAAACAAACACTCAATGCAAAATACTGAAATGAAACTGAAATTTCATGCTGGCTGGCACAGATCAGGGACCTTGTGTCTGTAAAGTGGATATGTTATTGGGAGTGAGCAAACTGTTTCCCACCTACACAAGCACCAGGTAAGTTAGTGGCTCACCATGAACATGAGTGATTGTTTCTATCACTGGAGGAGAATGTCAATTTGGTCCAGTGCCATTCTGGTCTCCAAAGGTGTGTTTGTTGCATGTCTAAATATGACGCTAAAGGAGACTTTTTGCGTAGATAACAAACGCCAAAGGCACCTGACCAAGCGTCGCTTTTTGACAGAATGGGAGTGAGAATGTGTTGGTCCATTGGGAGGGATGGCCTCCTCGTGTGCCGCGAGCAGATCCAGCGTCTCTCATAGTGTATTAGAGCTGGACCTGAATATTTTTTTTTTTTTTTTTTTTTGCACAACCTGGCATCCCCCTCCAAACGGTTCTCATTCGCGCTTGAATATGTTCAAAATATAATACTCTCTTTTACATTTTTAAAAATGTAATCACAAAATATCCAACAGTAATCAGACGTTAGCGTCATGGACTCATGGCAGTGCGCTACCCCCCTGGCCCGTTATGAACGCTAATCAGCACATCTGCGTTCATCAACCACCAGAACCGGACCGTGCGTGTGTGTGCGCGCGTGTGTGTGGGTGTGCAGAGAGAGAGAGAGAGAGAGAGAGAGAGAGAGAGAGAGAGAGAGAGAGAGAGACGGTGTTGTCTTGTGCGTTCTGCATGTGGTGTCTGCTGATGTGCAGGTTACCTTCCCCCCAAACACGGACACACATATATACAGATACGTCTCGCTCTATAAGATAAATAGCCTGCCTATAAGTGGCACCACGCTCTGTCTGCACTTGTTGTGTGGTTGTGCTTTTCATGTGTGGGATTCTGATACGTCCTTAAATTCGTGAATTGTTGTTTGGTTATTCAAAGTCAAAGACAGTCCAAAGTAGTGACATTTTTGTGGGTCTGAGGTGTATGCCACATTGTAGCTGCCAAAGCTCCGCTGCTCTCTGTCTCTGGTCCTCAGGGTGAGAGGGGGAGTGGCCAGCGGCTAGAGCGGCAAAAGCCAATGTGTGCTTCTTTTAGCGATATATATTTAACGATATCTTTTGCATTTATAATCCAAACAACGTCAAACCTGGCACTGCACTTACTCGTGCCCGTAGCAAGACACAGGTCAAGTTTGAAATCCATCGGACTAACGGTTCGAGAGATATTCGCATAAAACCCAGACAGACAGAAAGACGTTCCTGCAATTTATAGAGAGATAATAATATGTCCTCTCTCCGAAGCTTCGAATATTCGATGCTCATTACTACCGAAGCTTCGAAGCTCAAAAAATGGTATTCGGACCAGCCCTATAGTGTATATTACAAAATACAGCCTTAAAACGAAGATGCTCCTATATAACTGCAATGTAAAGTCTGTTCTACTGTACGGTTCAGAGAGCTGGCGAGTTGTCAGAATAGACATGAGGAGAATGGAAGTGTTCCATAATGGATGCCTCCGATGAATATGCCAGATCTTTTGGCCTAATAAGATCTCCAACAATGAACTGTATAAGAAAACGGGAAGCCGGAGCATCACCAAGGAGATTACGCACAGACGCCTGAGATGGCTAGGAGATGTGTTGAGGATGGAGCAGGACTGCATCACAAAATTTGCTAAAAGATGGACACCAGCTGGCAAAAGAAAACCTGGGATGCCCAAAACCACCTGGCTCAGAGCTGTGACACAAGAGCTGGAACAGATGAACCTGTCATGGGGAGAGGTCCAACATGCTGCCAGGGACCAAATGCAATGGAGAGTGCTCATTGAAACCTTATGTCCCATAGTGGATGAAGAGGAGTAAGTAAGTAAGTAATATTACAAAAGTCGTGTTGTAGGCAAACACGAAAAGTCTTTCAGCGTCATTTTCCTCAATAGTGTTTTCTGTGTAGAAAGACGTGTGGTTTGCAGCCTGTTAGCCATTACTGAAGACCTGCACAAACACTTGCCCTCGTGCCACGTATAAGCCTCTCAACCATCTACTCAAAAGACATCTTGTAACATAAGTCATATTTCAGTCAGACAGATCACTTTAACCAGCAGCTCCACACAGGACATACGTACATACGTACAACTTACAATCAACCAGTACGTCAAACTGGGACCATAAATTCATCATGTGATGGAGTATTGGAAAACAAAAAGTTAGATGTACAGTAAATAGTTTACTGTCTGCAGATGAACGTCTTTCTCACATTCTGTTTGTATCCAGACAGCAGATTGGAGAACAGAACAAGAAGATGTGGGGAAACATAGCTGCCAGAAAGCCAGAAGAATAGGAGGATTTATTTAAACATAGTGTGAATTGAAAACTTCAGCATCATATTTTTTGGAGCCAGTATCTGATCTCTTATCCTAAATAGTATCATTACTTCCTTTACTCTATGCGATCATTCCTGTACAAACAGCCAATGAGCTATTATTCATGGAAAGTAGTAGTTTGATTGTATGGACCCAATCACAATGTCTGTTAACAATAACTTCCGGGTAGAAAACCCCTGCGTTCCATATATACAATTAAACAGCGCTTAGCAAACAGGAATGAGGACCAACTGGATACACTCTCATTTCATTCATCTAAAATGCATGTTTGATGCTGTCATATGTCAACACTTTGACTAACATGTTGGGTTACACTTAAACATTATAAACAAGTCATAAACGTTTATGACATAACGCTTCTTTTAGTAAGTGTCATTCGGTTTTTATCATGACAAGTTATAGTTAGGGTTAGGGTTGGGTTAGGGTTAGGGTTCATGTGTCATGACTGTGTCCTGACTGTGTCATGTGTTCATGACAGTGTCATGTCACTCTTATGTAAATACCTTCAAGTAAAGTGTTACCACATGTTGTACAACAGGTCGCAGACCTACTTTACCTGTTAGGCCACAGACTGAAAAAAATAACATCCAAAACTACTGACTAACAGTCAGTCCGACCAGCGGTGAGATGTCGTTGTTTGTAACGTTAGATTTGGTTTATCAAAGACACTAGCAAAGCGTCGCCGTACAGAAAATAAGCACAGCAGAAACCACAGATAGTTCGGACCTTCGTGTTTAACTATATATCTGAAATGACGGTGATTCTGTCTTTGAACCATTTCTTATTGCATTGATCAACCAACCCGTTCTCACTCCAAACTCGTAAAATACGGACGTTTGGACAGTGGCTTTCAGCGTCTGATGCAACGAAAAAAGCGCCCTTCAGTGTGTTTGTAGAACGTACCGGGGAGAGCAGCAGCTACACGGGGTTTAGCGAGTAGTATGTAAGGGGGAAATTCCGCATAGGGAGGTTGGTCAGGGTGGTGGATGGGTCAAACACAGGACTTTCACCCAGGAGACCGGGGTTCGTGCCCCGCGTGTGTCTTTAACCGTCCCGTTCTTCCCGCGAGTCACGGAAACGTAAGCCAACCCACGAGCTTTTCTTTAACATAACTGCGTCAAAAGGGACGCCAACAGTCCCGACCAAGCACGTTTAGATAAAGCGCGTTTAGATATGACGCTAAAGGAGACTTTTAGTGTCAATAACCTGACCAAGCGTCCGTATTTTACGAGATGGGAGTGAGAATATGTTGGATCAACACATGTGCAACTTTGTGGTAATCTGGGAGAGACAGGAGAAAGACCCTACTAACCAGTGACAGAAAAAAGCATAATAGATCTACAACAGACTGTTTTATTTTTTAAAAAGAGGATGTAATGTATGCTGTGTGTGAACTAGCTAACATAATGTTTGTTGCAACAAGTTTTGTCAGGTCGAACCAAAACTGCGATGGACGTTTGGCTAAAATGGAAGCGTGACATTGACAACCTGTCTGAACTAATACCCCATTGTAATAAAGCAGAATTAAGCTTAAAAGGCATTAATTACATGCTTCATCCACGGTGCTTGCATTCAGCTCTGTGTTCGTGTGTTTAGGAGAACCACAGCATGTGACTATATCTATTATTTCAATTTTTACTTTGTACTATTTCTGCCCAATCCTATTTATCTTGTAATTTCATGCAACATTCAAAACTAGAGAAAAAAGAAATTGCGGTGTGAATGCTGTATGCTGAAAGGCTGGTGCTACACTGGGTTGCCAGCTTGAATTGTGTAAGAAGAAGGTGAAGTAGTGAGAATTGTAGGGAATGGGTTCAGTTAGTATGAATGTCATTGATTGGTAATCATGGTATTCATGTAGTACAGTGGAGGTCTTTTCCAGTGACTGTGTGATTGAATTCAGATAATTCAGTGACATTACTGAATGCATGCACTCCCATGACTGTTCTCACCTTGTGTGTCTGTTCTTGTTTTTGTCGTTGAACAGAGTGACGGTGACAGCAGCCTGTAACATGGACTTCAGCCGCTTTCCTCTGGATTCTCAGACCTGCTCACTGGAGCTGGAGAGCTGTGAGTAAATGTTTCATCTACGGTTCCAAAAAGCATCAAGTGCTCGTATTCCTGGACAGTCCAGAACCAAATTAGAAGATGTGTTACATTATCAGAGTTCATGTGGTTTTACTTCAATTCGGGGGGAGAAAACATCAAACATTTCATGAGTTAAAGGGAATACGAGTCAACTTAAGTATTAGTTAATTTCTTATGATTTATTACCCTTAGAAACCGAGACTCTATAATTCTTGAACTTGATATACATAGGAATGACTGTTTGGATGTTTACAGGAATTGACTTAAACTGTTATTTAATTATTAAATAGTTTTCTATTTCTGAATTCCGTAAATTAAAAAAAAACACACACAAATTGAGAAAGGGCACTAGCACCCTTACACCCCAACACCGACGCGCACACACACATGTCATGTCATGTCATGTCATGTAGCTGACGCTTTTATCCAAAACGACTTACAATTGCTACATACATCAGAGGTCGCACGCCTCTAGAGCAACTAGGGGTTAAGTGTCTTGCTCAGGGACACGTTGGTTGATGTATCGCAGTGGGAATTGAACCCAGGTCTCGCACACCAAAGGCATGTGTCATACACAAACACACACACACACACACACACACACACACACGCACCTTGTCCTCTCGGCCATAAAGCCAGAGAATCTACACTGCACACACATGCAAGCAAGCGCACTGAATTATGAGTTTCAGAATTCATCTGGCTAAAATGCTTACACAAAATAGCACACTGAGCAAAAGCCAGGTAGAACAGACGGCATCAGAGAAAAGAATAGTACCACAAATGCTGAAACAAACACAAAAGAAATACTGCAAATACCAGAGGGAAGGTTATCCCAATGACGACAAGTACAATTAAATGCAGGATCTGTGTCTTAAAAGCTTGAAAAACTCTGTACATTTTTAATATTATATCAACTGTTAATTTAATTAAAATGTAAATACATTTCAGGCACAGCCTACCTCTCAGTTATCTCCATTCCACTTCCGCTTCTTTGTTTCTTCTTCAACTTCTCTGTCTATTTTGCCCAAACATTTCTCTTTTACCAATAGTTGTTCCATCAATTCCTCATATGGTCAGGATCACTTGTTTCTAACTTGATTCACTAAGTTCTTTATCAACCTTACTTAGTTCCTTTGTTACAGACAAGCGGATTCAAGATCTCTTTTTTCTCTGACGGTCACTTTCAGCCATTGTGCATCTTTTCCATCTTCATGTTTGTCATGCAAACTAATAGACTTTTTTCCTTTTCTTTTATTTCCCGGGTTTCGACATCTTAGTTTCAATGAAGACAGAAATAGGAGTGCTCCTTATTGTTCTTTTGAGTAATGTCTAATGAGTAAGGCTGGGTATCTTTCAAAAAATGTTTATACCGGTACCGGTACCAATATCGTGACTTCGATACCGTTTCCTAAAGGATTTTTATTTCGATACCAACCTTATAAAGCAAAAAGAAATGACAACATTACACATAACGGCACAAATCTTTTTACTTATTTTTCAGCTCCTCCTACGTGAGCCCCGTCTCTGTGCGTAACGTCAAGTTTTTCCTGTTTGTCTCTACGACGTGTAACGTTAGACAGCCAATCATCATCATCATCATCATCATCAACTTTTTATTCCAGACTCAAAGTCCATTCAGAAAACACAGACATGACATACAACATACATTAAAAAGAGAAATTATTAGATCTTGGTAGAAGCATGCTGCATGCTTATTGGCTCACTTCCTCCAACCCACCCTACCATCCGCGCACCTCTCCCACCCCCGCCCCCATTTACCCGCCCACCCCGCACATTGCTGGTCCTCATTCAAGACAGGTCCCACATACACATACACACACAAACACACACATACACACACACACACACACACACACACACACACACACATATATATATATATATATATAAAAAATATATATATATATAATAATAATAATAATAATATTCTTTTCTCGTTTCTACGAGCCTTGTGTGTGTGCGCCCAGCTGGACTTAAAACTAAGATTTATAAAACAGAACGCTGTATGTGCAGCTTTATAAATTTGACAAAACAAATGCATATACATATTTCTGTCTTTGTCTCAATAAAAGACACTACACCATATTGACAGGAAAGAGGCAGAGAAGAAATCAGCAAAATCAGATGGAGCAGTGCTGGCCGGGCAAAAAGCATATCATTTTTTGACGGGCATGAGGCCAAACTGAGGAGGCATGCCTGCCCCGTAAAATCACTGCCCTTGGTGGTCTCAGTTGAACCTGAAATTGAGATTAAATTGGTCAGTGTCACCTGTTATTACTCAAAGAATTACCACACTGTAGCTTGCTGCAGCTTCCTTCTACTGCTAGTTTCATGGTGCAGATTGTTTACTTCTGCCTCAGGCTGCTGCTTGGTTGTTGGCCATCAAAAGCCCTTTCTTCTTTTCTCGCTGGAAAGATGCACCCAGTCATCCGCTCCTCATCAACCTACAGTATGTTCATGAATAAATAGCAACTGTGGAAGACATGTGAGCAGAATCAAATGATACCTTTATTTCAAACTCTGGGCCCATTGAGGGAGACCCTTATTTTCAATTGGGCCGAGTGCACAGCACGCATTTCAGCAAATAGACAACAACACTTAAATTACAAGAGATAAAAAGTTTAAACAATCAGGGAAGGCAGACACAAGAATATACATAGAAGTCATTTATCAAAGCTTTACATTGACTGATAGATGGGGGAGGGGCCAATTATAAGGAGCTTTGTGCCACATTCCAGGAATGTGGAGCAGCAGATGAAAAAGCGTTTATCTGTGTTTTAAGCCCCCAACGTCTCCTTCCAGGCAGCGCTGCCTGGAAGGCACTAGGATTAGGCAATGGTTATGGTTATGGTTAGGTGCCTTGAAGTCAACGGTCGCATCACTGCCTGGAAGGAGACGTTGGGGGCTTAAAACACCATCGAGCTGATAAAGCAGTCTTGCCAAGCCCAGTCCGACTACGAGGGGCCTCAAGTAAAAGCCATCCATTGGACCGAGTAGAAAATGGATTTACATATGGAGTTAACAATATGGAAATGTAATAAGGGTAATTTATCAAGAAGTGCTTTACAGACACCATTTTGTCTCATCTCAAGAGATTGCCAACCAGTCATATCATACAAAAGACAGTGGTGAGTGTTATAACTTTCATCTGTAATAAATCTAAGTACAGATTGATAGACCAAATCTAGGGGTTTTAACGTTGAAGACGCAGTGTGCCTATGAATCACATCTACATAATCAAAAACAGGCAAGAGAGTAGCTTCCATATATGTCTCATTGGTATAAGGGGGCATTTTATTTTCATTAAAATGGATGGTAACTAGTTTTACTACTACTTTGTTGTAAAAAATGACTTGAGCCTATGACCATATTTCATTCACGATGGTTTGCGGCACGGTGGCTCAATGGTTAGCACTGCTGCCTCACAGCAAGTAGGACACTGCAGAGTTCAATCCCTGGTCTGGGCAGGGCCTTTCTGTCTGGAGTTTGCATATTCCCCCCTGTGTTTGCGTGGGTTTCCTCCAGGTGCTCCGGTTTCCTCCCACCATAAAGACATGATTACTAGGTAACTAGGACTATAGCTGAAAATTTGCTGAATGGCTATGTTCATTAAAGGTGCAGTAGGTAAAAACGGACTGAACTTTACATCTTATGCTCATTTATAATTTTGGAACATGTGAGCAAATGAACTGAAAACTCAACGAAACTAAATAAAAAGATATGAAATAAATGAATTAAACACTTCACTGAAGACCAGTCAGAAATAAACAGTGGTTGGTGCATTCAGTTAAAGGTGCAGTAGGTAAGACTTATAAAACTAACTTTCTGTCATATTTGCTGAAACTGACCCTATGTTCGAGTAGAACTACGCTCAATCGTGTTTTTTGCCTCCAACGGCGCCTTCCAGGCTGCTAACCTTAACCCTAAACATAACCATTGCCGTGCTGCCTGGGAGGAGACGTTGGGGGCAAAAAACACCAAAGACCTAGAACTACATGAAGCAGGTAATTTAAAAAATAATCCGGCTCCTCTGGCACCACCTACAGCCTGTAGTGTGATTTGCAAAAATCCACCGCTCCCTGTTCAGATGCACCAATCAGGGCCAGGGGGGGTGTATAATTGCGTGTCAATCACTGCTCATGCACACGCATTCATTCTCCCTTGTGGGGGGAGGGGCTTTGGAGACCGTTTTGGGCTTTAGCGGAAACCGACTGAGAAGTTGTCGATGTTCACATTTTTTGGCTGAGTCCTGGATCTTCGCAATCCTAGCTACAGCACCTTTTAATGTGCATTGTCCTGATAAATACATAAATACATTATGTGCGATGGTTTTCAGATGCCTACACAGATGAAGACCTGATGCTGTACTGGAAAAACGGTGATGAGTCTCTCAGTACTGATGATCGCATCTCCTTATCACAGTTCCTCATCCAGAAGTTCCACACCACCTCTCGCTTGGCCTTCTACAGCAGCACAGGTACACACACACACACACACACACACACACACACACACACACACACACACACACACACACACAGTGCGTGGCACTATCTTTGTGGGGACCTGTCATTGACATAATGCATTTCCTAGCCCTTTACCCTAACCTTAACCATCACAACTAAATGCCTAACCTTAACCCTTACCCTCACCCTAACCATAACCTAATTCTAACCCTAATCCTAAAACCAAGTCTTAACCCTCAAACAGCCCTTTAAGGTTGTGGGGTCCAGCATTTTGGTTCCACAAAGCTGTCCAGACCCCACAAGTATACTGTATTCCCGGTTTTTGGACCCCACGAATATAGTTAAACAAGAACACACACACACACACACACACACACACACACACACACACACACAGGCGTAGATTTCAGCGGGTATGCAGGAGATATGTCCCCTCAATGCTTCCAAAAAGTAGATTTGTCCCACTTAAAAAAATAGGAAGTTAAGGCAAGGCAGCTTTATTTGTACAGCACATTACAGCAACAGGGCAATTCAAAGTGCTTTACATAAAACATTAAAGAGCATTTAAAAACAATTAAAAATATAAAAACAGATAAAATACGAGACTAAAAGTTATCGTGCAGTATAAGAAATGAACAATTATGAAAGACAACCCACTCCCCAAAAGAAGTAAAAATAACCGTTCAGGTGGCTAAAAACATGTATATATCCTTCTTACCTGTAGGGCAAGGCAAGGCAGCTTTATTTCTACAGCACATAGCAACAGGGCAATTCAAAGTGCTTTACATAAAACATTAAAGAGCAGTTAAAAACAATTATTTATCTTCTTTCCCACCCACACAAATATATGTGTGGGTGTAAATATACCACACGATTTTAGACACCTATAGTGGACCATATCATCCTAACCTTGTCTGTGTTGCAGTGGGCAAAAATGCACACGTCTCCTTTCTTTCTCTTTCTCCGTGAAATTAAAGCTGCCTTTAAGTGCAGTAGGAAATGTCTCAATCTATAAACGATCTATACACGATCTAAAGGAAAACAATAATTGTGTCTACTTGTGCTACACATTGTTGCATAAAAAGTCACCAGAATGCAGCAAATTATGTGTTTGACGCTTAAAATGTTTCTGGGGGTTGACTCCCAGACTGCCCGGTTATAGTGTCCCCTCAAATGTTTAAACAACACATGCATCCTTGCACACACACACACACACACACACACACACACACACACACACACACACACACACACACACACACACACACACACACACACACACGATAACAATTATTTTGTTCATATGAATCATGTCTCCAGTCATTTCTGCCTACAAGTATAGGCCTACAGTCACTGAACACAAATATTTCGGCTACTTTGATCCCATAAACTTTCCTCTAGCATCTACCTTCAGGACAAAAGTTTATATTTTTAGCTCCACCTCTGGCAAGGCTGCGGCAACAAGGTCAAAGTTGAACTTTGAGCGCAGCCTAGACTATGTATACCTTGATATTACATTTTGCTCCAGGACCCTTTTAAGGACTCTGTGTTTTGACATCATTAGATTTATTACATGTGTCATTACATTAATCACATATTATACTGATGATAAGGATTTCACGTACTCTGTATATGTTAATAAGCACGTTTCTTAAATGTAGTAAAATGAAAGCTCATGTAAAATGTTGACGTTTTGTGTAAACAGTTTCTACTTGTTGAGGCATTGTCTGAGCATGTCTCTTGCTGTATTTGCAGGCTGGTACAACCGTCTCTACATCAACTTCACGTTGCGACGCCACATCTTCTTCTTCCTCCTGCAGACATACTTTCCTGCCACGCTTATGGTGATGCTATCATGGGTGTCGTTCTGGATCGACCGTCGGGCTGTGCCGGCCAGGGTGTCCCTGGGTAAGAAAAAAAACAAAAAACTCCCTGTCAAATCAAGACATCAGTTAGATGATTTAACTGATGTCTTTTTGAGTTATTTCAAAGAAATCATTTTAAATGAAAAAATAAAAAATTTGCATGGTGGAAGAACTTAACACGGGTTAGTTAAAGTAGCAATAACACATTGTAAAAAAAAAAGTCTCAGACAGAAAGACAAAAGTCTCAGTTTGTCATATAAAGGCAGTTACACACCGAGCCGATAATCGGCCGTCGGACAGTCTGGCGAGGTCGGTGACTCAAGTCTGTTCGGTGTGTTCCGTGCCGTCGTCCGTCTGAGGGGCTGTCGGCCTTCATTTTGGCCGACCTGACATGTTCAGTAGGAGACAGGGCAGTGGGGACTCACCCAGAAACGGCGAGTGGAATGAGCGTGACTAAGCCTCTCAAAATCTGACGAAAATCTTTTAAACTGACCTTTGTCAATCTGAAACGAAGACAGATTCAATAACTGTACAGCCTATTTCTCTCTTAAAATGTTTTCAGAAACACGTTTCGGTGAACTATTTTAGTACAATATGAGATTGTATTCTGAATGAGTAGCCATGACAATCTGGCTTTGAATTTCCGGAGAAAACAAACCCACGTGATGCGTTCGTCCAACCAGCTGCCGGTTTTCATTTCTTGGGCGACAATACAGTTTAGTGCCGCCTGCTGTTATGGAGACGTATTACGTCTCGTCTCTTCGGTGTGTTCCGAGGCATTTTTTTGACCAACTCGGAGAGACTGATCAGTCCAACTGCCTTTTCTGCCAACGGTCGGCCGTCTGGTTGGTGTGTAACTGCCTTATAGGCCGGGAGCCAGGTCCACTCCTCAGGATGTTTTTTGCTACCTTTTTTTCACTATTATACGATTATACCTTAGGCCATCACAAGTTGATAACGACCACCCCCAACTCGGCCCCGTTTGGTCTCAGGGGCCAAAAACACCCTTTTTGGGAAAAGCTTTTGGCGGAATGATGTAATTGTGAATATTAAGGTACTGCAGCTACATAAATGGTCATTTAACACTACAATTTTGCATGGTGTATCCTGACACATAGGGGAAACTAGCAGAAAAAGATTCTGGGGATTGCTGCCTTTTTGCTGTCAAATATCACCCTCAACATACCCCAAAAGACAAAAAAAATGTCTGTCCGCCTGACAAATTGTCATCAAAAGTGATCATTTTCAAGAATGTTATTATATCTACCACTGCCTCAAATGTACATGAAAAACTTCCCAAGTTTATAAGCTTCAATTTAAGTCCAAGATGACCTTTCTAGCTAGAGGATTACAGCTGGTATCACCAAAGTTCTCCACTGTACCTCAAATCAATTACACACATAAACACACTAACCAACCAACACACTAACCCAGTGGTGTAGTCTGGGGGGGGGGCATATCAAAGTGTGGGGTCTGGGTGTCCTCCCACAGGGTTATTTTGAGCACCAAAGACTAATATCCTGCATTCTGATACACTTTTATATATATTATATCAAAAGTATAATGGAATATAAAGCAGTAAGAGGGCTTTCACATCAGGGACCTGAGCCTGGATCACAAAAGTTGACCCCAAAGCAACGAGGACAAAATAAAATAGGCTCCTTATATTTGTCTTAAATGTGGTGAAGGGAGGATACTGGCGTTAGTGTAGGCGGAGCATTGGGGCCCGGTCGCTACGCACACACTACACACTACACACTACACACTACATACTACACACTACACTACGCACACACTACACACTACACCAGGGGTCTCAAACTTGCGGCCCGGGGGCCAATTGAGGCCCGCGGGCTGATATTTTGTGGCCCCCCTACTTGACATCAAAGTTTAGTGTCAGTGCAGCCCGCGCGTTGTTCTGAAACACACCTTTTTGCTGAGTCGTTGCGTGTGCCGCGCTTGCCACGCTTTTATTTTATTTGTTTAGCACTTACGGGCTACCATAGCTAGTCTTGTGACTGCGGCGTTTGTTGTCAACGGTTGTCAAGCTAGCCAACCGTGAAGTACCTGGGGAAGTATCAACGTTAGTCACTTGGTTGAAACGTGTTCCAGAGTGACGGAAAATATATGCCTTCACCCAGTTCCAGTCATGTCTCTCTCAAAACGTGCCGTGAAGAGAAAGGTTGGCGACGAGCACAGGCAATTTCAGTGAAAGTGGGAGACGGAGCACCCCTACATGTCTCATATGCACAAAGAAAGTTGCGGTGTACAAGTAATATGACATCAGACTTCATTACTCAACTAGACATGCTGAGGAGTATACAACATACCAGGGAGATGATAGAAAGAACCGTGTCTTAAAAAATGTCTATTGAGGCAACAAGATTTATTTAAGAAAGCCAACAAAGAATACTTGTTACTTATATATACTTGTTGAAGACGCGGCCCAGCCTGACCCACACTCTGCCTCGAACGGCCCCCAGGTAAATTGAGTTTGAGACCCCTGCACTACACACTACACACTATGCACACACTACACACACACTACCTACTACACACTACACACTATGTACTACACACTACACACTGCCTTCAGTGAGGAGCGGGTCAGTGAAAGATGAGAAAAGTCTCTCTGCATGTTCTGCAGTGTTAGTTTTGTTTGCTGTCACGTTACTCAACCCCGTATTTGTGAATACAAATATCTGAAGTGAAAGTTCTGTCACAAAAATATATGTTGTTGCGTATCATTGCACATTTTTAAGTGGGTAGACTACATCACTGCACTAACCAACCAACACCCTAACCCTTCATGTCACATCCTGAAGTTATTCAGCAAAGACAATTTGGAGGTAAGTTGATCTATTTTTCTGGTTATGGAAAGATATTGATTCTATTGGGAGTTTGGTGTCCTATATTTTTCTACATGTAAGGCGCCCACTCTACTTCTAGATTGATTCAAGTCAAACTCAGCGTCTTGGACATATTCTGCTGGGATCTGTGGAATAACCAGTAATTATGAAGCGAGCCAACGTCATATCCTGACTGCCCATGCCAAAGGAGAGTTTGTAGAAGCCATGTGGGAAATGACAAGTGGCCGAGGCGAACATACAGAGAAGCAACAAAGAGATCTCAGACCACGTGAAATCACTCGGTCTGAGGAGCAAGTGCAGCAAACAGTACAAGCTTTTCAGAGTTTTATCAACCCATTTCAGCTTGAGACTTCTCAGCCCTTGACAAGTTTGAGTTCAGGAGCAGCTATGCCAGAAGAGGTGCGCTATGATGTGCCGAATGCCCTGAAAAATGGCAAAACTCAAAAAGAGAAGTTCATCCGTGATCGACTTCAAACAAAAAAGGTCATTTTCTTTGAACCCATCAAGAGGGACAGATTCAAGACAATGTCGTCTACCACACCTAAAAGGAAGCTTGTGGCATCAAACCAGAAAGTGATCCAGTACAAGGCCACACGTGGGTTTATCTTTCAGATCTTCATCAAATCACAAGAACTTAAGTCACAAATTAGCATCTCTGACCTAATGACCTATCCCTTGACTCTGACGCCATACTCCATTTCAACAATCGATGGCTTTTTCGCAAAAAAACAACAAAGCAAAAGGAATTAATCACATGATCAAAGATGCTGAGAATGCACAACTTCTTTCTCCAAGCCAATGTGCTCTCATTCAAGATGGAAACTCCTCATTCTACATGCGCGATGCACCACGGACAATGAAGACTATATCAGAGTGCACCTTCAAAAGTCTACCTGCTGCAGCTTAAACAGTATTCAGCACAGACACTTACATTGACCGTCTTTATTCACCAAAATCAGCTGAGAGAGATCACAGAGGTTGTGGTGAATGTTTTATAGTTAATGGGCTGAATGTTCATCGACCCACTGATTGGAATGGGTTTCTCACAAATGATGAAAACAAGAAGGCTCATTCATTTACTTCTGGATCACTGGAGCTCTCATGATATGATGGAAGACATCCGAAGGCCTGTCATTTTCATAGAAGCTGGTCAAGTTTTCAAGCATTGACGGACTGGCCATCTGGAATTTGGGCAAATGCCAGAAGGGCCGCACCCCTATGGACCCCTATGGGCCGCTACTGATAAAGTTATTTTATGCATGCAGCCGCAAGGTGCGTGGAAAGATTAACTGGAAAGGCAGAGTTACTAATTTCCAAGCTAGGTTGTTGAAAAATAGGGGCCAGTGTGTTGCAAATGCCAGGGCCGTTTTTTGATTCCAGTCCGTCACTGCTTTCAAGATAGAATGCGATGCTGGAGTTATGTCAAAAGAACTTCTACCAGAGATCTGTTCAAAACATGAAGAAACAGATGTGAGGGTGATCATTTACATGCAGTATATTCAAACAAAAATGCCTCATATCAGAACAGTTAGAGTCAGAGCAATAGATTCTGACATTTTCTTCATCCTCCTATATTATGCCTCAACTCAAAGTCATCAACTGTCAACATCATCTTTGACATGGGAGATAGACTAATCAACATCAACCAGCTGGCTGAAGATTATTCACAGGAACACATTTCAGCTCTCTTCTGGCCTTGCATGCGTTCACTGGTGCTGACTGCACTTAAGCATTCAAAGGCAAAGGGAAGGTCCGTCCGATAAAGATTCTTAATCAGAATTCAAAGTTTATTCAGTGAAGATGAGGAAGAGGAGGAAAATGATGATTGAGAGACTCGGTTCGAGTCCGACTTGGGACAATTTCCTGCATGTCTTCCCCCTCTCTCTCCCTCTTTCATTGCTTTCCTATCATTAAAGGCAGAAATGCCTAAAAAATAATCTTAAAAAAAGATATTGCTCATATGCAAAAAATATGATTAATCCCATATGGAATGGTAATGCCTGAAAGTTCTGTTTTCTCCGATTTGAGGTACAGTGGAGAACTTTGGTTATACCAGCTGTAATCCTCTAGCTAGAAAGTTAAATTGAAGCTTATAAACTTGGGAAGTTTTTGGAATCTTATTTAACATGGCGGAATACCCTAAAGTCCACTTTGCAGGGAACTACAGTACTAGGAGTTCGGAACGTACCCTCAGACTCTATAATAGAGCTCAGCAGTGTGGAAGTTAAAATCCCATTGATTTTCTCCATAAGGATTTAGATAGACTGACCATGAGCTACGAGGTTGTGAAACGGAAGTTTCTGCTCCTGTAGAAGCCAGAGGTACATATGAAATCAACTTTGTTTTAAGAAAAACATGTTTTATCCGCAATCTTATGGAGAGAAACTACACTACCCACAATCCTAAGCATAACAGCAATGTCTCTGATTTGTCCAACTCGCTGTTACCATAGAAATGCTTACCGTACCTGCCAAACCGCAAATGGCTAGAGCGTTCTTCTACCATTGAAGTCTATGATAGTTTCTGTATACGGTCTTGTACCTTTTGCCTTTTTGGCCGTTTTCAAAAAAAATGTTTGTGCCGAATCAAATGTGTTATGCTCACTATTCATCTTGTAGCTGGTCCAGACTTAAAACTCTTTATATAAGAATTTTTTGAAACTTCAATGAAACAATTAAATGGGGAAAAAACACCTCCGGAACCAGAGCCGTTAAAAAAGTGGAAGGTCACTGTTGAGCTCTGTACTCTAATAGAAAGAATACTCACCCCAAAGTCGCATAAGTGACGTCTCGCTGACGCTACGATGCCTGTTTGATATATATATATATATATATATATATATATATATGGGGTTGCACATCTCTCTTGCGCCTCTTCACAGGGAAAATAAAATAGGTTATTTTCTTATAACTACTTTTGTACTTTGAAGAGATTGTGCGTGCCTGAGGAAACTCTATCTGTGAAATGATGAAAGCTGGCTCCACCAATCTGGAACACACACATGCATACACCAACCTCCCACGTTCCACCCCTCTCACTTATTCTTTTGAATTATTTTCTGCATTGGGGCTCTTGCTGTACTTGCTGTACAGGCGTATGTTGCCCCCTCGCTGGGATCCTCTCATGGCTCACCTCGCGGCTCTTTTGAACTAGGTCTTTCTTCTCGCTGTAAGGCGAGAGTGCTAGCCACCGACCCAACATGCCGTCCAAAGTCTCAGTGATTTCTGCTCAAAACTATACTGGGACTAGGGGTGCATGATATATCGACTCAATATCGTTATCGCGATATCACGTTGCGCAATATTATATTGAAAGTGTTGCGATAAGTATGCAATATTTTTTTATATTTATTTGTATTGTTTCTAATATGTCCTGTTCTGTAGACATGCTCTTTATTTATTGTTTTTATACTGCACAACCAGTAAACATGTCCTGTTCTGTAGACATGGTCGTTATTTATTTATTCATGTTGTACCAGTCCAATATGACCGTCAGTTGAAATAAACCTTGTGTTGTAAGAAAACTTCTTTTATCTGTTATGAATCTATTTTGATGCGTTTTCCCATAAGTTTAGTAATTTTACATATGTTTAAAAATATCAAAATTAATATCGATATCGCAATATTCATAATCGATATCGCAATATCACATTTTGTCAATATCGTGCAACCCTAACTGGGACCATTCATTTTAGGAAATGACTGAGTGTTTGTTCTTTTTGAATGAAACTATATAGTTGTAAGATTTATGTCTTTAGTTGGAACCGAGCCACAGACGGATTAGGGAAGTCAGATGGAGACGGAGGAAAGAGACATTTTGTTTGTTTTTGGTCTTTTCATGGAATCAGTTGGGATAATAATAATAATAATAATAATAATTGCAACAGCAACATTGTATCATTTATACCAACTTTTATTAATCTTAAATGCTATTCATAAAACAAAAAACATCCAGTTTTTTATAGAGTTTTGCGATTAATTCCCACAATAACTGCATTCAGAGATGCAACAACTCCCTAACGTCCATCAAGTCCCCATGGACTGAAGGGTTATGCTGCATTTCAGTTAGGGTAGTCTCGCATTGCCAGACCTTACTCCTTACTCTAAAGTGCTGTGGAGTAAGGTCTGGCTAAACCAATGATGCATTCTGGGATAGGAGAAAAAAACGCTCTGGATTGTTTGCATTTCTTTAAACCAATCACAATCCTCACGGGCGGCGCTAAATTATGGACGCAGCGACGCTGGCTCTCAAAAGAAAACGCCATTCGTCACCTTCCTAAAATAATTGCCTAAGTCATTTTTTGACAAAAAGTATTTTTTTGCCTAAAACATCTCCTCATGGTGCTGGCCACCTCTGGTAAAATTGCCTACATCCTCAGTTGAACAGGTCTTGTGATTCTACAGCTTTAGTATAATTGCCTATGTCAAGCGTGTGACTTAGGCCGTTTAGTTTTTTGTGTTTTCTGAAAAAACTGAAAAAATTACTTTTGACAAAAATGATTTTTTTTGCTAAATCATCTCCTCATGGTGCTGGCCACTTCTGGTAAAATTGCCTACATCCTCAGTTGAACAGGTCTTGTGATTCCACACCTTTAGTATAATGGCCTAAGTCAAGCATGTGACTTAGGCCATTTAGTTTTTTGTGTTGTCTGAAAAACCTGAAAAAATGACTTAGGCCATTATTTTAGGAAGGTGACGATATGCAATATTAAATGAAGTTAACTGTTGACACAATACAGTAACGTGAGCTATTTAAATTAGCTGATACATGGGTAAACCTCATTGGCTCTTACCAGTGTATCTCCGTGTGTACTTCGTCCACAGCAATCCCACCAATCGGTCCCAAAACGTCCCAGTTAGAGAGGAAATGCCGTAAAAATATTCTTTTGTAAATCTTTACAATCATTCCCCGAAAGAACCAAGCAGGACTTCCTTGTTGCACGATCCAAATTGTCTTCAAAACTTGCTATTTTCAGTGTAGCTTGCTAGCTCGAAGTTTGTTGTTGGTTCCCAAAACAAAGTTTGAGATCGGCAACACACAGAGAGCGTAAGATTAGGGTTAGGGTTAACCCTTATTACTTAAGTAAACGTTTTTAATACTTATTCCACCACTGATACCCTCTCAACTGCAAATCTTCGAAACCATGCTGACTGGGAATTTTACAGGGTTGTACTTATTGCAGGGCTGTTGGACCACATTGCATCATATTTTATAACTGGTCCTGTTATTACTTTCACGCCTGAGTGTATAGCTTCAGTTGCCAAATACCGGGTCAGTTTCCTGATCCAGAGCAGGCCCTTATACTGCATCTACACTGTGAAAGTAAAAATAGACAAACTCATATTCAGTACTAGTTTAACTAGAACTATGTGTATCTTGTGTCCAGGCATCACTACGGTGCTCACCATGTCAACCATCATCACCGGAGTGAATGCATCCATGCCCCGGGTGTCCTACATCAAGGCGGTGGACATTTACCTGTGGGTCAGCTTCGTCTTTGTCTTCTTGTCTGTGTTGGAGTACGCCGCCGTCAACTACCTGTCCACCGTCCAGGACCGCAGAGAGCGCAAGAGGAGAGAGCGGGCACGATCTCAGGTTTGTTTCTGCTTCAGTATTTCACACAGAATTTGATTCGACTGGTGCAATGCCCATTCCAAATGTGCCTGTATTGCTCACTCCTGTATTGCTGCCTGTAGCTTTCTCCAAAACCACTGCAAAAATAATCAATAAATATGTGATGGTCAGTGTTGATATTGTAGCTAGCCAAATAGTCAGCAACACGTACACCACTTGCTTGGTCTCCTCTGTGGTGCAGATAATTAAATCCCTCGAAGATCCATTTCAAAAAGCCAGAACATCGAAATTGCCACACACACACTTTTCACGCCTGCATTTGGTTTTATTTGTCGACGTAATAAACGTGTCTTGAGAAACGTCCCTGGGCCCGAAATGTCGACAAATAAAACCAAATGCAGAGGTAAAAAATGTGTGCAGGGATTTAGATTTTCTTGCTTTTTTTATATCATATATATCAGTGTAGAAACACTGTGTTGTATGCTGTATCGTGCTGTGAGAAAAACTTCAAACTGGCATGCAATATTAATAAAAAAGGGGCATCTTTCTCTCCGCTCATGAGCCAGAAAAGTCTCTTTAGCTGGTCAGATAATTCTGACTCCAAAAGGCCCAGCCACTCTTGTTGACTTTGTGCAATTTCACTTACAAGAGCCTCTGTAAGGCTGTCTGGATACATACAAAAAGAACAAGAGTAAATAAGACAGATGCAAAGTGCTAGCCTGGCTCCGCCCTCCTACGTACTTCCGCTCAATTTTCATTTTCCTTCAGTACACGTCTGGGTTTGCTGTATATTCTTGGGTTTTCTGCAGTCAAATCTTTGGCGAACAGAGGGAGTGGCAGAGAATGATGACGTTGAGGTTGTGCGCTAGTTTGAGTTGTAGTTCCGTAATGGCGGCGGAGAAAGATGCAAGCGAAGCCATTCGGTCCGTTGTGGCAACGCTGCCGAATATCCAGAAGTTAAAGCCCGAACAAGAACAATCTTTGCTGATTTGTGTTGGTGGCAATGATGTTGTGGCCCTCCTCCCCATGGGGTTCGAGAAAAGTTAGATATTCCAGCTCGCTCCGTTAGTGGTGAAGGAGTTGGCTAAGGCTAACGCTAGCGATGCTAAGCCGACGTCACGACCAAACGTTAGCGATTGGTTATGGCAGATCCAGAGTGGCTCTGGGCAGATCCAATAGTTTTAAACTTCAACAGAGTACCCGCCTTCAAAGAAGTTAACACTTGTCAATGGAGAGTAACCAGATTCTCTGATAGGACCAGGCTAACAAAGAGCAAGAACAATTAGAGTTTGTATTCTACAGTTAACTTTAGGGCTTGAGAAAGTTGGTAAAGTTGGTAATGTTTTAATGTCAAATTACTCTCACAGAAACAGTGAATGGGTGTGAGTTTTCGGGGTTATCTGGGGATGTCAGTATAGATAGATATTAATTTTCATGAGCCCAGGCTGTCGGGTTCTACACCATGGGAGGTCTGGGACTATCAGTGGATCAATGTCCACTGCTGTTTCCTCACTCACTGATCCACTGTTTGATTTCTGTACTTACTTTAGGGAATGAAAAGACTCATTATATTTACTGCACACTGAACACTCCTGGAATGGATTGTCTGTGTGTTTTTAATTAATTTTGCCCGATCAAGTAACTCCAAAAAATCCTGGTAAGAAGTGAATTATTTGTGAGCAGCAACATGAACTCTCTATGGATTATGATTCTCAGTTTGCCAGAATCTATAAGACCAGAAACAGGGTTATATATCAATACATACACATTATTTTGCGATGAATGAACACAATTCCACCAAAGTAATTGTAAACCATTTAGAAAGATAAGGCTGGTGATGTTCTGCATTTTTATAGTCAATAAATGAAACAGGGTAATAAAGCAGATATAGAAACTAAATGTCAGACCACAGAGATTCAGTTAGAAGCTACAATCGTAGTAAGAGACTTTTAAAAAGGTCTTTTTCTTCTGCACACAGACAAGGGGGAGAAACACAAATTCCACACACAAAGGCCGGGATTTGAACCCCAAACCTTCCCACTGTGAGGCTACAGTGCTAACCATTGAGCCACCATGCCAGGCTCCCCCTTTTATGCATTGAGCGCCACCTCGAGGAGCCAATAAGTAGTGCCGCTGGGAGCAGGGAAGTCTACTTAGAGCGCCTGAGTTAATTTATTAAAATATTGGTATTTGTCGCCAGCGTATCGATTCTTTTACCACACGAAAAAGGACAACGATATATTGCCGTATCGATATTTTGTCCCACCCCTGCTGACTGATGCCTGATATTCTAAACTAAACTAAACTTTGGTGCATTCCCTTAAAATTCCAATAATGATTATATATTGTATATTTCTTCTTTGCCAGTCATTGCCCTGCACCTGCGGGATCTCCCAGACGCGAACCATGACCATGTTGGATGGTACCTACAGCGAGGCAGACACCAACAGCCTGGCCGGGTACACCGAGGAGCCCATGGGGCCAGAGGAGGAGCAGGAAGAGCTGCACGAGGTTCCAGAGAAACCCGAACACATGGTGGTCCACCTGTCAGTGAGCAGCGAGTCCACCACCACCAAGAAGAAGAAGAGCAGCCTGCGCGCCCTCAACATCATCCAGAACACGCACGCCATTGACAAATACTCCCGGATGATTTTCCCTGGTTCATACATCTTCTTCAACCTTATCTACTGGTCCGTCTACTGCTGAAAGACACTCCTGAGTCTGGACCCGGGCCAGAGAGACTAACACACAGACAGTACAAATGCTGCATCAAAATGGGACACTAATTGTGCTGTTGTACTGTATGTCTGGTTCTGCAAAGTGCAAGTTCTGCAAAAATTCAGCACTGAGACTATGGGATTGATGTTTCCTCATGCAGCAATTTGAATGTTCATTAACGCTCTAAACTGTACAGCAAAACATAATTTCAGTGCTGTTTTTAAACTACTGTTGCTAATTCTTTCGGCCCTTTTCAGCTTCATTTACTGTCAACTGCTGTTCAAAAGCTTGTTGTCGTCATTACTGCATTTGTTTTTCTGAGATGATGGCAGCTTTGGTTGGAGAAAAAGTGCATTTTTGTATTTGACTTGTTTGTAACATTGATAGATAGGGATAAGGTACGCTTTGCCTGCGTTCGTTCTCTGAGCTACTCAGTTGATGGGTCTCTGTATTTACATTTATTTGTAATGATTGTCAAGCTGAGATTCACCATGATTTTAAGAATTTTAAGCCCATTATCTAGCAGTCATGATTTAATTATAAACAGATGACGACTTAATTTCTATTATGTCAAGATAACACGTTTTGACCATATTCTTTAAGCCTGTTATCTCAAAGAAATGGTATTACGAAGGGCTGGGCGGTATATTGACATATTTTTAAACGTGTGATATGGGATGAGAATATCGTTTATATCGGTATAGGCTATGTCGACGATGTTTCACTTCCGGGATTGTTCAGATGCCGCCTGAAACTCACAATTTCTTTGTGTTGGCGTTCTAAACTCCGGTAGATTTCTGAGCACTATGGTTAACTGCTCCTCAGATCTCTGCAGGGTAAATCCAGACAGCTAGCTTGACTATGTGTCCAATCTGAGTTTTCTGTTGCACGACTAAAACTACTTTTGAACGTACACGTTCCTCCAAAACAAGTTCCTTCGCAAGGCTTTTTTGCAGTGGCACCGTGGCTCCGTCCTGTGCTTATCGCCGGACAAGACGATTTTGATTGGTTTAAAGAAATGCCAATAAACCAGAGCACGTTTTTCTCCCATCCAGGAATGCTGTGTGGACTAGCCAGAACCTCCTCCGCAGCGCTGTGGAGGAAGGTCTGACAATGCGAGACTAATATTGGTATAGTTGGATGTTGCATTACATAAGCCATTTTTTTCAGTAAAGTCGTGCCTGTGTTTGACATTTGCCTACATTTTAAATTCTCATTTGCACAGCTGTATATTTTGTTAGGCAGGGGAGGAAAACTTCTAATTGTACCATTGTTTCGGTGGTAACGTTCTGCTGTGGCGTCCGCCAGTTACTGGACTTAACGTGAACTTATGAGAACAGATTCTCATATGTGGCTTTGACTGAACATTTATCCCACTTTGTAGAAAATACCGAGATATATATCGTGTATCGCCATTCAGCTAAAAAATAAGATACGATTTTTGGTCCAAATCGCTTATGTTGATGAATCATTCAATGTGTGAGGGTGTATTTAGTGGTGCTTTAAGCTTAATGTTAACACTAACATGTAAACATTCTGATGATGTTTAGCAGGCAATGTTTATCATGTTCACCATCTTAGTTTAGCATGCAAACGTGTTAGTCCAGCTGAGGCTGATGGGAATGTCATTAGTTTTGCTGGTGTTTGGTCATAAACCAAAGTATTCTAAAAAAAAAAATCAAACTGGATGATGATGCTAGATAAAAACTCAGGACGACCAAAGTTATTACACTCTGTACCAAATTTCATGATAATCATTCCCCCAGTTGTCAAGATATTTCACTCAAAACTAGTAATGTCCGAACGAAGCCTCATGAAACTTCGCGAACCCTTTTCCTAATTGTCTGAGCCCACTAGATGGCGCTCTTGGGTTAAAGAAAAAGGCTCAAGGAATGGCAATTCAGCGTGCTTTCAACCATTTGTTGAACAGAGAGCGCCATCTAGTGGGCTCAGAAAATAAAGTTGGTTCATGAAGCTTCATGAGGCTTCATTTGGCCAGCACTACTCAAAACCAAAAATGGCAACCTCATGGTGGCGCTAGAGGCAGATCAAGTCAGATGATCATCAAAGCCAGTAGGATTCACCCTCTGTAGAAAATAAAAGGCTGTAGAAAATTGACAATCCATCTAACATTTGTCAGTCTGGACCAAAGGAACCACCTCTGAACCTTCCCTAGAACTCCACTGCTGGCACGGATCCAAACTGTTTTCAACTGATAACTTTAATGTATCTTTATCTGAGGATAACAGGCTTCCATACTTCATCGTCCTTCAAAGTGGATTTCATCAATGAATCGTTCTTCTTTGCCTTGACATTTAAGTCAGGTCCATCAAAATGTAGCGCATCTTTTAATATAAATTCCTGTCCACTACTATTATGTGAATATGAGTTTGGTGCATCGAGATGAACAGTTAGTGGGCACTTATTCTGCAGTCAGGTGCCATTACACCATTGCAGAAGAAGATGGCTCAACATGACATAATTAAAAGAGCGCAAGACAAACCTCAAACAAAGGAAAACCAGGTGGGAATTGGGACAGTTCTGTTTGTTTCATGTATTAATTTGAGAAACGTTACAGTCTCCTCATGGCTCCATAACACATTCTCACTCCCAGCGCGTCAAAAACCAACGCTTGGTCAGGGGCCTTGGGCTTTAGTTACTGATGCAAAAAGTCTCCTTTAGCGTCTCAGTCAGATGCAGGGGGCTGATTCCAATATAATCCCATCCACGGTGATATTTGACGCTCTGGGTATCCCTTTGGCGTCATTTTTCAACACGCTTGGTCGGGACCAATTTGGCGTCATATTTCAAAGTGCAGGGTAAGCCACTTAGTTAAGGTAAAGACTGTGGGTAGGGTTACAAAATGTACGTATCAGCGGTACAAGAACAGGACATAATCCCCGGTATCATGGGTAAAAGTCCTGTATCATTTGACGCATCCACCACCCCAACCTGCCTCCTTAAGCCGATTTTCGGTCTTTCATGCTACTTGCTACCGTTGTCGCTCTTCGTCCTGTTCTTGTTCCGCGTATCGCTGAAACGTACATTTTGTAACCCTACCCACAGTCTGAAATATGACGCCAAATTGGTCCTGTCCAAGCGTGTCGAAAAATGACGCTAAAGGGATACCCAGAGCGTCAAATAGCGTAGGTTTTTGAGGCGCTGGGAGTGAGAATATGTTGGATTTTCGGTCTTTCATACTACTTGCTACCGTTGTTGCTCTTAATACTACGTCATCTTACAGTTCCATACAGTCACTAATGGGTGATTTTTGCGTCGGTATCTGACGCTGAGAGCCACTGACCAAGCGTCATTATTTGACGAATTGGGAGTGAGAACGTGTTGGGCTCCACACGGGTGTTTTAAGCTCAAATTAAAAATGCAGGTGGATGGAAGCACACTAAAAGTGGCACCCGTGAAGTGAACAGAAAACTTGAGCTCTTATCTTAAGATAGAGACATCTTAGGATAACTATTTTAAGCACCACAACACTCCTTGATCTTTTAAGGGAATTTGACATTTAAGTTATGATCTTGAGATAACAGGCCTAAAAAAATAATATTGCCCCAAAAAATTTATATCAACCAATCTCAACCTCCGCGGCACTGAACATGCAAATCATGTATTTTCCACTGATTTCGTACTGGTTTTGATAGTGTTATGCTGTTCTGATGTTTTAAAAGACTATAGTGACTTTTTGCTAAACTGGCTTCTTGATAAACTTTTGTAGCAAAGTAATTGGCACAACGCAACGCTGGATTACTTAAAGGACCATCTTATTTATTGTTCATTGCCTTAGCATGTGACAGACATATGTACCAAGTACCAGAGATGACTGTAATGATACTTGTATTATAATATGTACTGTAAAAGCTTTGTTGGCCAGTGGGACATTTTGTCCTAAAGTCACTGTAGTCATGTATCCTTGTTCGCAAACAAAATGAATAAAAGCTAGCTTAATAAAATGACTTAATTCAATATCATTTCAGAGGGATTGATTTATCTTGTCTTTTAAATAACAGTTAAGTACAGATTGGGAATCAGCTTTCTTGTTTATGTTGCACTTACAAGGTAGAACTTCTTGAGAACTGGATTTGCCTGGTGATATGTTAATTGCACTTCTCAAGGTGTGAAAACATGATTATCTACTTTGAGTAGCTGGTAATGATCTAGGCTTTCATTCCGATACAGTTTCTTGCTAATCTAATTCTATAAAAAGCACTAACAGTGGCTGAAACAATGTGTCTTGATAAGAGTGTTCGCATATGACTTATAGGTTCGGTTTATAAAAGAGAAGTTGTAATGAGCACAGTCCCCCCCCCTGAGTTTTATGCCTTCTTGCATCATTATTACTGAAAAGCTAAAACACTTTACTGTTGTTTTTGTCCCTGAGAAAATTTAAACATTCAATCATTTTAACATGAATAAAAGACCAATTATTTTGCATGACAAATGTGAAGGCTAACACACAAAACATAAAATAACTGAACAAAACTGACACATGCAGTTTACAAAATAATAATAATAATGCAATTTGAATAATGTATCTGTTAGGACGGTTTATGAGTTCCATAGATAGAAATGGAAGGAGACAGATGTGACTGAAAAAAAAAGGGAGGGCATATCGGGAGACACAAAGATGCCAAATTGCATGCTGTTCATCAATACATTCTGTCTTCTGCTGTTTAGAGACACAAGTTAGATTAAATCCACCTGTCTTCTATGGCTACAAAGCAAATGTTTACCAGTTGTAGTTTAAAGGTAGGTAGATTGACCCAAATTACAACACCATACATTTTCTCAGTTACCCATGGTGGCATCTAGCCATGTAGATAGTTTGGGTTTTGACATTTCTATATAAAAAGTAAGATCTATGGATCATCTGAAGTAAGTGTATCTAAAAATGTTGGCAAATAACCGCTATTCATATGGCTGAACTGGCCCTTTAAGATGTGTGAGATTCCATTATTGGCTTTTTAGCAGCCCTATTTCTGCGAATGTAATCAATAATTAATGCCAGGAATTAAACTGTGGTTTTATATATTTATAGAAGGCTACCAAGTACTGCAAACTGATATGTAATAGAGTACTATCCATTGTTGTAGCATGTTGTCAATGATAGAATAGTATACATCTTTTTGGTCATTATGTTTAGGTTAAAAAAAAATTGTTACAACATAAAAGTACAAGTACATAAGTATTTCTTTCCTACCAATAGGAACAAACCTCTGAGACGCAGCTCGCGGTCTGAATCAGTGACGTGTGAGGCTCTGAGTCAGCAGCTGGCCTGGAATAGTTCCTTCTTCTGGCTCAATCTGTGCTGATGATGAGTTCATATGCTGCCGGAAAACGCTGAAATAAACAATGAAGGGAACTTCGTATGAGTTTAACCCTCGTGTTGTCTTCACGTTGACCTGCAACTTTTTGTTTTTCTGTGTCAAAATTTTAAATGAAAAACCTTTATCAACGTTTTGGTCGTCTTTTTTCGACACTTTTGGGGCTTTCCCCGATGTTTTTGTCACTTTTTTTAACGTTTGTCGACTTTTTCTGAGCCTTTTGAAGCTTTTTTTTTTTTTTTTTACATTTGTCACTTTTTTTTGTCATTTTTGTCACTTTTTTTTTTTTTTTTACATTTTTGTCACTTTTTTTTATACATTTTTGTCACTTTTTTTGTCATTTTTGTCACTTTTTTTTTTTTTTTACATTTTTGTCACTTTTTTTTATACATTTTTGTCACTTTTTTGACATTTTTGTCACTTTTTTTGACGTTTGTCACTTTTTTCAAAGTTCTTTTATCAACTGTTTTTTCTTCTTCTCTGCTATAAAATTGATTAAAACACCCAAATTCAATGAAAGTAGTGAACAGATTATTTATTTAACTTGTTAAGAGCATTGTAGGGAACCATCCACATTATTTTTTTTGGACAATTAGTTTGAAAGAAAACCCAAATTTCTGATATAGAAACTTTTTGAAAATGGGTCAAATTTGACCCGAGGACAACGGGAGGGTTAAAGTGAACTGTCAGAAATACTGACACACAGTTTTAGTTGAAATTAGAATTAAAGAGATGAAAAATAACTCTTATGCATGCTTCTGATACATAAATGCTCAATGAAAAACATTGTGTTCTCATAGCAGCAGTACTCGTGTTTGAAGTTTACATGCTATTATGTCTATTTTGGGAGCTCTTTCTTCCCATTTTACTGTTAATTTGCGTTGGTTTACAAATGACATAACATGAACAAATATGTTCACAAATAACTGAAATATCTGTATTTTCAGGAGAGAGCTAAGTTGTAAAATAACAAACACAAACATTTACATTTTATGTCAAAAGCCCATGGCTAGCTGGTTGCTCTCAAAACCTGAAGGCATCACTTGGTTTCCCGCAGAACTTTCCCTATTTGATAGATATTTAGTAAAGCACAAATACTATTTATTAGTGAAGAGAAACACATTGTAACTAAGATTGCAGTTCACTGTGAAATTATACACAATTCCTAACCCATAACAAATTCTATAAGTAAATGTAAAAAGAGAAAACTTTTATTTTCTTCAAATTTGTTTGCACCTTTTATAGTACTGCTGTTGTTGCAGTTTATTTGGGGAGGAAGCTTATTTGATGTCTATAATTTACTTTAGTAAACTTTTGTGCATGTTAGGGACCTTATTTAAGGAACATGAACAAGATAACCCCTTTCTTTAAATTGATGAAACCTAATAAAAACTAGTTTGCGAAATCCCCTTAATATTGGAAAATACAATACCTTAGTGTAGCCCGTGATGTCCCACCCTCAGCACCTTCGTTTCATTCTTTAAGAAAGCGCCACTATGCCGTTTTGTTTAGTAATAAACGAAGGTTGCATTTCCGTTGTAATTTCGGGTCGTGTAGTTTACAAGGAGTCATTAAAGGCAGCATGAAAAGCTGTTGACTCCAACCCCCAGTGCCCTCGGCTCTACTTCCTGCCTGCCATAACTTCACTGTACACATAACAGCAGGACAGCGTTCACGCTAGCTGCTGCTCACACCTGATGAACGCAAAACCGTAAGTGTTTTTACTCTTACAAAGCATTATCTGACCAATACATCTGCACCGTTGTTCAGCTAGCTTAATGACAGTATGCCTAGCTACCTCAACCTACAAACGTGGGAACTCCCTGGAGCAGTTCGTGCTTAACGTAATGTTACGCCGGGTTAACTTTAACGTTACTGCACTTAAATGAGCTGCGGAGGTTGGTTTGTTGTCGGGGATATTGGCGGTACAACGTTGAATCTTCACCTCCAAGTTAGCATAGCATATAGGTCATTAATATCAGGCTGAAGTATTAACTAGGCTGTGTAACGTTAAATATAGCCTACATAAGCGTCCTTGAATTAAAAACGAGCACGGTAACCGCAGTTAGTATGACAAGCAAATAGTGAATGTTACCGCCGTGAGTGGCACATGTGAGAGAACTGGATTAAGGTTAGTGTTAATGCGAGTTTACTGCACGAGCTGTCAAAGTAAGGGAGGAGGGGCTTCAATGTATCTAAACAGACTGCAGCGGGCGGGCGGCGGCTACAATTGAACCCAAAAGTTACTTTACTCATGGCAAGCCGTTTTAACATTTAATTAAACAGTTTTCCCAAGACAAAAATAACTCCACAGCATGTATGTTGTGAGTTTGTTAAAACTCAAACGAAAGAGAAATAAAGTGAAACCGTGAAAGAGTGCAGGTAAGTAGCCTACATTTTCCCAATCGGTACTAATTGTTACAGGTGCCATTTTAGCCGCTAAGCTAACCCCAGCTCATTTCGATTACAGAATGTTTTTTTTAAATGTCATTGTCCCCTCAAACTAAATAAAAAAAAAAAATAACTAAAAAAAAAAAAACTATTTAGTTGTCAGAAGAAATGCTATTATTAATGACAGAATTGTACTAAAAATGAAATCATTAGAAATGGAACAAAACAACAACAACAAGGTCAAGCTCTTTAAACTATTTTTACATCATAAGTATAAATATTTTTTGTTGTTGTCTTCCACTGAAGACAGGGAGTTTTAAGAGGCAAAACCAGTAGATATTTGGGTGGAAGGAATGTTGTGGCGGGGAGAAATGAGTCATGCTGGGAAATGGCCCATGCCGCCTGCGTTTTATTTCCCCTCTAAGAAATGATGTGGTGCCTCTTTGTGCTCCTGCAGTGCCAGGACTCCTCCCTCTCATACATTCACTGCAGACCACCTCTGACAGTTATGTTCACTTAAAATGTTTCCTTCCAGCTGTCTCTCCTGAGGGCACGCTGAGTTTCTGCACAATGCCTGACTGGCCTTGATGCAGTCGATGGAATTTCTGGAATTGTGCCATTACCTTGTTCTTAAAAATGCTCATAATAAGACACGGGGCAATTTATTTAAAGTCCCCCTTCACTCAAAAACTCAAAGTGCTCATATTATGCTCATTTTCAGGTTCATACTTGTATTTAGAAGTTGCACCAGAATAGGTTTATGTGGTTTAATTTTCAGAAAACACCATATTTTTGTTGTACTGCACATTGCTGCAGCTCCTCTTTTCACCCTGTGTGTTGAGCTCTCTGTTTTAGCTACAGAGTGAGACCTCTCACTTCTGTTCCATCTTTGTTGGGAGTCGCACATGCGCAGTAGCTAGGTAAGGACTACTAGCCAGTCAGAAGCAGAGTATGAGGGCGTGCCCTGACAGTACCTAGGTAAGGACTACTAGCCAGTCAGAAGCAGAGTATGAGGGCGTGCCCTGACAGTACCTAGGTAAGGACTACTAGCCAGTCAGAAGCAGAGTATGAGGGCGTGCCCTGACAGTAGCTAGGCGAGCATTATAACGTGTGTTCCAAAGTGACCACGTTTGTCTCTGAAGTAAAGGCTGGACTACAATAGAGCTGTTTGGAGCAGTTTGTGAACAGTGTTTTCTGTTGGAGATGGTAAGTCCCTTTGGGGTGGACTTTGGGCTTTTTCACTTTGTAAACCTATAACGTGCACAAAAAAAGATATATAACAAAATAAAGGAAAGGGAAAAAGCCAACAAGCATAATATGAGCACTTTAAACTAAATGTCAGACCTTGACTATACTGACTTGTATCTGTGCACAGTTTAACACTAGAGAGGTGTTTTCACATTCCTCTGCTGAAGGTGAAGATGTCTGTGCACTTCCCTGAAATCTGAGATTCAAACGTATCCCGGGCAATCTTGATTAAACACATCACTGATGCGTAAACCGATCGCTGTCTAAGGTCGCTTTCACACCTACCTCGTTTGGTCCGTTGATAGCCATTCCGTTTATAAATACCAAAAACGGAGCATTGACTAGCCTGCAATTTCAACCTTGCACACAATTTACGGACTTAACTAGATTTAAGGGATGATAACTTTCAGATCCATAACATGTTCTGACCACACATCGCTGGTTGTCTGTGTAACATCATCATCATCTTTCTCTCTCCTTCACTCGCTGTCTGTCAGCTGCTCATTGTTCGCCTTCTTCTAAAATATTAGAATATCTAAAGCAGAACCAGAAAACCCGAGATGTTATAAATGTGGTGTTGCTCCATTATTTCGGAGACCAGAAGTGTCGGCGAGTTTCGGATATTCTGTCCAATAAACAAGCGACCGTCTCGATCGCGTGACGTGTGTTTCCAGTGTTTGGTGCGTTTGACAAAGTGCAGTGTGAACGCAAACCGAACCAAATGTGTTACGTCCCTTCTATGTCTAGGGCCGGAGGACGCTAACGATAAAATAAAACCCGGGGGAAAACCAAGGGGAAGCAGTTCAAGTTTAAATATTGAACTAATAGTCAACAGAAAATGATCTTCAAAAGGAAGACGAATAATATCAGGCAACGCTAAATGTTTAACATAAAAAAATGCAACAATGTTGCATCTTTATGCCTATGTTCCCACAGCCCTATATTCTATGTTCCCACAGTCCTATGTTCTATGTTCCCACAGTCCTATGTTCTATGTTCCCACAGCCCTATATTCTATGTTCCCACAGTCCTATGTTCTATGTTCCCACAGCCCTATATTCTATGTTCCCACGGTCCTATATTCTATGTTCCCACAGCCCTATGTTCTATGTTCCCACGGTCCTATATTCTATGTTCCCACAGTCCTATGTTCCCACAGTCCTATGTTCTATGTTCTATGTTCCCACAGCCCTATATTCTATGTTCCCACAGTCCTATGTTCTATGTTCCCACAGCCCTATATTCTATGTTCCCACAGTGCTATGTTCTATGTTCCCACAGCCCGATGTTCTCACAGCCCTATGTTCTATGTTCCCACAGCCCTATATTCTATGTTCCCACAGTCCTATGTTCTATGTTCCCACAGCCCGATGTTCTCACAGCCCTATGTTCCCACAGTCCTATGTTCCCACATTTCTAAGATTTTTCTTAAAATTAGGCCCTATGTTAGGGTTAGGGTTACATTCCATCCGTAGTCCATTGCTACTGGATAATAGGTTGGGTGTAATTGGCTACCAAATTGGGAGAAAGGGATAAAATCTGATACAAATTTATGAAAAAGGAAATGTGGGAACATAGGGCCTAATTTTGAAAAACATCTTAGAAATGTGGGAACACAGGGCTGTGGGTTTATAGGTACGCTCCCATCTGCTTGCGGGGCTCCGTCTTTACCTTTAGAGTCTACGCATCAACCTCTTGTGTGTGTATATATCTCTATATATCTCTATATATCTCTATATATATATATATATCTATCTATCTATCTATCTATCTATCTATCTATCTATCTATCTATCTATCTATCTATCTATCTATCTATCTATCTATCTATCTATCTATCTATCTATCTATCTATCTATCTATCTATCTAGAGAGAGAGAGAGAGAGAGAGAGAGAGAGAGAGAGAGAGAGAGAGAGAGAGAGAGAGAGAGAGAGAGAGAGAGAGAGAGAGAGAGAGAGAGAGAGAGAGAGAGAGAGAGAGAGAGAGAGAGATCTATATATATATCTCTCTATATATATCTCTATCTATATATATATCTATATATATATATATATATCTCTATATATATATATATCTCTATATATATAGAGAGAGAGATTATATATATATATATATATATTTTTTTTTTTATTATTTTGTTTATCTGTATTTTTTTTATTATTATTATTATTTTTTTTTTTTATATATATTATTGTTTCAATGTACCCTTTGAGGGACATGCACAGAATGTGTTTAGTATCTGCATCTATATCATAATTATCCTGTTTACTTGTATTATTATATCAGATATATTTACTCCTTGTCGTTGTTTATATATGTTTGTTCTTATGCTTTGGCAACACAAATGCAAATTGCAAATGCATTTTTTTTTTTGTCATGCCAATAAAGCAACATGAAATTGAAAATTGAGAGAGAGAGAGAGAGAGAGAGAGAGAGAGAGAGAGAGAGAGAGAGAGAGAGAGAGAGAGAGAGAGAGAGAGAGAGAGAGAGAGAGAGAGAGAGAGAGAGAGAGAGAGAGATTGTCTGTGGTCAGTGGTTTCTTGTCTGTGTGGAAGAATTGAATTACCAGTCACAACAAGTGTGTCTGCTCCTCATACAAACAACATGCAAATACAATTCTTCATTTCCCATGCTGCAACCTAACAATATCTATTGTATTTATTTATTTTATGTAATTACTTTTTGTTAGACCCTGCCTACTTTGTAAACGTCCAGTTCTTTTCCAAATTCAAGCTCCCAGTTTGTAACACGGGCTTTCTGTAAATAAAAAAAAAAAAAAAAAAAAGTAATATTCTTTTCCTTCAAATTAAAATTGTTGGAATTCCTCTTTAACGTTGAGTGTTAGCCGATGTAGAGTCTGAGTTCTGTTCTTTTTTTTGAGGTGCGGGACTGGTCATGACGCAGCAGGAGCAGCAGGAGTTCATGGAGAGCCTGGAGGCAGCCCTCTCCTGGATGCGGGCCGTCCAGGAGAGGCTGAAGGCCAACGACAACACCCAGGGGCCCCGTGATGCCCTGGAGGGACGTCTCAAAGAGACAGAGGTGAGATGCTTCACTAACCCCCTAGCTAGACTGCAAGCATATCAGATGCGTTCTTCTCTAGCGCGTCTTACGCAACAGATACTCTCTCATTTTAATTTATGCAGCTGCCTGCACAACCGCTCTCACTCCCAACTGATGAAATACGGACGCCTGGTCAGTGGCTCTCAGCATCACATACTGACGCAAAAATCACCCTTTAGCGTCTGTGTGGGACGCACCGGGTCCCGCGTGTCACTGAAACGTACATTTTGTAACCCCACTTACGATCTTTTCCTAAACCTAACTCTCCCGCTCTTCTCCCGCATGTCAGTTAAACGCACGTCCCGACCCAGAGCGTCAAAAAGGGACGCCAAGAGTCCCGACCAAGCACGTCTAAATATGACGCTAAGAGAGACTTTTTGCATCAGTAACAAACACCAAAGGCACTGGACCAAGCTTCACTTTTTGACGCGCTGGGAATAAGAATGTGTTTGTGTCTGCACCGGCTCCTGCAGGCTGGCGTCTCAGCCACCTCTGTCAGGCGTAAACGTGACCTGAAGCCTTTATTTACGCTTCAAGTCTATTTATTCAACATTTTTGAGTGTGCGGAATGTGGACAGAAGCAGACAGCAGCGCGCTCTGCTTCTGTATGCTTTTGTAGTCCCACAGACTCTCTCTTAACTTTTGCCCAGCAGCTGGGGAAGCAAGACACGGCGGGAACTTTTTGGGTGTAGAGGAGCTGCAGTGTTTATTCATGGCCAAACTGCACTAGACAACTGTGCTCAGGTCACCAACGCCTCCCTCCCCTGCTGCTCAGTGTTTGAAAATTGGTGGACAAGACGGAACCGGTATGGACAGTAGGGCTGGGTTTAAATCGTTATTCATTTGTATGTTACAATATCGATTCATAAAATCCAGAATCCCTGTCTGTATCATATTAAACCAGAAGACCTTAGGAATCCATTGGTACCAAATATAGCATGCTCCCCTCAAGGCGCAGACTCTGCTGTCAAGGCTGTAAGACCCAGAGGAGGAAGGTGACCTTTGTCCCCAGGGCTGTCCAACCCAACACCCCACACCCCCCTTCTCGCAAATCTTTGGACTGCACTACAACACTCCGTAGACTGATGACTGATGCACTCATTCCATCCCCTTTCCCCCTTTTTTCTTTTTATATACTACTATTTATTTATTTATTTTATTGATGATTAGATATTGACTGTAGGTGGTGGAATATGCTGCTCTTTGTCATTTAATTCCCCCTGGGGATGAATAAAGTGATTTGAATTGAATTGAATAGCTAATCAGGAAGGGGGTAAATAACGCTCCAAAGAGGCTACATTTTTGCAAGGGATAAACTGGCATGGACATTTTAAAAGGGGTCCCTTGACTATTACCTCAAGATATCTAAATTAATGTCACTAAATACTCCCTGACTGTAGAGTCTGTAGAGCTGCATGTTATTGTGTGTTCATGTTAAACAAAAAAGTACATTCATGTATTGGGGTCAATTTCTTAATGTAAACATTGATAGTTTTAATAATGCAGCAGGTTAGAGGGAACCTTGTACAATTGTAGAGTCCCTTACATATCCATTATTGGTTTTGCCACTGAAATATCCCAAACCGACATTGAATCGGAAATAGAATCAAATTGGAAATGTAATCGAATCGGGAAATCAGTGGGGATAACCAGCCCTAATAGACAGTCGCTTCAGTGTTTCAAGAACGCTGTTGGCACGCGAGCGCTATGCTAACGTGCATTTGCGGTCCAGACAGGGGGTTACTGTTTGACCCTTTACTTTTGACCCCAGCTGCTGCTGGAGTACTCTGTCATTAGACTCCAGAGTGGGGACAGCTGCAGCTTCTGGTCTTCAAGCAGGGTACAGTATCTGAGGATCCTATTCCTATTTCCATTTTAGTAGATAAATACACAAAACAAATTTAAGAAATTATGGACACAGACACAGTCATTTTACAAAAAAAACTGAGATATGTCCTCAGTCATAAGAAGGTGAATTAAACTCACCTCATTTTTAATACAATACTTTCAGAAACTGAACTCCCCGGGAGTTAGTGTCCAGCTGAATGTTTGCCAAACAACAAAGAACAGTCGATCTGTCTCTTTTCTTGCTCTCCTTCTCTTCTGAAATAAAGTTGCATTCAAGTGCAGTCGGGAACGACAGTACAGTAACATTACTCCCCTTTCCATGGAAGATGAACCACCTTAGATATGATTGATCTATATATATCTGATCTTGATATATCTTGATATATATCTTGATATGTGTGTGTGTATATATATATATATATATATATATATATATATATATATATATATATATATATATATATATATATATATATATATATATATATATAGTATCTCAGGTGAACTAAAAATGAAATAACTTCCAACATGTTATTTTCGTTCAAAGATGCTAGGCAGGAAGAGTAACAGAAAGTGAAGGGGTTTATGGGACATGTGGTCTTAATTTTAAGAAATATTAGCACTAATGATACATGTGTGAGAAAGCTGCTGTCAATCCTCGCATTCTAAGTAGTTCGCAGTCATTTTCACGTTTGAGAGTATTATTTAGTTTTGTTAATGCCTAATATACCGTGCACCGTGTCAACATTGTATATCGACTATAATGCTACTCCCTGTGTTCTACTTTAATGTGTAGAAAATCCATCAGTCGGAGCACGAGGGTCGTGTGAAGATGGACATGGCGCTGGTGGCAGCTGAGAACCTTTTGCAGAGCGGAGACGAAGAGCTGAGGAACCACACCCACGCCAAGCTCAAAGACCTGAAAAGCCTGTGGGAGGAGACCTGCACCTATATCATCCACTGTCACAGGTGCAGCCTACTCACTGCCGCATTCAGGTGGACCAGGCCAGCTTTGGCTGCCTTTACAGTTAGGCTGTTAAAGCTCTGTTTCGAATAGCTTCGGATGTGTGTTTTCAGGTAATTGGTCCACACACAAAAAAAACAAAAAAAAAAACACATTTCACTCCAAATGGAGCTGCCAGAAAACGTCTCGCCCACATTTCTGTTTGAAATTCCTCAATTAGTGAGGCCAGCCCAGTGTTTCCTATGTGCTACCTGTAGGTGTCGCCTGAGTAAGCACAGCCCGCCCAGTGGCTTGTTTGAATTTGGTTGACCAATCAGAGCAGACTGGGCTGTTTGGGAAGGCGGGCCAAGAGCTCAGACAGTGTTTTGGGTGAAGGAGCTGCAGCAATGGGCAGTATGAGAAACGTAATGTGTGTGTGTTTTTTTTTTTTAACATCAAAGCATGTAAACCTATTCTAAGAGTACAACTATGATGCTGAAAAGAAGTATAATAGGGGCTCTTTGACAGTTTCATATGCCTTTTTAAAACCTGTTTTTGGTATCAACATGCTGGTTACAGTATTTGACTAAATTGTGGGGCTTTGCCAATCAATGGTTCCTGTGGTGAAAAGTTGAGACTGACTCAACTTTGGAGAAACGCAACCTCACGTCACGCTGCGGTGGCCTATTATGTAACCAGCGATCAGAGGCGTGTGTGAGAGTCCCGTACAGGAAACGGGGAAACATCACTGCCTTTGTTGCTGCCACAAGAAAGTTTTAAAACACTATGAGGGTGAAAAAAAACGAAACCCAAGCACTGAACTGACCGGGAGCCAAATGTTTCCTGCAACAACAAAGCACTCGCTATGTCTCACTCGTCTCTTTTCTTTCTCTCCCTCCTGTGTAATAAAACTGCCTTCCAAGTGCGTTCGGGAAAATTCGAAATCTATAAACGATCTGACGGAAAACTAATTGTGAAATCTAAAGTCTACTTGTGCTTTGTTGGGGGGGTTTAAGAACACAACAGGACGTCACACAATTGAGCCGTTTCAGTGACACTCCCCCCTCCGCACCACCCTGCGGAAAAAAATCACTTTTCTGGGTCTGAATGCCCCTTCTTTATGTCAGGGGTGTGATTCTTCCGGATAATTCCGGAAATCCGGCTTTTCTGACCTGAAAATGAAGCTCTCGTAAATCATGCAAATCCGCTTTTCTTTTTTTTTTTGGGGGGGGGGGGTCGCAAGGCACAGGTCGGGGGTATTGGTAAACATAATGACCGGTCACTGCTGTCAACGTTTTTTGTGCCTCTGACTCATGTCTTCATATCACTCCGCAAGTGGTACATTAATTTGTCACAATGTAACTTCATTCAAAGCAGAGCTCCACCAAAGAGCCTGCAATCGTTGCGGAAGGTTATTTGAATAAGAATTTTGGACGTGTGGGGGCGAACTATCTTAGCTGAAGCCGACAACGGGACAATATTTTTATTTTATGTTGGCAATGCAAGCTGAAGCGACGTAGCAGATGACGTTGAGAAGTTGCAGTGAGGAATATTTTAGGAGCACCATTTTCCATCTTAGTGTTGAGCCGGGAAACATGGCTAAAAGAGCTCTACAGCGAAAAGATGTGCTGGGCGAGCCGTCAGTCGGTCAAAGCTAACAGAAGCTAGCTGGCGTAAGCTGACAGCTGACCAACGCTACCAAGTGATCGGCGGAGACAGGGAGTACATGTATTTGAAAGAGTCCGGCAGTTGTGGTAGACGAAGGTCCAGTCGGGAGATTGGATGGAGAGTCCACTGAAGTCCACTGCGGTCTGAAGGGCTAATCCTTTCTAGATCACTAGCTAGTCGGGAGGTTGACAGCTAACGTTAGCCAGCTGAAGCTAACAGTCGATCGATGGTGAGTACTTAAATTGGGACGTTCAGTCAAAATCAAGCATGTCACCTTCAAACGGGATCTCTGTTTGCAGGGTTCAGGCTGTACCCTCCCGGTGATCATGCTGCTCTGGGGGACCGGCTGTACAGTGAGAAGCCGCTGCTGACCGGCGCAGAGCTCTGCCGGAACTCCGACTGCTGTCTGTCCGCGCGGCCGTCTGACGGCATCAGTATTAAATTGAGACAGTTTTATTAGCGGTTAAAAACGTCTCGCGTTAAATAGTAGTCTAATTCGGTACAGTTGGTTTTAACGCCTGATGCGAAGTGTAGGCCTATAGGAGTACACATCAAAAGACAAATTCTGAGCAAGGAAAAACCCTGAAGTATAATCACAGACAGCCATAAAAAACATTTAAATTGCAGAGTTAGAGTTATAACTTAATATGTACAGTGTCAACAGAGAAACACGGACAATTGAACAGACAGTGACAACATACATACTACATACCTACATACTGTAGAGAATGACAGTAACAGCATACAAACGGCATAAATAAAAATTTGTTATAAACGTGTGCTCTTTAAAAAGTAGAAAGCATTGTTTGCCAGTTACATTAAATGTTTAAAAATCCGTAAATGTCCGTGGGTGGGGCTGCATGGGCGTGGTAATGTGGGCTGGTGTGGGTGTGGGTGTGGTAGTAAGGAGAGAGAATAGGAGAAGGAAGTTTGTGTGAGGTGGACCTGGTCACCACAGACCCAAATCTTCTCAGCTGTTGCTACTGTCATATGCTGCACTGTCTCTTCATGTGGCACTATTATTATTTATATTATAACAAGGTAATGCAATGTGTGATCAAGTGATGACTGATTAACAGTAATGTAAATGCTAAATGCCCTAATACCTACATATCATGTAAGACTCAATTTCTCCATTTCTTTGCACAAAACTCTCCAGAAAGTGCCATTTAATGGTTTATTTTTTTTTAAAAATGAGGGGGGGAGGGGGCTGTCGCAGCGTCATGGGTGCGCCGTATATTTTCCTGCTTTTTTGTCCTTTGCCAATCACACCTATGTTATGTGTTTCCCCTCCCCCCAGTCGCATCGAGTGGGTGTGGCTCCACTGGGGCGAGTACCTGAAGGCGTGCGAGGAGTTTGAGCTGTGGCTGACGCGGCAGCAGCGCGGCCTGGATGTCGGGGTGGAGCTGCAGCTGGGGGTGAAGGAGAAGCTCTGGCAGGTGGACCAGCAGAGGGTGGTGGTGAGCGACATCCACGGCCAGGCGGCGCTGCTGGAGAGGCTGCTGGACGAGGCGGCCGCGCTCCACAACCGAACCCAGGACCCCAGCGTGGAGCCCCAGGCCCAGGAGAGGCTGCAGGAGGCCTACAACGACGTCCGAGACAGAGCAGAGGTGAGGGGCTTATTTATTTGGTCATTGCTAGACCTTCATCAACAGCGCTGCGGGGACAAGGTCTGGCTAGTCCACACAGCATTACGGGATGGGAGAAAAACATGCTCTGGTTTAATGGCATTTCTTTAAACCATTCACACATGGATGAAAAATAAATGGACACTCTTCATACACCATGTTTTTACGTTAAACATACATGTGGAAAGCACAGTAAAACCTTAAGCTCAACTGTATGGCTACCATAGTGGCTACCTTACCTATAGTAAGCTTATCGTCAATGTTTTAAAATTATTTTCAGACTTATTTTAATTTTTGAAAAACTAATTCTGAGGACCCCCTAGGGGTCACGGACCCCATGTGGAAGATGTCCAATAGGTAGCTTGTGTGTGTGTGTGTGTGTGTGTTTTGTATATTCAATTTATTTAACCTTTATTTATACAGGTAATCTAATTGAGACGCAGGGTGTCATTCTCAGGAGAGACCTGTTTGGGACAATACACAACATCAGTTACAGACAGACAGATTACAGTAGTACGTACAAGATTTACCAAATAGTATATACAATATTTAAACGAAAGTGCCAAGTAGACTTAGAATACTAAAAGCAAGAACAAGATTCCAAAGATGTTTTTTTCCCAGCGGGATCAAGCTGGACAGGTTTAGATCCTGCTGCAGTGTATTCCAAGTAGAGGGGGCAAAAAAAAAGAGAAAAAACCTTTTTGCCAAGCTCTGGCCTGGGAGCGTAGGCTGTGACTGCAGTGCTTGTGGGACATGTAAATGGATAGATCAAAATGGATTGAACTGGAGTAATTATAAGTCATGTACTGTTGTTTGTGCATGTCAGTGATCAGAGCATTGCACCCAGTCTGTGACAGCTCTGCTTATGCTAGTGGAAAGGATGTATGGTGCGTGGGCTTGTGGTTTATGTGAAAGTGCACACAAGTTAGCTGGTAGAACATGCGTAGAATAATACTTTAACAACACTTTAATAACACTCTGAGCAGTAGAGGAGAGAAGACAATTTAATGGATGAACTAAAGAAATACTCGCAGGAAGAAAATTAGAATGAACCATGCAGTGAAAGGATGTTAATCTAAAACAAATGAGGAACAGCTTCTTTGTAACAGGAAGCACAGAGCTCGAGAAACACTGTCTGCTGCGATGCCGGTGGCTTGAAATAGAGACTGTCATTTTTATGGCTGTCCTGGACTAAAGAAGTTCTTAGTCGACTAACACTCACATGATTTTGTCGACGAATCGGTCAGTTGATTCAATCGACAGATCTGTGCGCTTTGAGTGGCCGTTAAGACTAGATGCGCAATATAAATGCGGTCCATTTACCATCTGTAAAAAGTTTCTCCACAGAGAATCATGCAAAAAGCACCACTTTAAATACTGCGTTTAACAGAAATGTACTCATAAGTTTTTTGGACATAAATTTATCAGCATGAAAGACTAAAAAGAATGACTAATCGACGAAGACCAAAACACACACACACACACACACACACACACACACACACACACACACACACACGTATACAGTAGGGCTGGGCAATGATTCAATATGATAATTTATCGTCTTTCAATGGAATCGTATCGTGATGAAATCATATATCGAGACATTGTGATATAAAATCACGTTGATAAGAACAAGCACATACTAACTCACAGTCAGTATATAGCTGGAAAACAAATATTTATTTTTTCTGTATAATTTCACTTGAAACTGTTTACCACATTGTTGATGATTATTTATCTAAAATCTCATTGTGAAAAATATTTATATCGATATTGATGTGTTTGGTCAACAATATCGTGATATCTGATTTTCTCCATATTGCCCAGCTCTAGTATCTCTACTCCCTAGAGGAGATTATGGTGCGGTGGAAGCTATCTGGTTTGCCGTATATGCGTAGGATTGGGCATCAAGAACTAGGGATGTCCCGATCAGGTTTTTTTGTCCTCGAGTCCGAGTCATTTGATTTTAAGTATCTACCGATACCGAGTCCCGATCCGATACTTCTATAATATATAAAAAAAGAATAAAGAAGAGCGAAAAAAGAGATCCAGGATGTTCCTTATTTTTTATTTAATTCACCTTATTTTAACATTCAACAACTCTGTTAACAAACAGAGCACTTCTGTTACATATCTCACAGTTTGCTATGAGACATAAGACATACTCGCGCTTTCTGCTTCAAGCTGCTTCCGTGTTCTACTTTGCCGGCATTTAACCAATAGCGTCTCTGGAACAAAGTGATGTCATGCCGCACGCGTTGCTGTTTCTGTGTGGAGTCAAAAGGGTCTAACTCTGTGCCACCGCATAACTATAGATGTGTTAAAAAATAATGAGAATATATATACATATATATCCGAGTCCTGATCGGGAGGTAACGTCCGATTCCGATCGAGTCTGAAACCACGTGATCGGGCCCGATTTCCGATCACGTGATCGGATCTGGACATCCCTATCAAGAACCGGTTCCAACTTGGAATAGTTTCAAAAATTACTCGAATTCGAGTCCGATCGGTTCCAAAATTATCACACGCAAGTTTGGGTTTCCGTGGCAGCCAGCGTACTTCCGCTTGCTTGTTGTGTTGCAGCCACGGAGCACAGTAAGCGGCGCTCTAAAATGGCTTTATTTTACGTTGAAAAAGCCGGGTAAAACTGTAAATCACCATTGAATCAAAATAACAAAAATTTGTTTCAACTCCACCCCTCAAAGAATCGGAATCGAAAGGAAGACTCGGAATTGAAATCAGAATTGTTCAAATCAAAACCATGCCCCACCCTACGTATGCGTGTGATTGTGTTAGTGGGATTCGCATTATATTTGATGTCGAGTGACATGTTAAGTTAGGGCTGGTTGATTTTGGGAAAAAATCATAATCACACGATTACTTATTGACTTTTGGAAAGATGTTGCATTAATTGAACCTAAAAAACAGTGAAACTGTTAAACAAATGACCAGTGAAAACACCTTGAACTGAGAAATGTCTCCTTAATATTGTTCCTGTTGAACCTTTTGAATTCCCCTTCAGAACAAAAGACAAAATAAGAGTTTAAACTAATTGTTTTTTTGCGATTACATTATTTTTGTGATCTAAATCATGATCACAATTTGATGAGTTGCACAGCCCTGCGTTGAATCAAAGTGAGCATACAGTGCCCACAAATCAGCGATCCCTTAGTTTACATTTACAGCAATCATTTCAATCTTTAATTCATGTTTACTTGTGTACTTTACTCTTTCTATGAGCAAGTCCCTCAGCCACACAACTGCACATACATTTGAGGTTAATGAAAAGCGCGATGATATTTATTCTGTATATCTATAAGCAAATCCAGATGCTGCATAGGGAGAGATTATTGTTTTCAGAGTTTCAGACGGGAATGATTAACATTCAGAGTGGAGATACTGTTGGATTAGTCAACAGTAACAAATGCATGCCCGCTGCTTTCCCCGTCCATGAGGCTGTCAGATTTTACATCCACATCCATCTTTATGTACCCACATTGGGGCTGTGCAATTAATCAACATTGTAATCGGGATTTGTATGTAAACTCCTATTTTGTCTTGTGTTCAGAATGGAAAAAAACCAACTTTCAAACGGGAAAAGTATAAAGGGAAATTTCACAGTTCTGTGTTTTCACTGTTGATTTAACTGTTTCACTGTTTTTTAAGTTAAATAAATGCAACGTCTTTCCAAAGGTCAACGAGTAATCGTGTTAAATATTCGTGGTTTGTGATTATGAGGTTTTTTTTTTTCGTCCATAACCGAGCAGCCCTAACCTACATCATGCATTCACGTGAACACACCATCTGCTGGCAAATCTGCACTTTTGACTCCAAATGGGAATGTTGTGATTTAAATAACGCTTTGTGTACGGGATGATGTTTTCTGAAAGCGCCTCCCGCCTCTGAACTCTCTTTTTGGTAATCTCTGTGTTCTTATCTAAAATATCAACGTGCTATCAAAAGTCTTGTAGTTGAGATAACAGACAACAGATCTCAGTGTCACAGGAGAATACAATTTCACTTTCACGCTCCTCGCTCAGATGCACAAATATGAAGTCTGTGATGTGTGCTGATAGATGTTCATTGGTTTTGAACAAGTGCGCTGCTAAATATTCTCCTGCTGTGCTAGGAGCGTCTGTCACTGCTTCAGAAGATGGCGGAGGAGCACCAGACGTACCAAGGCTGCGTTCAGAGGTTCCAGTCCTGGCTGCTGTCAAAGACCAAGGAGCTAACTGATCTGATGGAGAGGGAGGATACAGCCGAGAACAAGCTCAAAGCCTTACAAGTGAGACGCACTAAAGCGGAATTAGGAAGCTGCTGTTTGATCTCTCAAAACCTTTTTTTATTTAGTCTTTATCCGTTTATTTTCAGCAAGAAATGGGAGAGAATTCTATTTGGATTTTGAATAAATATTCCCAGCTGTGTGACATGCATTTTTGAACTCCAATAGTACCAACCAAAGGGAGAGTAATTATAATTATCCTCATGGTGCCGCATGACATCAAAAGAGCATAAAAAATGGATCCAATAAGAGTGGTCTATAGCGGTGATTCCCAACCCCGGATACTTGGAGCTAAAGCTAAAAGTATTGTCTAGGCGGCTGAAATGCTTAGCTAAAAGTACTGACTAAATGATTGAAATAATTAGCTAAACGTAGTGGATAAATGGTTGAAACTATAGTAGTACGATTGCTGACCAAACCAAAGTAAACATTGACAGACCAACTGCCATGCTTCACTTGTTTGCAAGCCATGATGTCTCTCTCTCTCTCATGGGTGGGCCAAGTTCTCTGGGCGAGCAAAGCAGAGAAAGGGGAGGTAACCTTTCCCCTTATGACATCTTAAGGAGAAGATTCCAGATCGGCCCATCTGAGCTTTCATTTTCTCAAAGGCAGAGCAGGATACCCAGTGCTCGGTTTACACCTATCACCATTTCTAGCCACTGGGGGACCATAGGCAGGCTGGGGGAACTCATATTAATGTTAAAAAATCTCAAAGTGAAATTTTCATGCCATGGGACCTGTAATCAAACTGTATCGTTTAGACAGAGCAGGCATAAAGTATCCTAAAATCTAATTATAATTATTAAAATCGAATTAGTATATAAGAAACAGAATTTGTCTTTAAAAAGAGAAAGGTAAAGTAGCAGACAGTGTTGAGTATGACATAACTGTTGTTTTGCTAAGGGAATTAGTGTTGTAGAAATTATAATCGATTGGATGCAGTGAACATGAATAAATAATAGTACGTTGACCGTGTGAGCTGTTAGACTACGGGTAATTCCACTACTCACTGTTTTTACCTGGCCTTTGTTATCTACTGGCCTTTATTTTAGTCGTCACAAATATTTCATGTTATAGAGAAATACTTTTTGATTTGAAACCAAGATGTAAAATATATTTCCAACTTTACCTTTGTTATCCAAGCCAACACATAGGCCTATATTTCTTTATGGCCACTTAACCACTCTCAAAAAAAGCTAAGGTAATGAATAAGTAAATTAAAAAAAAAACAGCATTTGTGTTTTTAAAAAGATAGAGAGCAGCAGAGTGGTGAGTCTGACATGTCTCTGTTGTTCTGCTAAGGAAATTAGTGCTGTAGAAATTATTATGAATTAAATGCAGTGAACTCCATGAATAAATAATAGTGAGTTTACCGTGTGAGCTGTTATACTAAGAGTGATTCCACCGCTCACTGTTTTTACCTGTTAAAGGGTAATTTCGGGTTTTTTTCAACCCTATTTTCCTATGTTTTTGTGTGCAAGTGACTGATGGGAACAACAGTCTTTGAAATTGGTCCAGTATTAAGCGTGAACGCTGTAAGCGGCAGACAGATCGAGCTGCAATGTAACCATTTGGGGCAAATGTGCATCATGCATTTGCCACTGACGACGGCGATGTAACCCGCTAACAAGTGATCCACCGTTGTGATACACAAAACCCTGGGTTGAACCTGAAGTTACCTCGTTAACGTCAAATCTTGCTTCGTAGTACAGGCCTCTGTTGGGTTTAGCGAACGCAATTTCACGTTTGTTTTTATGTTTAAAAAAAAGGATCTTACTCTTTAACAGAAAGGTCGACCTCCTTAGAAATCCTTTCCATAATGTTGTCAGACACTTAGAATATTAATCTGAGCCTGTCAGTGGCAAAACGAGCACTTTTTCTATACCTTTATTCTTATTCGTCACATACACACAGTACAATGTAGTAGAATTGAATTACTGCATTTAAACCCAGCCTAAGTATTAGGAGCAGTGGACAGCTCCACCTACAGCATCCATTGTAATGTTTTCTTCCTCTGCCCCTGTGCCAGGTTCTGGACGACAGCGTGGCCGGCGAGGAGAAGACCCTGCAGCATATCGAGGGGGTGGCGGAGGCGGTGCGGGGCAACACCTCTCCCTCCGGGGCGGAGGTGGTGGTGGAGGAGGCCGAGGAGCTGAGGCTGGGCTGGCACAGGCTGAGGCAGGGCCTGTGTGAGACGGAGGAGGGCCTGCGCTCCAACCTGGACTCCCACAGTCAGTACATGGCCAGATGCCTGCGGCTGGGAGAAGACATCGGCCACCTCAGGGTGCTGCTGCAGGGGCTGGATCAGGAACTGGAGGAGGGCCGCGAGGCCAGGGACCGCACCGAGCGCACCGAGGAGCAGATGGTGGGCCAGTGGAGGAAATACACCGTAGGTTTTTCTAAACTTATCAGCAGTATTATAAAGTTTAGTGGAAATGTAGTCTAGATGCAGGAAACCTATTGTGTTATATGTATTGGTGGATACTAGGGTTGCACAATATGAGGAAGATATGCGATAAAGAACAGTTATTAAAGAGTACTCATTTCTGCATTTCTACTGCTTTCAGTGTTCTGCTAAAATACAACAACTTGCATGTTGAATTTAAAACAGATGAAAGGAAATTTCCAACATTTTTATTGAACAAATTGATAGTTGAATTGAATATAAAAGGCGCCAATAAAAAAACAATGACAGTTGCATTTTAAAGTGCAGTTTTCTACTGATATAATCTTTCAACTAGCACAAAAGATCTCTAAGTGTCTTCTGCGATGTGTCGCAGCCTTTCGCAATGTGTTTATTGTGCCATTTGATATCATGATTGTGATTTAAAAAAAAAAAAAAAAAGCGATATATTGTGCAGCCCCAGTGGCTACTCAAGTGATGCAGGAACCTGTGAAGTATTTCTGCGATGTAATTCTCATAAAGTTCTGTGTCAGATGAATCTTGAGAATGCAAATACACCGAAAAGAAGGTAAAATTATCAGTGACAGTTCTGGAGATATTACGGTCAGGTGGATGTATAACATATATGACTTGCACTGAGAGTGTGTAGGAATTAGGGCTGCACAATTAATTTTTTTTTTTTTTTTTTTTCAATGAAAATGAGAATAATGATACAAAAATGATCATTCCCCCCAATATCGTGAATCAAATCGCAATCGCAATATCACTAAAAAATAATCGCAATTAGATATATTTCCTAATATTGTGCATCCCTAGTAGGAATACTGTTAAACTGCACACCTCCAGTTTGCAGAAGCAGACAGGACTACCAACAAGGAAGATAAGCCTGACCAGAATGGGATTTTTGAGTTTGCGACCAATTTTAGAGGCAAAATATTCACCGATTACCAATATGGCAGCATATAGTGAATTTTTGAGAGCTGGAATGAAAATAGACCTTTTCTATGTGGATTATGGATAAGACTCTGCAAAGATACTCAGAAGGCAGCTTACCTAAACAAATAACTTTATTAAAGAATATTTACCATTATTATAGGGGGGGGGGGGGCTACATTTTGTCCCCACTGGGGATAAAACTAATTCAGCAGAGGCAGGGACATGTAGACCAGAAAGGGGGAAATCCCACACGATTTTTTTCTCACGAAGTGTAATGTTTATTGCACGCATGAACCATGACAAAACCAAACAAATTGGCAGTACCAAACATAGATTTTTTTTTTTTGCCACCTATAGCACATTGAGCATCACCACAAGCCTGTAAACACAGAGGCTTCAATGAATTAAGAAAATAAAGTACATACTGGCCATTTAAGTACAGTAGGCTACCAAAAATAGTGACATATAACACATTGAACTAAATATGGCCCTGATACAGGCTCTATCGGAACTCCTTGAACATGTCTTTACATAATTAAAATATGTCAATCAACATGCTACAGCTTCAGTCTCTAGAGAAATGGAGTTTGTCAATTGCCAATTTAAGTACAGTATCAAAAACGGAATGATTTCTTAACACACTCTTTAACTGCTTGCTTTTCATGTGTTCAGCTGTCCTATCAAAAAAGAAAAAAAAAAAGTCATTTCAAAATTGAATTGCGAACAGGGGTGAATCACGATTAATTGTGCAGGCCTAGCGCCCTGACATGATGACTCTTAACTGGATTCTTTTCTCCATCACAGTATATTTTACAACCTTATCTCACATGCCTGACGCACTGGAGTCTTGCTGCCCTGTCAGTGAAGCTGCTTTATCACTTTAGTGGATCCACTGAATTCCTCAGATAGGTGTGGTAGAGTCACAATCTCCTTATGATTTCTATCTGGGTCACTCACACTGCGACACATGCCACATTCATCCCTCTCTTTGTCTTTGTCTGGCAAACCGCTGGCTATGGATTAAGAAGCAGTTTTGTATTGTGGAAAAGTGGGAAATGAACGTGGCAAACTTTGCCTCTATGGAGTTTAGCTTTCATATGTTTTGATGTACATGTTTGCAGGATTAGAAAGAGAAACCTACCCCGTGGAGCTGCTTTTGTTGGGTGTGACTGGAACGCTAAATGAGCTGTTGGACTCAACTGTCTTTCATCTGCTGCAATCTAGACGGGCTGTCACCTCACTGCGACAAAACCTGTTTTTACTTTTAGTTTTAGACCTGAAATGGATTGTAAACAACTCCAGTTTATCTAAATTGTTAACATGCCATTGTAGCTGAAATAATTTACTACTGAGAATTGGCATAGACAGTAAATGGTAAGAAATGCCAAACAATTGTATAGAACATGCTCCAGTAATGGCCCTAACCGTAAAGAAAATACAGTTTTATTGTATTGTTGTTGAAAATGCATTTTGATGTTTTGACATGAAAAAGAAAACTGTAACTCTACTCCACATGGTCAGATATTTGCCAAATTTCACACATTTGATGAGAGTCCCGGCCTGAATACATCTACAGAACAATTTTGAATCATAGTCATATCGCCAACAGAAATGACAGATTCTGTCCTTTAATGTCCTTTTCCTAGCAGGTTAAACATATCCAGTAAAGCTTTTGACTTTCCATCAAACGGCGTTCATGTGGTGACCATTATTCGTCATTATCAGTCTATAGATGCTTTTTCTATGGCTGAATGAATGTATTATTGTTGGGTTTTTATTGACACACTCCGCAGTCGTTTTTCCAAAGGTTTGTTGACATTTTTGTAGTTCTTTCAGCCAACAGAGAGATATTGTGTCTGCCAGGAATTTCCTATAACTTCAAATCCGAAGTAACACTAGCAGGCTGACTTTTTGACTATTTATGGTCTGAATGGTATGATATATGATATGAACAGCTCACTTTGCTTGTGTTCCGTGTTTTTGTCTTGCAGGGTGTGAGGAATACTCTGGCAGGGGAAGAGTCGCAAGTGGAACTACTCAAGGCTCAGCTCAAGGAGCTCTTCAGGTTCTCGGAGGACTCGCGCCACCTTTCAGATGATGTCCTGGCTGTTGTCAAAGAACATCAGAGGTCTGTGACAAGAATCCTACCATTGTTTAAAAACCCTTGAAGTCAAAACCTTGTGGGACACTACAGATGAAAAATAGCCTTTAGGCCAATTCTGGCATTTTAAGCTATGTACAGTATAATCATGCGTTTTATTAATTTGCACTGTCCCCTTCTTAAATAAACTGAATTGGATTGAACTGTGGCCCACATGTGGCCACATAATACCTTTTTTACGTTTGGATGAATCTTCAAATTACATCATCGCCCCAAAATCCTGGATTTGAATAAAGTCATTCACTGGATTACGTGGGGGGGGGGAGGCACTGTACGGCTCTAAACAGTCTCAAAGGAATCTAAAGTAAACCAGCCAAGACCTCTGAGCTCAGCCACGCAAACTACTGTAGTAAAAACATGAAGGCTCCGTAATCTCAACCAGCATGAACCAAGGCGGCCCACACACTTTTATTATTATTATTATTATTATTATTATTATTATTATTATTATTATTATTATTAACTCCCGTAGTAAAAACCTATTATAATACATCCACGGTGACGACAGCACATAACGCTAGCTTCACTCCTTCCGTTTCTATTCTTCACAATAAAAGCCCAAATTAAACGGCTAGTTTAAGTTTGTCACACTAAATCCATGCTTTAAAACAACATTATGTAACTATTTTCCCTTAAAATAACTTTATAACCAAAATGTTGTTTTGTCTATGTTGCATATGTCTCGTGTGCTCATGTTGCAGTGTGAAATGCAGAGTGACGAGGCTGTGTTCAGAGTCCGAGTCGGGGCTGAGAAACATTCTCCAGGATCCACTGCTGGTCTACTCACAGTGGAGCCATATGGTCTCTCAGGTTCTGGAGGCTTCTGCTGAGGTTACTGACTTCTCCCATATCGCCATGTTGGTCCAGACTATGGAGGTAAAACACACACATTTCCTGAAAGAAGCTATAATGATATTTTTTTTTATAATATATACATAATGTGTAATGTGAAGGGGTGTTGCCAGTGGTGGAAAAAAGTAATCAGATCCTTTACTTAAGTAAAAGTACTAATACCACACTCTAAAAATACTCTATAGATACTATACTAATATAATACTATAGATCAATATCCTTGCTTTCTCAGTTCTCAAAAATACTTGAAAAACTCTTTGTCACAAGGATGGATAATTTCATTGATGAAATTAAGTTATTAATGGACAGTCAATGCATGTTCAGATCAGGTAGATCAACGTCTATGGCACCAATGGAGTTAGTAGAACAATTAATGAATTGTATTGAAATCAAAAACTATGCAGTGGGGATTTTTATTGATCGTAAAAAAGCTTTTGATACTGTTGATCACGAAATACTACTTCAAAAGATGGAAAGGTATGGCATCAGAGGGGTGGCCTATAACTGGAAAAAAAAGCCACGTTGAAAACAGGAGTCAGTTTGTACAAATTGGTCATCACTGGTCAGTGAGCCTCAACAGTTCCTGTGGCGTCCCACAGGGGTCAGTATTGGGCCCAAAACTGTTTATCCTTTACCTTAATGACATTTGTAAAGTATCACATTTACTACAATTTTCTGTTTTTGCAGATGACACACATTTTTGGTTGTTGGGATGACTTGCAGCACATGTTGGAAATGGCCACAAAAGAAACTAATAAATTCAAACTTTGGTTTGATTCAAGTAAGTTCTATTTAAAACAAAATTAATGTTATTTGGAAATCATACAATAAATACAGATGTTAAAATAGTAATTGATAACAAAATAATTGAAAGAGTCTATGAAAATAATTTCTGGTGTTGTACTTGACCACAAACTGTGCTGGAAGCCCCACATTAAATATCTGTGCACTAAGGTGGCCAGGAGTATTGGTATATTTTTGTTTAAAGTTAAACAAAATGATTTACCATATAACATACAGTGTTTAAAGATAGAAATAGGGGATGTCTTCTAAGAAGTACGTTCATATTTAAACAACCTCTTGTGAGAAATACTGTTAACAGCGTGTGTATTTCAGTGTGTGAGGTGACCTTGTGGAATGGACTGTACAATGAAATCTAACAGAGCCCTAATATTATACAGTTCAAAAACCGATTTAAAGAAGAAACCAATACTTGAACAATAAGACAGGAAGAGAACTAAACATAGGAATTGAATGGTAATGTAAGTGTATTGATGTACAGTGTGTTCTAGTATTGTGTGGGTTGTTGTATGACCTACAATTTTGAATATGCATATATATTTGTTTTTGTAATAATATGATATTGTGAAGTAGGGGCAGGATTATTATGCTTCTGCCTGCTTCTTTTCAAACTGGAATTGGATTGATTTGAATACGATTGTGTTTTATGTTTGTGTTTTATTTTATTTATACATTTTTTCCTCTTTTAAAGTAGGTTGATTGTTCCAGACAGACAGACAGAACGAACGAACGACATGCAGAAAAATCGTCACATTTTAGAAACTGGAAACAATCCAAACAGTTGTGTGTAGGCCGTTATATTGTTGGCTAGTTTAATTTATAATAAAACATCATGTTTTATTCAAAAATCTTAATTTGTAAAGTAACTAGTAACTACAGCTGTCAGATGAATGTAGTGGAGTAAAAAGTACAATATTTCTCTCTGAGATGTAGTGGAGTAGAAGTAGAAAGTAGCATGAAAAGGAAAGACTCAAGTAAAGAACAAGTACCTCAACATTTGTGCTTAAGTGCAGTACTTGAGTAGATGTACTTAGTTACATTCCACCTCTGTGTGTCGCTTCATAGTGATGAACCTACAGAGAATCATCAGCGGCACAACTTGACTTTTTTTTTTTTTCACTTTGCTTTAAATTTAGCCTCCCCGCGCCTTCCTTGTTATAACTTTGCCCGCACACAAAACAACCACATTATAGGCCGAGATACATGATGAGACTATGGCTTTGCTTTTGTTTCAGTTGTTGTTGAAACGTTCTGGATTCAGCCGAGGAGATCAATTGACCGACGGAACACGTCGCATTCTTGCTTTCATTGGCAGTCGGATCAGGCTCCTTAGATCTAATCTTAGATCACCCCTACTAATTACAAATCAAACCTATTTGTACTGTGCTCCAACCCTTTCTAAATTACACAGAAGTGGTTGCCACACATCTTTGATTTTATGTCTGAAATACATACATATTTTATGGAACTGTGAGAGTTATCTACAAGACAGAGAAAGCTAACAAATCTGATTGAAGTCTGATTATGTCTCTGATGTCAGGGAATTTTACAATTGGGTCATCACAAATAAACTGTAATTCCCTTCCTTATATACCTCTTAAAAAAAAAAAAATATATATATATATATATATATATATATAGTCTCTAAAGTCACTATAAAAATATATAAAGTAGGGCTGTGGAATTAATCAAATTTGAATCGCAATTTTGATTTTGGCTTCTAACGATCACAATAAAAATGTAATCGAGAGAAACGATTATTTTGCACATTACGTTTTGCAAGTAAACTCTTTAAACTCTTGTGTTCTGAATGAAAAGAAAAAAAAGTTCAACGGGAATAGTATTAAGGGTAGTTTCACATTTCCCAGTGTTTTCACTGTTGATTTGTTGAACTGTTTCACTGTTTTTAAAATAACAAAAAATGCAACATCTTTTCAAAAGTCAATGAGTAATCGTGTTAAATAATCGTGATTCCAATATTGACCAAAGTAATTGTGATTATGATTTTTCCCAAAATCGAGCAGCCCTAATATAAAGAGGTATGGTATTTGTTAAAAAGGAAAGTTAAAACCCAAAACGCAGGCATACCACGCAAAGAAGACCTACACTGAACAATTCATCCTTAAACTCAAAACTCTGTGGCATTCAGTTCAGTTATGGCTCAATTTGTTGCATCAGAGACAGTGGGAGCTCTGACAAGTTCAGTTCAGAAACCTGTTCACAGGGCATCTTTGTTGCACGTCAGCCTCAGCTTTCTCACCAAGCTTCTCTCTACGGTTACACAATCACATAAAGCAATGAGGGGATAAACATTGTCACGTAATACATTGTCGTGAATTGGGATGCACTGTGTCCCCAAGGCTCACCAAGGAAATAAAAGTAAAAAAAGACAGACGGAAAGAGGAGGGCGATAGCAGGTCAGTGCAATAACATACCTGCTATCCCCCTGCTGCTCCCACATCCCTGCCTTCTAAAAAAAAGATCAGAAAGATTTATAACTCTCAATTTTAAGTCTACAGTCAAATGAATTTCAAAGTCAAAGTTTGTGTAAGAGTTGCGTCACTGTGGCAGTACTGAAGTATACTCATAAAAAATCTGTATGAAGTTCTGAACGTAATTCTGTCTGGAGAGATTTTCCGAAGTTGAACTTAAAATGCGTGAGTAACTATATTGATTTGTTTATAAAATTAAAGTAAATGCACTTATATCCATATTTGCACAATCTTTTTATTTTTTGTATTTTTCTTTCGTTTGTATAAGGGGAGGACACAATCTATTGTAAGTACTTTATATCTTTTGTGCAAATAAACCAAACTAGACTCAACTATGTCAATACCAGCAGTGTAGCATTTAAAGAAAGGTTGCCTGAATAAAAGATCCGACTAGTGCCCTTTTCACACGGGATTAGTATCATCAGGGTCCCACCTTTCAGCCCATATCCGTCTTCGCGAGAGGGATAAAAATGCGCACAGGAAACCATAACCTTGAAAAAAAATTATATATGACCCCGCCAAATCACAGACATGTCGATTCGCACAGGACTAATATTTTTACAAGACCTCGGTGTTCGGCGAAATATGGTCATTTGTGGGAATTTTTACTTTATTGGGCAATAATTGATTATGGTCTGTCAATGCGGAATTGTGGAAATGCAATGATTAATTTCAACACCACTGCAACCGACTTGATGTGTTCTCCTTTTTGGTCCTTTTTGTTTCAGCGTCTGCTGAAGGACAGTGTCCAGCTGCAGGAGCGTTTCAGTCTGCTGCAGGTGAAGGGGGACCTGCTGGACTCGGTCTTCGGTCCCGAGAGGTCTGACGGCTTGCAGGGCGAGCTGAGTTCTGCCGTCAGGAACCGAGAGCTGCTGCACACTCAACTGCTGCAGAGGAAGAGCAGGCTACAGGTACGGACACGCTACTGCCATTCATTTGTTCAGTTCATCTTATTCACAAAAGTCAAAGACAAGTACAGTCATAATGCAGATATGTGAAATGGGACATCTTGGTTAGCTATTTGAAGCTTGTGTAAAGGGGCCCATCTTAAAGGTCCCATATTATGCTCATTTCCATGTTCATACTTGTATTGTGGGATTCTACTATTACATGTTTACATACTGTAATATGGAAGTCAATCAGTTTCATCGGATTTTGAAAGAAAAAAATTGAATTTCTACTGAATATTTATGCATTGAAATTACGTATCTGAATTGTTTTGCCTCTTAATGTAACTCTTCAAATTTGTAATTGTAATGTTAAAAAAAAAAAAACTCAGCCCATCCACCTGCACCACCCTCTTATTTTGGAATTCAGCAAAATAAAAAATAAATAACTTATAGAGCTGGCATTTTAGTCAAAAACTGTGCTTACAGCGTTACGTTGGCCAATGTATTCTGTGTCGTTATTTTCAAAACTCTTTTTAAATGTGATATTTGAAGACATATCTCGATTGGTTGGTTTTTAGTCGTGGGTCCTAGCAGCAGTCACATTATGAGATTTTTACCCCAGGAGATACTTTTTTTTTCTTTTTTTTTTATGTTGGCTGTTTTTGTCTACAAAGCTTTTAAAAAGTATTAGCATTGCACTCCTATAGCATCCTCCTATATCCTATATGCCACTGGGCAGCTAGCAGGTTGAGAATCAGGTGTGTTTATGCTAGTAGCAGCTTATGTAGCCTGGAGCATCCTGCCTGCATCCGAGATGAGCAGCGGGCTACAGAGCTCTGGGACACTTAGTTCTAACTCCACACCTCCAGATTTCTTTTCTTATCAAATGTGAAGTCTTCAAAACCAACCGACGCAGACTCAAGTGACTGAGGACATTTATCAGACTTCACACACCTCCCCCTCTGGAGACACTAAAGCTTTATACGACTCTTTCACACACGCGGCAGAAGTTCCAAACACCTGGAAATCAGTTGAAGGACAACCAAATATTTTATATTTCTTGTTTCTCTCACGGTTGGCAACTTTCAGAGCACATCCTGACAAAAAGTCAATGTTATTAAATGAAATCTAAAATAATATTTCCAAATAGTGTTTGAAAGAGGTGGTGATGGCGCAGTGGATATGACACATGCCTTTGGTGTGGGAGACCCAGGTTCAATTCCCACTGTGATACATCAACCAACGTGTCCCTGAGCAAGACACTTAACCCCTAGTTGCTCCAGAGGCGTGTGACCTCTGACATATGTAGCAACTGTAAGTCGCTTTGGATAAAAGCGTCAGCTAAATGACATGTAATGTAATGAAAGACATGTAATGTGCAGTAATAGTTTAGAAGGCCCAAGCTCCTTGTGCTGGATGGTTTGTTTGTTTGCTTATTTGTTTCATACACATAAATACTAATCACACTGAAGAAATATAAAATATCTGAGGGTGTGGGAGAAACCACATACCAAACTCAAAATCTCTTTTCATTTATTTGTTTGTTTGACAGGCACAATGCTCATTAATCAACAGCAAAGTAAGTGTCATCTGTTGTCCCTGGTCAGTTTTAAAAATGGCAACCTAAAAAAAACAACGTATTATGTGTGATTTAATTACAGTCATCACGTAAAAGCAACATACACAGACCAACATTCAGACAGGCACAATACACAACAACAAGTAACAACACAACATATCAGATAAAGACAGCAACTAAAAAACCAAGACAATCTGCAGGCAGGCAGCAAAAGTCAACAGGCAGTCAGTAGTCTAATGTGTACATATCTGATTATCTATAAGCCATTTCTTCAGCTGACCAGTACAGTATTAGTGTTCTAAGTTTCATAAAAAATGTAAAAAAGAGAAACACATGTAGTAGTAGTTGCCATATTTACAGTATAAATAAACCGTTTCTAAGAGCAATCTTTTTTTCCTCCAAATCAAATGTTTTAGACAGCAGGGCACTTCTAAGTCTGATTTTATTCATAGAAAATGGCACAGAGGAATCCATTAAATGTACATTTTCATTCAATTCAATTTTATTTATAGTATCAAATCATAACAAGAGTTATCTCAAGACACTTTACAGATAGAGTAGGTCTAGACCACACTCTATAATTTACAAAGACACAACAATTCCAGTAATTCCCCCAAGAGCAAGCATTTAGTGCGACAGTGGCGAGGAAAAACCCTTTTAGGGAGAAACCTCAGACAGACCCAGGCTCTTGGTAGGCGGTGTCTGAAGGTGCCGGTCACAAAATAACTCCACGAAATTCGATTGAAAACTGACCACGGGATGTTTTTGTACAAAAGACTATTTTGGAAATGTGAATTGTTAACAAAATGTGAAAACAAAGAGGACATCCTCCTCATACAATGCTTCACCATACAGTCCGGACATGACCGGCTGTACAACAACACTTGATGATTCATTCTTTCTCTCTCCCCCCCCCCCCACTCTCAGGGCTTAATCTCAAGAACCAAGGACTTTGGTGACGCCGCAGAGTTGATTCGCTCGCGGCTGGCCAGCCACCGGGACCAACTGGTGGCAGCTGACGGCCTCCAGCCTGACATCCTGGCTAAGAAAAGCCAGTCCGACCAGTTCAGGGTGAGTTTAATCCCAGACTAAACCAGGGCCAAGTCAGCCCAAATGTGTGCCGGAACACAAGAGGCTCTGTGTACACTGTCACATCGTAGCCTCCATCAGCTCAGGCAGATGAATTTAAGTCAAGTGTTATGCAACTTCTCTAAAGTTACAGTAGATAGCCACAGTGAGAAGATCAGAAAATTACTCTTTTTGCAGTGTAGGCTTTATCATATTCAAAAAAGTCAAAGACGCTAGTAGGGCTGGATCCGAATATTTAACTGTTCAGACGTTCGTTCTTTGTGTAGTTTTTCAATTCCAATTTTGGGATTCGAATGTTTCTTCTTTCTTTTTTTACAGTACTGTAATATAGTTGAGACCGATTCAGCTTTTGGTGAAATGCAACCCTACGTCACGCTGCGATGGCCAGTCATGTAACCGCCGATCAGACTTGTGTTTTGAGGCGGTGTGAGAGTCCCGTACAGGAAACAGGAAACATCACTGCCTTTATCGCTACCACCAGAAAGTTTTAAAACCCTATGAGGGTAAAACACAAAACACAAGAAGCACTGAACTGCCCAGGAGTTTGTGTAACAGCTGACGGTTTCCTAAGTCCCTCCGTCTCTTTTCTTTCTCTCTTTCTCCGTGAAATGAAGCTGCCATCGAGTGCAGTCGGAAATGTCAAGATCGATAAACGATCTGACCAAAAAAAGCATTTGTGAACTATAAAGTCTACATCTGCGACATTGGGGGGTTAAATAAAAATAGCAGGACTTTCCCCCACGGCGGCCAAAGTTTTGAATATTCGCTGTTGATTCGTACCGAAGCTTCGAAGCACACAAAATGGTATTCGGGACAGCCCTAGACACTAGTGCTTGATGGAAGGAAGTTACACTGTCTGATCCATAACAGACAACATGAATAATGCCGTGTGTTTAAATTACTACATTTGAACACTTAACATCACAGTCATTTGTGATTGAATGCTGTGGTGTTATGCTTTTTGCTCCCTTCAGGCAGCCACTGGTTTCAGTTAATTTCAGTTCACGATGAGAATCGACTGCAGGGCCTTGAAACTTGGGTTTGGTAATCACTGTGAACACTGTGTGTTGTCAAAGTGATTACATTTATTATAAACGATTGTGCTGAAATTTTCAAACTGAATGTTGTAGTATCTACAGATTAGATGTTTTTTTTTTTTAAAAGAATGTTAAAGTGTTGCCTGAACTGATAGTTGTGCTTTGTTGTGTTATTTCCCTTGGCCTGCTGTCACACTGTGTGTCTTGTGTGTGTCCTCAGGTGATCCAGAAGGACCTGGAGGACTGTGAAGCCCACATCGCAGCGTTGGAGACGCTGGTCTCGTCCAGTCAGAGCAACAGGACTCAGTTTGAGAGGCTCCATGCTGACTGGAAGCATTTGCACAAGGCAGCCAGGGTAAGACAGGAGAGTGGTTTCAAATGGATAAAGTTCTGACTCATTTGTTTTTCACATATGCATCTTCAGGGCGCATCTATCAAGTAAATCCACATCCTGTACACACAATACAGCAGCAACGCACACACAGACCAGCGAACTCACGGAGCAGAAGAGGCCTTCATGTAAAAACAAAGCCAGCTGAGCTTGCGTTGCAGTATAAAGTTTTGTAAAAAGCAATATGACAGAACAGTTAACGGCATCCAACCTACTTCTGTTGTTATTTACCTGGTTTGAAATGGCGTTAATGTTCACACAGTGCTGTGTCACACATACACAGTGCTGACGCTAAGAAAACTAAGCCCATCGTACACGTCTCTCCCCAGCAAAAAGCCTCTTAGGAGCCCTCCAGAAAGTTCAGGTACTTTCTCCATTTTCTAGTATAGACATCCAATCTGGCAAACCGTTTCTATGACATTTTTTCAAACGCGGCTACCCTAGCCATCTCACAAGCCCACTCCTGGATTGATGGCACCCTTTTCACTGAAAACTATCTTTTCATCAGCGCATGTATTTCCGCAAACTTCAGTTTCACCAGTCAGTCCTGACAGCTTTCTACAAATGTTTCATTAATCGGGAACCACTGATCAGTATTTACAACTGAAGGACTAGACTAATAGGAACACAAATAGCCTCAGACACCACTCGCACACTGTACAGCCAATACTACCCTCAGGCCACAGATACAGCTCACTCACTTTCAGGACTAAGAGAGCCATGTCGAGTTCCGTGCCTACATCCATTTGACTCATGAATAGTTGATCTATTTATTTATTCATTTATTTATATACACATTTTAATATTCTTCTTAATGTTTTTTTTTTTGTATTGCCTGATTCATGTGTTGTGCTTTGTGAGTTTTACCTACTGATCACTGTTGGACTGCTGCTATGTGATGTGTGTGGTATATTGTGTTGTGTTGCTGGATATGTGAACTTTATACAAATGCAGTTCCTAACAGATAAATAAAGTGAATTGAATTGTTTCTCTCTGTGCACACTGTGGTAACCCAAATGTGGCACTTTTGCTCACAATCCCTCCACTCACCAAATACTGTGTGATTTCATCCAAAACATACTGCCAGCATGATTCTCGAGTAAACTGGCTCCATACGAAACAACATGGCACCAACACTGGACCCTACTCAGACTAAAAACTGATATATATTGTTTCCAAAGTGACCGAGTACACTGATCTGTTACAATGAAACAGTTACACAGGGCAAAACAAACACCGAGGATTTATTTTGATGTCTTGGTAAAAATGAATTTTACAGTATTGTAATGGAAAGTTACTGTTTGCATAGTGGCAACTGTTTGCAGATATTTCCAATGCATTCCATGCATTTTTAAATGTTTTTTCCCCAGCCGCTGACAGTCCAGCTGATCTGTTTCTTTTGTTTGCAGGTGAAGCTGCGTGAGAGTGAGGAGAGCATCGCAGACCACGAGAGCTTTCACGACAGCCTGCTGAACATAGAGAAGTGGCTGATGATCATGAAGCAGAAGCTGGAGTCTTTCCACAGCCCCTCGGGAGAGTGGAGCACTGAGGGCCGCCAGCACGAAGCTGAGGTGTGTGTGTGTGTGTGTGTGTGTGTGTGTGTGTGTGTGTGTGTGTGTGTGTGTGTGTGTGTGTGTGTGTGTGTGTGTGTGTGTGTGTGTGTGTGTGTGTGTGTGTGTGTGTGTGTGTGTGTGACTATATTTGTGGGGCCCAAAATGCTGGACCCCACAAGGTTAAAGGGCTGTTTGAGGGTTAAGACTTGGTTTTAGGGTTAGAATTAGGTTATGGTTAGGGTGAGGGTAAGGGTTAAGGTTAGGCATTTAGTTGTGATGGTTAAGGTTAGGGTAAGGGGCTAGGGAATGCATTATGTCAATGACGGGTCCCCACAAAGATAGTGAAACAAACGTGTCTGTCTGTCTTGTTTTACAATCAGCACTTTTTAGAGAAAAGTATTCAGTCTTAAGGCCTTACTTTTATATTACTGTAGGATTTGGAAGGGGGATGTACACATTAATGGATATAGGACAGTTGCCAGTTCTTAAATAAATTGTGGATTGAGTAGTATGTTTTTGTTTTTGAAGATTATGTTTTGGGCTTTTGTGTTAGTTAATAAACTGTTTCTTCACTAAGAAACTTCAGCTGGATTTACAGACAGACATGTGACATACAGTATAGGTGTGCTGCGACTGCTTACTAAAAGTAATGAACCATGTGTCAGTTTTGAAATACTACCTGTACAATGATGTTACGCTGTATGAAATGGATTCATGGCAGCTGCATGAGGATTGCTGCATGATTAAAAACAGTCTGGCTGTTGAGCCTCCATAGCTGTTGATCCCCTCTCTGTGATTAAAGTGCCATGTCGTTGTCCACAGAGAGCACTGGGAGAGTTTCCAGAGAAGGAGCTTCAGCTGCAGCAGATGGAGGTCCAGGGTCAGGGGGTTTTGGAGAGGACTTCAGAAGAGGGACGGGTCCACATTCTGCGAGACATAAAGCGCCTACGCGAGTCCTGGTTGGCCCTGTACAATATGAGTCTCAATCTTCACAGGTACCTGAAAAAAGTATGAGTTGTTTTTTTTGCAGTTTGGTATGCTAAGTATGTGGCGATGGTAAGCAAGACTATCACAAAGCTCAGTTACAGTCACAAGTCACTCTGACCTGTTTTGTGTAAAAAGTCTGGACGAATCGATCAAACAAAGTGTGAATATAGTGCACTTTAAAAAAAAAAAAAAAAAAAAAAGGTACAAAAGATGTATTTATTAAGTACAGAGGTGAGGAAGAAGAGTGAAAATCTCACTGATGTTAATTGTGCTTGTTTTTTGTTCTTTTTCTTAATGGCTAGATGAAGTAGGACGAACATGTAATAGTATTTTTGTATTGTATGAAATGGTCTGTTTGATTTATCTTGTTGGACTGTGATTTCGTTGTGGTAAAGACTGGGGGTAGGACCTGATAAGCCTATGGCTTCTACCTATCCCTTTTCGAATGGGCCTAGTGTTAAGTTGAAATTCAGTTTTTTTGTTATTCATCATTTTGTTATTAGTTTATTTATTTTAGATATAACCACACAACCAAAAAAAAAAATGCAAATGTGCCTAAACTCAAGACGTCAAAGTACATCTCCCAGAGCACAACAAACATACCATATAAGGCTACTTACGTCCCAGTCACGTGGGGACTCCCCCACACCTGGCGTCACTTTCACAGGAGGGCGCAAAGGCTGTCTCCACACACAGCCGCTCAAACCGGAATGACACGTGCCCTCATGCAAACAAATAAAGCGCTCAACGAAACCAAATTAACTCAATGGAAACTAACTAGGAGTAATTAAAGAAAACCACAAACAGGTCCTGGTTTTATACTCACGGCAAACGAGTCCCCAACATGTTACGACCGGTTCACAGGCCACAACAAAAAAGGGAAATGCACAGCCAACTTAATAATAACCAAGGTGATATTTATTAAATAATAGTTCAACAGTGGTGCATGTTGTCAGTAGCTAACAAAGGAAATAACTAAACATAGAATGAAATCATGATGGTGCTAGGTGAAGGGTATGCTGCACACTGGTCTCGGGGCGGGCGGGGTTAAATAGACTGGGAGGACTGGCCAGAAAGACGTTAGAATGAGTGAAATAAGACACGTTGGGGAAGTCAAGCTATTGTTTTTGTATTACATAGACACATTTTTTGAATTGTAAACATGATGTTTCATATCAATACTTGAATACTTTGTTCAACAGTCAGATTTGTGTTTGACCACTTCTTGAATGTTGCTATTACATTTAGTTACCAAGGAACCAAGTGTGGTTTGAAACCTCTATGTCTGACAGATTCATGGTAGAAGTTTGGCCAAAAAATGTTATCAGGTCCAGTTACTGTTTACAAAGTTCCCAGCCACATTTCAAATTGAGATTCTCTTGTCAAACTTCTTGTTGACAAGAGAAATGCTGTTTCAAAGGTCATGAATAACCATTCAAGCTCAGTCACTGGAGTGATATTCTCTCTTTCTGACCGTCTGCTTATTGCTGCTCAAAGTTGTATGTCAGAAATTCCAGGGGATGACCCGGTGAGTTATGAAAACACTTAACTTCTCTCTTTCTTTCTCTCCCAGACTGCTGAACAGCTCCACAGAGCAGACAGAGACTGACTTTTGGAGCGTTGGAGGCCTGTCTGTAGATGGCCCATCCCTAACAGCAAAGTTTAGTCTGGGGGAGGGAGACAGTCTGCTCAGGACAGGAGGCTCCAGGAGCCAGAGAGGCCAACAACAAGACAAGCCAGCTGAGCTGTATGAAGACTTGGCTGGCTCTGCACCTGGAAGAGGAGGAAGCCTGGAGGGACAGGCAGCAGAGGGGGTGATGACAGGGCAGGGCAGTTTGACCCAGGGCCATGGTGAAGGTCTCCTCATTCTGGCTGGACAAGACCATAAACAACTCAGTCCATCCAGGACAGGCAAGCACAGTGGACGCTCCTTTAAAGGAGACCAAGTAGATTCCTCTGCCTGGGGCATTTTCAGCAGAGCGAGTCAGAAAGGTTCCAAAGACTCCGTCGCTGATGGAAGCTCCAACAGTGATGAATCAACAGGGGGCAGCAGCAGCATCTTGGCCGTAGACAGAGGGGGAACAGCTTTAAGCACAAAGGTAAGCTTTGGTGAGGGGCGAAGAATCAGAAACTCAATGTTTATAGTGTCAAATCATAACAAGAGTTATCTCATGACACTTTTCAGATAGACCACACTCTAATGTTTACAGAGACCCAACAATTCCCCCCCCCCCAAGAGCAAGCATTTGGTGCAACAGTGGTGAGGAGAAACCTCGGACAGAACATCAGAACCTGGCTCTTGGTGGGCTGCCATCTGCCGCCGCCGGTTGGGAGACAGATATAGGGTTGGGTACTGAAACCCTAAATGGCTGGTATCTACCGAACACAGAGTTTGGTGCCTCGTCTTGGTGCCACTTAAATGCCTGCGCTGCTCTCTGGTGCTCCGAAACGGATGTTACAGGCAACAGAAGCACCACTGCACATGACACTAGTTAACATTTCATGTGGCAGCAGGTAACGTTAGCCTACCCTTAGCTAGTAGCTGGCTTAAAGGCATACTATGCAGTTTCCATTTTTGTCAAACAGCTACCCCTAGAGTCGCTGTGGAGTACTTGTATTTAACGTTACTGTTGTAAATACCACTCACGCAGAGCTGTCTCTGCACTCACGGCCTGAACCCCTCCCCCCTGTAGGACTGGTCTTATTATCAACAATGGATGGATCAACAACTTCGTAGATTAGATTAGATTCAACTTTATTCATTCATTGTGCAGAGTACAAGTACAAAGACACCGAAATGCAGTTTGCGTCTAACCAGAAGTGCAAAGTACAAAGTATAGGCAGGTGGTGGTAAAAACTGACATACAACAAGCAAGCGCAACAACATACAACATAGAACGCAAGCAAGTTTACTCGACATGTTGGTAAAATGTTGGGAGTACAGTCTTCAAGTTGGCCTTATTAAAGTCTCCTGCGATTATGTGAACACCATCGCGTTGGGTCCGCTGCTGTTGGTTTATATTGTCCAGCAGGAGAGAGAGCGCCGTGTTTACATTGGCGTTGGGTGGAATATACACAGCCATAACGATCACTACTGTTAGCTCTCTCAGTAGAAAAAAAGGCTGGCATCTTACAGACATGTACTCGAAGTCAGGGGAACAGTGTTTCTCTATAATTGTCCCGTTATTACACCAGTTCTCATGCACGTGCATACAGAGCGCGGCCTGCTAGCTGCATGCTAGCATCGGGTATCCCCGGGTGAAGCCAGGTTTCAGTGATAATCAAAACACAGCAGTCACAAACATAGCGATTTCCAGCGAGTTGTAATTCCAAGTCGTCCGTTTTATGCACCAGGGATCTGGCATTGGAGAGATAGAGGCTCGGTAGAGGTGGCTTGTGTGCTATGCTAGCTTTAGCATAACACCGGACCTGCGGCCCTGCTATTCCTCTCCCTCCTCCGTCTGCGCCGCCTCCTAGACCGACAACAATCCACGAAGAGCCCGGCGGTCTCGCTGTGTCGTCTGGGATGTTGTGCGTATAGTGAAAGACACTCGAAATAGATATCTGGTGCTGGTCACTGATGTCCAAAAGGTTCCGGTGGGTGTAACGGATGTTCGCAGAACCGACAGTAGTAAAGCAATTCGTGATTCTTGCTAGATTTAGCGGGGTGCCACCTCCGTAACCTGCATTGTTGGTTTTCTCAGAGGCGTCCCTCCCCTGCTTTGCTATCGAGGTGATTCGCCCTACTACGAGTTTGTTTACCATCGAAGTGACTTTGAAGCTGTTATATTAAGGTACAAATCTTGCATAGTGTGCCTTTTAAACACGGTTAAAATGCTGAGAGCTAAATGGTCTAACGTGTGGCTGTATTTCACCGGGACGTCCAACAGTCTGTAGCTAACCACACAGAGGAGACTAGCTGCACCATGGTTTCTGCCAGAGTTATCAATGAAACAACACTGATGAGACTTAATGGTGCGTTTAATTGCAACTCGTAAGCTCATGGTGCATTCAATGTTGTTGTAAAGAACCCTTCTGCCATCTAGTGGTTTCTTCTTTTTGTCGTTTAACAGCAATTGATTGGTAACATACGTTAGTGTTATTACATTTTAAAATAAATCATGTATGTGAGTCGGACGGCTGGGTTCAGAAAAGCGGATCAGCTGTTCGTGTCCTGGGCTACTCCCCACAAGGGTAAGCCATTGTCCCGCCAGAGGCTGTCCCACTGGATTGTGGAGGCCATACCATTGACCTATGAGTGTAAAGGTTTGCAGGCCCCCCCGTCCCTGAGAGCTCATTCTACAAGGGGCATGGCCACTTCATGGGCCCTTTTCAGAGGTGTGTCAGTGAAGGAAATGTGTGCGGCGGCAAGCTGGGCTACGCCTCACACTTTTTTGTGAGGTTTTACAGGCTGGATGTTTCCGCACCGTCCTTGGCACAGGCTGTGTTGGAGGCTACTGCGCCGGGGTCAGTGTGACTCTCGGTTCAATATGATTTTGGCTTCGGGAGATTCATGCAATCCGGGAGTGGTCTATATCTCCCATAGTGAAACACCGAACAAAGTTAGAAAAAGAACTTTAGGTTACTTAACGTAACCCCGGTTCTTTGATAACAGAGTGCGGTGTTTCACCAACACGTCCCTCCTTGCAGAGACACGGAAAGAAACCTATCTGCAATGATTTGTAAGGAGCTGGTCGACTGTGATTATGTGAGGGGGCGTGGCCCTAGCACAGTTCGACCTGTCTGTCACGGACAGACGTGGTGTCATCGGAGCTTCCATAGTTGGTCATGCTGAGGTGAATCCCATAGTGAAACACCTCACTCTGTTATCAAAGAACCGGGGTTACGTTAAGTAACCTAAAGTTTTGGGCGCCCGGATAGCTCAGTTGGTAGAGCAGGCGCACATATATAGAGGTTTACTCCTCGGCGCAGCGGGCCCGGGTTTGACTCAAATGTCATCATGTCATTCCCCCTCTCTCCCCTTTCATTTATTCAGCTGTCCTGTCAATAAAGGCCTAAAAATGCCCAAAAAATATTCTTTAAAAAAGTAACCTAAAGTTTTAAAAGTATTGTTTTATTACTGGTATAATGGTAAAATGTTACCCAACCCTACTCCAAAACACAGGAGTTTCCTCAATAATTGAACAATACCAAAGGGTTATGGTTTTCCTTCCTTAATGATGTGCTAAATACGTCAATACTCATTAGTATTACAGGCTGCTGCAAAACATCTCACCATTCATCCCAAACTGATCCACTGAACTGATTCAATCAGCTGAAAGTATTTCATGAGTTGTTAGGGCAATGCTCTCTGGGCATCGCAGTCAGCTTCTTTCCTTAAATCTTTTATTCAACTAACCAGAATTTTCCAGCACAGTGGTTCATTGTTTGTACTGGTAATTTAACAGGAAGGATTTTCTTTCCCATGTCAGGAGGATGAGAGAAATATGAAACATCCAGTCACTTAGATTGACAATGGATAAAACGTGAATAAAAAATGTAACATAAAAATCCCCGGCTGCCTGTCAAGGCTGAACCACAGATCAACATTCTGCAATGTTTGGCCAGTACTGTGCAGAAAACCTTCAACAATGTTGACAAAAGGATTTATGCTAATCTACTATGAATGGAAAATAAGAAGACATAGAATAATATGGAGCTGGAGATGGCTAGGAAGAGACACAATTGTCTGTCTGCTGTGCAGCTAAGTGTTATTAACACAGCACAGTATTTGTCCTACATGTCAAATATTACTCCATTAATATTAAAAGAACTTTTACAGCAGATCTTTTGACAGCAGCCATGTGACAGTTGTGACAACCAAACTGCTCAAACTGCAGCAACTGATCCATCCAATCGTCCAACAGCCAGATTTGAGCAACTAGGCATCACAACGCATCTCAAATTAGACATCCAACGACAGCCGTTCTGGTTCAGAAATCTCAAACTCGGCTCAAAAGTATTGAGAAGTAGAATTAGTCAAAAAGAACCGTTAGTTCAGAGCTCACCATTCATTCCAGCGATAGCTGCAGCTGTTCAGGCATCAGTCTTGAGACGTTTATTCTGTCATCTTTCCAGTTTTAGTTGTAGGATATTGGCAAGCTCTGAATGGCTGTGATCATCTTTGCACCCATTTGGCACTTGTCTTGCAGAAGAACTGTTTTTGAAATGAAATCACATCGATAGGAACAGCCTGTTGTCATTAACTATTCGTTCAAAAAGGTAAGCACTGTAATTCGTAAGCATTCCACGTTTATTTTGCTGCATTCACTACATTGACGGCCACTATGAGAATGAGAATGCGGCTGGCCGCGAAGGGAGGAGGTCAGGGTGGATGGGTGGGCGTCATGGAGCTCGTAGCCAGCCGGCGTCACGTGACCACCCGGCATCACATGACCAGCCGGCGGTCTCCTAATTTCGTAGGATATTATACGTTTTGGTGTGCACACATTTTAGTATGATATCATGCGGACCCGTTCATGAGAATGCGTTGATAGGAAAAAAAAGAAGCACAGAAATCTGGTGACAGATGACCGTTCGTTCTCACTGATGGATTTAAAGAAAAACTCAGGAGCAGCACAAGTCATTTCACATACGTGAAGAAGGTTCGGGAGACCTTGATGACTTACACAGGAGCATTTAATGAACACTCAATTGAGGAGACAATTAAGCAGGCAGTACAGTTTAACCAAGATGTGTTATTGTGCAGTGCCATCCCAACTCTTTGAAGTTCCTGTCTTCCTGAAGGTATATTTAAACTTATTCTGGAGGCGTTATGTTTAGCTGAACCTTTAAGGTAAACAAAGATATTGCAGGCGCCATAAACACAGATGCTAAAAGCCTAGTTCAACCTATCTCTGACTCTCTCTTTCTTTCTCTCTCTCTCTCTCTCTCTCTCTCTCTCTATCTCGCTGACTCTCTCTCTCTCTCTCTGACTCTCTCTCTCTCTCTCTGACTCTCGCTGACTCTCTCTCTGACTCTCTCGCTCTCTCTGACTCTCTCTCTCTCTCTGACTCTCTCTCTCTCTCTGACTCTCTCTCTCTCTCTCTCTGACTCTCTCTCTGACTCTCTCTCTCTCTCTCTCTCTGACTCTCTCTATCTCTCTCTCTCTGACTCTCTCTCTCTCTCTCTCTGACTCTCTCTCTCTCTCTCTGACTCTCTCTCTCTCTCTCTGACTCTCTCTCTCTCTCTCTCTCTCTCTCTCTCTCGCTGTCTCTCTCTCTGACTCTCTCTCTCTCTCTCTGACTCTCTCTGACTCGCTGTCTCTCTCTCTGACTCTCTCTCTCTCTCTCTGACTCTCTCTGACTCTCTCTGACTCTCTCTCTCTCTCTCTCTCTCTGACTCTCTCTCTCTATCTCTCTCTCTGACTCTATCTCTCTCTCTCTGACTCTCTCTCGCTCTCTCTCTCTCGCTCTCTCTCTCTCTCTCTCTGACTCTCTCTTTCTCTCTCTCTCTCTCTCTGACTCTCTCTCTCTCTCTCTCTCTCTCTCTCTCTCTCTCTCTCTCTCTCTCTCTGGGATGAGTAAGTAAGTATGCTAACGTGTGGCATGTCCACCGACCTTCAAAAAGAGACAAAACACTACCTTATCATGCAGCTGTCTATACTCCTGTAGAGAGAGGTTATTAGAGACTGGTTGAATATTCTCATCCCCTGACATGTGACCTGATGTTGTCTAAGTGTTCCCTTTGTTACATTACATTACATTACATCATCATTTAGCTGACGCTTTTATCCAAAGCGACTTACAATTAAGTGCTTTCAACTGTGAAGGTTCAAACTCCAGACCACAAGTAGTAAGTGCAAATACAGTAGCTTTAAATAGGCAAAGGTACAAAGAGACAAATGAAAGTGCAAGTTCAAGAATTTTTTTTTTTTATCCGAGGTGTAGTCGGAAAAGATGCGTTTTTAGCCTTCGGCGGAAGATGTGTAGGCTTTCGGCCATCCTGATATCGATGGGGAGCTCGTTCCACCATTTGGGAGCCAGGACAGTGAACAGTCGGGATTTCGTTGAGTGATTAGTTCTCCCTCGCTGTGAGGGGGCAGCCAGCAGTTTGGCTGATGCAGAACGAAGTGGGCGGGTTGGGGTATATGGTTTGACCATGTTCTGGATGTAAGCGGGTGCTGATCCGTTCGTGGCCCTGTACGTAAGTACTAGTGTCTTGAAGCGGATGCGGGCCGCAATTGGTAACCAGTGAAGAGAGCGGAGGAGAGGTGTAGTGTGAGAGAACTTGGGGAGGTTGAAGACAAGTTGAGCCGCTGCATTCTGAATGAGCTGCAGGGGTTGGATGGCACATGCAGGCAGGCCAATCAGGAGGGAGTTGCAGTAGTCTAGACGTGAGATGACTAGAGCCTGAACCAGAACCTGAGCCGCCTTCTGCGTTAGAAGGGGACGTATCTTTCTGATGTTATGCAGCATGTATCTACACGATCGGGTGGTTGCAGCAATGTTAGCAGTGAAGGAGAGTTGGTCGTCAAGTGTTACACCCAGGTTTCTAGCAGTCTTGGTGGGGACTACTATACAGTTGTCAATTGTTATAGTCAGGTCTTGGGTAGGAGAGCCCTTCCCTGGAAGGAAAAGGAGCTCAGTCTTGTCGAGGTTGAGTTTCAGATGGTGTGTGGACATCCAAGAAGAGATGTCAGTCAGACAGACCGAGATACGTGCTGCTACCTGAGTTTCAGACTCAGGAAAGGAGAGAATTAGTTGGGTGTCATCTGCGTAGCTGTGATAAGAAAAGCCGTGCGACTGAATGACAGACCCGAGAGAGGTGGTGTACAGAGAGAAGAGGAGGGGACCCAGGACTGATCCCTGAGGAACCCCAGTTTTAAGTGGGCAAGGTTCTGAGCTAGACCCTCTCCAGGTTACCCGGTAGGTTCGGTCTGCCAGGTAAGATGTGAGTAATGAGAGTGCAGAGCCTGAGACACCCAGATTTCGGAGTGTCGAAATGAGGATCTGGTGGTTCACTGTGTCAAAGGCAGCAGAAAGATCCAGAAGGATGATAATGGAAGAGAGAGAGGTTGTTCTAGCGATGTGACAGCAAGGAGGGCAGTTTCTGTTGAGTGGCCAGCCTTGAAGCCAGACTGGTGGGGATCAAGAAGATTGTTGTGGTGGAGATAGGTAGAGAGTTGATTATAAATGGCACGCTCAAGAGTTTTAGATAGAAATGGAAGAAGGGAGACGGGTCTATAGTTATTTACATCAGAGGAGTCGAGTGTTGGTTTTTTGAGCAGTGGGGTCACTCTTGCCTCTTTGAGAGCATCGGGGAAACAGCCAGTTGACAAGGAGATGTTAATGAGATGGGTGAGGAAAGGAAGGAGGTCCGGAGCAATGGACTGGAGAAGGTGAGAAGGGATAGGATCCAGGGGGCAGGTGGTTGGGCGGGCAGAGGTAATCAAAGTAAGAATTTGGTTTGGAGATAAAGGGGTGAAAGAGGAAAGAGTACTGGAAGTGATGGATGGTAAGATGATTTCAGGAGGTGTGGTTGAGAATGAAGAGCGTATGTCATCTATCTTTTTTTACAAAGTAGTTGACAAAGTGGGTTGGTAGGAGGGAGGAGGTGGACTGGGGGAATCTAGGAGGTTAGAGAAGATGGAAAAAAGTTTTTTGGGGTTCGAGAAAGAGGATTCAATTTTGGTTTGATAAAAAGAGATTTTGGCTGCAGAAATAGAGGCAGTGAAGGAGGAAAGAAGAGACTGATAGGTAAGCAGATCATCTGGGTGTTTAGATTTCTGCCATTTCCTTTCCGCTGCCCGTATAGTTGATCTTTCAGCACGTACGGAGTCCCATCATACCACAACATGGTGTTCCTGGACTACTTACTTGTTGATTGTGTCAGTGTTAGTGTGTGCTGTGCAAGAGTTTTTATGAGTTGTTTGTGGTTTCATAGGAGAGCATAGGACGGTACAAATCCAAGAAGAGGGGGTTTGAGGCCTGGCTGTCCAAACAGAATGAACTCCTCTCAGGGATCCTCTGCACCAAGGGAGCAACACCCGGCGCCAAAGAACTCAAGATCCGACAGGACACACTCAAGGTGAGTTTATTTACAGCTCAGTCTGTAGTTCAAGTATGACACCGCCTCTCGTTCTTGGAGGTAGATGTTAAGACTGTAGTGTGTTTTAACATATTTTTCTAATTGTCAAAAAAATTTTTTTACATAACCGCAGTTTCTTTGTTTAACCGCAATTAATTGCTAACATTAGCTAATGTCTTAAGGCGTATGACTAGTAATTGTTGATTTTGTTTAGATATGCCAAATTGTAATTGTATAAGTGATTATTAGTCGGTAGTATTTGTTAAAGGCAAAATATGTATCAAACCATTCTGAATGAAGTATTGTGGAGCTGCAGAGATGTCCCGGCCTACAAATCCTATCCTACAGACAGAAATCTTTGTTTAGTACAGATCCTCGAATAAATCGCACTATAATCATTTTAGTTGTTTAAATGTTTAATATTTTTCAATAAAAATGGGAGAATGATACAAAAATTATCTTTCCCTCCAATATCGTGAATCATATCTCAATCGCAATATCAGTCAAAATAATCGCAATAAGATATTTTCCTCATATCGTGCAGCCTTAGTATATGCCTTTTTAAGAGTGATGTAATGATAGATTAAGTGGAATTGCACTTAAAGTAATGAATGAGGCCAAGTACTCTGGATCCTATTTTACAGAAAGCTTAATGGAATATAATATAAAAAATAAAATGCTCTGGGTAATGCTCTGTAATGTAAACGATGTGAAGGTACTGCTCAGGTCGGTCACCTGTGGTGTTGATATGTTTGTCTGCGTAAATGTACCCACGTGTTAGGCAGTGATAAGAAACCTTATGTATAAATGCATGAGTACATTAAACGGACGGGAAAACAGTATAATCTGTGCACTGGTAAATCCGACCAAAAGCTGCACATGTTATATACTTCACACTGTTTGTGCTTCCTGAGAATGTGATGGCAGAAATGTGAACATACAGTCGGCACTGAACTGATATGTTTTTGTTCAGATGCAAGCTGCAACAATACAACTGTATCGTTTTATGAAAGGAGTGTGCAACAGGTTGACCAATGATCTTAGCGCAAACTTTGAGTTGATTGTATAATTTAGTTTTAAGTTTAACAGTGCTATCATAAACCAAAGCAACACAAATATACGTTTTTCACTGCAGGAACTTAACAGAATGCAACCTGTATCAATTGTCTTGTGTTCTGCTTTTCTATGGTTTTTTTGCCCATTTGGGGGATGGGTTCCTGCAGCTCCATTTGGGCACTGCTCACGAGGTGATACCTATTGAAAATGCCTGGTAGTAAGCATGTGTGACTTCACATCACAGCAAAGACAACTTCAGCAAATACAACAGCAGACGCAGCCATTTTACGACCACATCTGTATGGAGAAGGTAGAGCGATGCTTGTTGCACAAACCAACATGTCCGGCCTTCAGTATTTGTGAAAAGGAGGCCAGCTGAAGTAAAAAAGATTACTGTACTCAGAGGCCAGCAGAAATGGGGATGCAACACATCCAAACTGCAGGGAAAAAATTGAAGGAGGAAACAAGATTATAGAAAAAAATAAAGGTAGGGCAAGGCAGCTTTATTTGTGGCACATATCTAATATAAATAAAAAAATATAAAAACAGCTCAAATAGAATAAGACAGATATGAAATACAAGAATAAAAGTTACAATGCAGCGTAAGAAATTAACAATTATTTAAAGAAAGGCAACGTCAAAAGTTTCAGCGGACCTGCAGTTTTCTGGGAGTTTGTTCCAGATATGTGGAGCATAAAAAATGAACTCTGCTTCTCCCTGTTTAGTTCTGACTCTGTGGACAGGAAGCAGAGCTGTCCCAGACCACTGACAGGTCTGGGTGGTTCATAAAGTGGCAGCAGATCAGAAATAAACCATTCAGTGCTTTATAAACCAAAATAAGTATTTTGAAATCAATTCAGGAGGGACAGGAAGCCTTTGTAAAGACTTGAACTGGAGTGATGTGATCCACTTTCTTAGTCTTAGTGAGGAGTCGAGCAGCAGCGTTCTGAATAAGGGAGACCTGTAAAGACATCATCACAGTAGTAAAGGATAATTGTGTGCACTGTGGAACAAACTGGCGTGCATTGACCCCTGCCCTACCCTTGATTCAGCCAAAACATGAAAGAAAAGAAATTGTCTGTCCCACAACTGCTAACTTCACTCACCTCCTAAACAGCACATAAAACAACATTGTCGGTCCTGCCGTTGCCTGTTGAATGGCATTCATTAAAAAAATGTCCCAGTTTGAAAAATACATAACACAACGAAGAACCTAATACCAAAACCTCAAAAGGTTCCTAGAAGTTTGAGTTATGACGACCCCCAGGTTATGGGTTGTTCCTGCAGTGAAAAGGGGCTAACGGTTTGTTAATGTGTTAAGAAAATTGAATTCACTGTGATTGAACTGAATGTCTCGGGGCAGAAATCTGACACAGTTTGGAGAATCAAACGTATTCACACTAATATGTGTTTTAATATTAAAGGATGGATAGCCTAAGGATCCGGAAACTCCAAACCTTCTCTTAGTACAAGCATTTTGTGAAGGAAAAAAAGGGGTGAAAATCCCTCAAATTGCAACAGAAAATGTTTAAAGTCTCCTCTATAACATATAAAAAGTCCTACGAAATCCAAGTGGTGGAAAGGTGTTTCTTAACCATACCCTTGCTCCACTTTTTTGCTTCCTTAGAGTGGCTATTTGTAACTTTCAGTTTGTGTTGATTCTAGCGGCCGCTTTCACCTGCTGTCGTAAAGGTCTTTTCTTTCCAGTGCTTTATTGCCCACTGTAGATAAGCATATAATAAAGTATTCCGGCACCGTGCCGGATCTCCGGCGTGCGGCACACAGTGTGATTCCTCCCGTAAAGGATTCAAAAATAAATGGCGCTGGGCATGGATAGAAGAAGTAGGTAGAGACGGCGAGCCTTTTGGCAGTTGGTGCCAGAAACTGAGAGAGCCTGCTGCTTGTTTCTGTACGTTTTGCTCAAGGAAGCTACTCTATGCCAGCAGCGGTAAGAAAGTGCTTGTCATGAGTTAGATCCCGGTCATAGAGCCGCTGCCTGTGCACTCAAACTTACCACAATGTTGCCGGGAGCAACTGTTACAGCTGACACACCGTTGTCTATGACTGACTGTGTCTGCGACTTAAAAATACGTTTGTGCCAATTTATTGCATTACATTATTTACGTATTTCAGTTACAATTTTAACATACAGCCGTAATACTTGAAAATAAATGGTGCCATTAAGTCCGTCTAAAAAAAAAAAAAAAAAAGTTCAGGCTCAGGATTTTTTTTCACTTTAACCCCTGAGATAAGGTAGCGTTACCGGGAGGTCATATAGTCACGTTACAGATGCGTCGTTGCATTTCAAGTGTTGCATACGGTAACTTAGCCCTTTTGGATGTTATCGGGAGCTAAACCGGGTAACAATATCACTGTCACTGTGTCACAAGCCAAAGCATTAAGAGTTTGTTGTAGCAACCAACGTAATAATAACTTACATAGCACATTTCATCAAACCCACGGACGCTTTACACAAGTACAGGGGGACAAGGGAAAAGAAACTAGTAGGCCAACACAAACACGGACTAAAAGGAATAACACGTCCGTGCTAAATGGAAGGGGGACGTAATTCAATGTTGTCTACTGCCGTACAAACGCATTGTGCACTGTGAAGTTATTTTGAGAATAAAATAGACATATTACATACCTGAGGGCCAATTCGGGGTCGGTTTGGAATCATTTACAATCCCGTAATTGTCTCCATCTGTTGAAAGCCCGACTGAGTGGGACCCGTCGTCTTTCCCTTTCCCTTTTAGCTTTTAGTTGTTCTTCGTTTAATGTACTTCTTTTTTGTGATGGTCCTGCCCCAGTATCAGCCATAGCTACAGCAGATAACCTCTAAAATAAAATTAAAATACAATTAGGCCTATATAAAGACATTTCCTGCTACCCTTTACCTGGCTGGATACAATAACACAGGCTTTTCCGGTGATGCAACAAAATCTGTGACCCTTCAGAATGCTCTGTAGCGCCGTCTACCTGCAGTAAATCATTTTGTGACTTTGCGGGAAAAATCGCACCTGGGCAGAGGCCTTAACAAACAGTATATAAAACTAGCACTCTTTTCACTGTTAGACTTGTTTGCTGTTACAGGTCCTTCGTGTTATTACCTTATCACTTTCGCATATCCACCGACTTCCTTACACCTCACTTTGCATCGGCTTTGAAATGCCCACTTAATTCTGTACTTTATGTACTACTACTGTAATCTGTATTCTTGTATTGTATTGAATGTGAAACTGTATGTTGTCCTGCACGCCTACGCTTTTCTTGGCCAGGTCGCCGCTGCAAATGAGAATGTGTTCTCAACGGCCTACCTGGTTAAATAAAGGTTAAATAAAAAAATTAAAATTTACGATCATCAGGTGGAACATTACACAGTTAGAGAAACGTGTAAAAGTGACATATAGTCACTTTAAACAATATTTTAAAGTGTAACTTTGTGGTTTTTTCAACCTGGATCTATTTTCCTTCCTTTTTTGTGTCTAAGGGGCCGTTCACATTGTACGCGGAATGCGCTGCGCTCGCCACTAGGTTGTCCTATTCCCAACTATATTTATTGTGCTCGCCGCCGGGCTCAACGCAAATTTACGTCATACATGCGCCAATATTTGAATGCACGTCACGTCTGCGTTCGCTGTTTACATCAGACTGCAGTAGGCTACATGCAACATTGTGTAGGATACACAGTAGTGATTTGGTGGAGACGATGTTTCTGTCTTTGAAACATAGGAAAGTCTTGTTCCGTTTGTGGATCCACGTGTGTTCGGTGTTTACTTTTTTTCTTTTTATTCAGACACATCACAGCGTACCGCGGCCGCTCTTGCGCATGCCGCGGTCAAAGTTGAACCATGTTGAACTTTGACCACGGCACGCGCAAGAGCGGCCAGCCGCAAAATGCCACTTGCGCTGCGCTTTTCTCAGCGCAGCGGCAGACCAGTTCTTGCGCGCGCAAGCCATTAATAATGGGTTTCATAGCGCAGCACTGCCGTTTGCACGTACAATGTGAATGGCCCTTAAGTGACTGATGGGAACAACAATCTTTGAAATTGGTCCAGTGAAAAGCGAGACAGCTGCAGGCGGCAGCGGCGAAAACAAGCTGAAATGTAACGTGTAATCTAGAATACACAGCAGCATGTTTTTGTTGCTTGAGAAAAAGAGTCATGCTGGTGTGATCTGTCAATATATTCTAAATGTTAACTCACAGTAAACTGCTGTAATGTTTAGCCTCAATTATGCTGACCTGTGAGTAACTAAACATCAAGCTGAAAGGCCCTTTTACACTGACCTCTTGTGGTCAAGGTTTTAGTCCGATCAATTGATTTGTCGATTAATTCTGTGATTAATCAATTAGTTGTTGGGTCTATAAAAAGTCAGAAAATTGTGGAGAAAAAAAAGTGTTTCCCAAAGCCTAAGACAACGTCCTCAAATGTCTTATTTTTTCCACAACTTAAACATATTCATTTACTGAATATTCACATTTAAGAAGCTGGAATCAGAGAATTTTTACTTTACGGGAAACGATCAAAACTATTTTATCAATCAACTAAGTGTTTAATCATCTCTGCTGGACATGTAGGCTGTTATATTGTTGGGTAGTTTAATTTATAATAAAACATTGTATTTATAAACTTCATGTGTTTTGTTTGCAAAAATCAAAATTTGTACTTCAAATTTGTACTTAAGTACAGTACTTGAGTAAATGTACTTAGATACATTTCACCACAACGGATGTGTATGGGTAGGGAGTTCCAGAGGGAGGGGGCTGCAATGGTGAAAGCTCTATCACTGCAGGTATGATGCCAAAAAGAGGAAAAAAAGAAAGTAGTGCACATTTTTATCAAAATAAATGGACGATTAATCTTTACAGGTCTAGTTCTGTTGCACCTTACGTTGCTTGTCATTCAGACACCATGAGCTTCCTGTTCTAGTCAAGCATAGCGAAACGTCTCTGCTTTGTCCCGGTGCAGGCTCTGAAGGCAGGTGTGGCCGGGGGTCAGGAGCAGTTCCAGCTGTTGCTCCAGGAGAGTCCGGGCAGTGAGGCTGGTTCTGGACCGGCAGAGGACGTGGGTCTGGAGGAACTTCGCTACCGCTGGATGCTCTACAAGTCCAAACTGAAGGATGTGGGAGAGGTCAGGGCCAGGACCGGCGGCAAGGTGAGAGGAGAGCTGACCATGTAGAGTGAAAACTGCTTGCATTTCAATTCACAGAGAATAGCGGGGATGGGGAGAATAATCTCAGGCTGATGATGAGAAAATGAGATTGTACTAGGGCTGCCCCCTTTTGAGGCCAATTTATGCTTCTTTGTTAAATCGACGGTGTAGGTACACACATAGGTACGTGGAGATACATACCCTACACCGTAGCCTGACGTGCACCTATCAAAACAATTTAATTACACATCGCGGCATTGCACGTCACTCGGCCGTGGCTTGGTAGCGTTGCATTTCCCCCGACTCAATTCCTGGTTCTCCTTCTCCATAAACAACATAAAATCAAGGAGAGGGTTAACTTCTCCTGCTATAGATTTCCCACCGTGGTCAGAAAGCACAGGGGAGACTCTTTGTTTCTCTCACTATGACTAAGTCACTAAGTCACTACTTGCTCCGAAGTCTCGCACTCTCTCACACACACATGCCGGCCCTGCCATTAGAGATCGACGCACACACCAACGCACAAGTATAAACTTCAGGCCACTTACTTACTTAAATGTAAAGTAATGCTTTTGCATGATTTTTTGAGGAGAAACTTAAGTTTTACAGATCTGTCAATTAAATCAACTAATCAATTAGTCGACAAAATCATGTTGAGTGTTAGTCGACTGAGAAGTTCTTTAGTCCAGGACAGCCCTAAACTCTGCTCAATTCAGGAAACTGTCTATAGTTGCTGTTGTATGTCAGGGTCCTGCATTAACTCATGTGCTTTCAGTGATGAGCTGTCATGGGATTCCCCCGTTCAGTGCACTGTTGTTTTTTCACCACAAGGTGGTAGTGCAACATCATTTAGAGCACTGCTTGCACAGTGACGGTTAGGATTCCCTGTCACACATCTGTCAAGAAGCTGCTGCTCAGTACACTGGATGCTGATTGCACAGTGTTCTCCAGATGTGGTGGAACCGAATGAAAAAGTATTCTCAATCCCACATCAATCAACCGTGCAATAATAATGTGCAATACTGTAAATACATTTTACTGTTTGTTCTCTTTACTTATATTTATTTATTGTTTGATTATCTTTAGAGTGTCTTGTACTTTTCCCACTATCCCTTGCTGCTGCAACAGTGTGAATTTCCTCATTGTGGGATTAATAAAGGATTTAGAATCTCGAACATCATTTTTAAGAACAACGCCCTGGGCTGTGCAACATGACACTAAAATGTCACCTGTCAGTTCAACGGTGTTGCTGTAGTATGATGTTTGTACCTCTTGCTGAGTTTTTTTTTTTTTCATATCTCTGCAGAGAGTCCAAGCCGAACAAGAGGAGCCGCCCGTCGCTGCAAAGGTGCAAAAGGTAACATCAAATTATTTAGGAAGAGATTACTCAAAATAACTGGACATCACAATTGTTGCAGAAATTATTATCAGTATCCATTTGCTCAATACTGAGAGTAGGATTACCATGATCATACCCAAAGCACTGGAAAATATGAAATTCCTCAAACTTTCGCATTTATTTTATGTAAATGTAATCACTTTCACACCAAGTCTTCCCTTACGTTAAAATAATGCATTTATACAGTACCTTTAGTTGAAAAACCTTGTACAGCTAGTACTCTATTAAGTGGCATGCATGTATTTTAAAGTAGCAGGAGATTATTGATTATAGACACACAGTTGTGGAATATAGCCGTGTCTACTGCCTCCGTCTTATTAGTGTTGAAAAGAGTGTAAGAATACGAACAGACTCTTCACCATCTGAAACGGACTCGTGGAACATCCACCTGAACTGATTTTGCAGAAATGGATTTTCTGAAGAAAAAAAAAGACATGATGATGACTGTTATAAAAAAGAAATGCACTTACATGTTGCTCTTTGTAGTTGTAGGATTATTTGAGGCTAATGTACTTGATTCTTGCTGTTCGGAGTTTGTACCTTCATGGCTGAATGCACTTATTGGAAGTCACTTTGGATAAAAGCGTCACCTTAATAATAATTAAATGTAATGATCCAAAATGTGGTTGACCTGAGTAGACCCACACAGAGAGAGAACAGCAGCATGCTGGAAGCACTGTAGCTCTGGTGGAAGAGAGCAACAATACATTAAAGTGGCCATATTATGCTCAATTTCAGGTTCCTAATTGTAATTTGAGATTGTATCAGAATAGGTTTACATGGTTTAATTTTCAAAAAACACCATCTTTTTGTTGTACTGCACATTGCTGCAGCTCCTCTTTTCACCCTGTGTTCATGTGTCTGTTTTAGCTACAGAGTGAGACCTCTCACTGCTGTAACATCTTTGTTGTCAGTTGCACATGCTCAGTAGCTAGGTAAGGATCACATCAGCTAGCTGTTTCTCCAACTTCGGCCTGTACGAGGCAGGATTAGCTGGGAGAATTCTTCTAAACGAGGGCGCACTTCCAACTTTGCGTGTAATACCTGCAGAACAGGGACATGTAAGTAGTTGTATACAATTTATTTTGTAGATTAGGGTGAATTTGTGTGTGTTGTAGCAGTGTTTTGAAGGCAGGACACATTCAGAAACCCATATCTCACTCAAAACAGCATGGATGGGTTTTTTCAAAGTTTGTATGTGTGTGGAAGCACCAGAGACACAAAATAACACCCCAAATCCAAGAAAAAATTATTTTTTTCATAATATGGGCACTTTAATATACAGAACATCTGATCCACCTGGGAATCAGATAGGGCTGCATTTCCTAATTATTTTCATTATGGATTGATCTGTCTATTTGTCTGATTTATCCATAAATCGTTTGGTCTACAACGTGTCAGAAAATAGTGACAGTGACCTTCACAATTCCTAAGAGCTATCTTCAAATGTCTTATGTCCAACAGTCCAAAACCCCAAAGATATTCACTTTAGAGTGATATGTAAGAGACGAGAGCAACACATCTGTCTTTTGAAAATCAGATAAAGACCTACCTTTTTAGACAGATGTTTTGGTTGACCTGTCTCCACTTTATGTATTTATTTTGTTTTAATAATAACAGTAAAAAGAAAATTGTCAAATTGATTAATCAACTAATTGCTTCAGCACTTAGGAGTATAAGGTTGGGTACCGTTTTGATTTTTACGATTCCGATGCCGAACTGGTAATTTTAAAACGATTCCAATTCCTAAACCGATTCTTGAAAAACTGAAAAATGACCTCAAAGAAAGGCTCTTTTATAGCTGTGCTAGTCGTAATATGCTTTTACGTCCGTTTTGGTGAGCCCGCAGGGAAAATATGGCATTTAAAAGTAGTCTACATTTACGGTAGCTAGCTAACGGTAGACTACAGAGAAAGTGTGATATTTTTACGTCCATTTCGGAGCGACAGAGGGAAAATATTTCAGTCGACACATTAAGTGGAAACAAAATGAGGAACCGAAATTTGCGTTCTAATCCGGTCCGATTCCTACCGGTTGCGTAAGAACCGGTTCCATAGTGGAACCGGGTTTCGGTACCCAACCCTCGAGGAGTATTAGAAGAATTAGTTGAACTTCTGCAGATAGCGCTCTTTCCTTTGTCTTTTAAGCTGTGGTGCCTATCGCTGTTTATCATAACCACCCAGTTCTTAGGAACAAAGGAACATAACGTGTTTTCTTCCTGTGTAGTGGAGGAGTAGTGAGGCAAAATGACCTGCTCTAATTCTAAATGTTTGGGTCTGTCCTAAAGATTTAAACCAAGTGCCCGAGTGCATTCAATGACACACATTGAAATGTCCCAGAAGTCTTTGGGCTGCGGAGAGCCAAGCACCTGACCTGACCACCCAGGACTGGCACCAAGTCAAGCATATCAAACCAACCCCCCAACCCTTCATTCATTCATTCCTTCAGTGAGCAGATGAAAGCACCCTGTTGACCCCTCAGCTAAAACCGCCCTTCAAACATTCCTGTGTCTTTTCACACACTTTTTACAGGAGGAGGCTTCTGCTGCTGCTCGCTTTTATCAGCCTTTATCTTCGGGGGAGGGCGGTTGATTGTTTTGACTGGATGCTTTGTTGAGTCACTGCATTTGTTTTTCTTTTCTAATGAAGCAAAAACACCCACCATTTAGCAGCTAGTTATGACTTTGCCAGATTCAATTAATTGGTGTGCTGGGAAAGTCTCTCTGAATTTAAGGTCCTTATAATTCAGAGAATTATGAGTCAAAAGACTCATAATTCTCCTTATGAGTCTTTTGAATCAAGAAATAATGTCTGATTGGAAGAGACTGGAGAGCTTTTTTATAACTACAGTGTTCGTGAACAACAGACGGTGCTCTTTGGTTAGGGGCCATGAACAAATCCAATAGACAGTAAGGAAGAACCCAAGGCACTCGTCTCCAAGAACTATTCTTTTGAAATGCCTTTAATACATCTGGCACATTCTCAATAGAATGAGATTTTAAAAAAAAAAAAAAAAAAAAAACAACTTCAACTCGTTTCGGCGTCCAGGCTTCTTCAGGAAGTAACTTTCTGAAGAAGGAGGGACGTGTGCCTTGGGTTCTTCCTTGATGTCTATTGGAAGAAATAATGTGTATTTATTTTTGGAATGACAGGCATCTTTTTTTTTTTTTTTTTGCATGTCAGCTCAACAGTATACACCCTGTCTGCTTTGCTAGTGTTGGGCTTCATGAAGCTGTCAAAATGATGTCCGAAATAAGACGTACGTTTATCAGTTCTAATCAATCTTTAACAGTAAGGTGAGGTAGTGTGTGCAGATAAGACACATACCTTTGTCCTGTGGGTGTTTGTCATATGGACTTATGATTAGCTAGTTTCATTTTCTCCATCAATCATTAATCTTTACACACAGCCTCTCTCTCTCCATCTCTCCCTCTCTCTCTCCCTCTGTCCATCTGAAGTGTTTGACCACGTTGTTTGGTTTGGATTTGTGTTCATGTTTTCATGACGCTTATCAAGCTCTCCGTCAAATGATTCATGTATTCATTGAAGCCTGTTTGACATTGTAGCAAGTTGTCTGCAGGATCCATTAAGCTTAATCAAAGACAGTTATGTTAAAGGTATATGCAAGTAGCTATATTAAACTTTCAGTGAGAAATCAGCACAGGAAGAAATAAACGTTTTAAAACTGCGGAACTGAGTTGTCAAGATTGAACTAAACGGAAGACCTTTTAATGAGGTTTAATCATCATTTAAACACCTGAAAATGGTTATGAAGATTTCATCATTATCTTACCTCCACATGTGTGCCCAAAACCTACTCATTAATCCACTGGTGATGTATGAGGGGTTATTTTGGGGCATTTTGAGCGTTTATAACTTAACAGAGACAATGCTAGGTGACTTGGATTCTACAACAAACTTATTTTTGTAGATTCGCCATCAGCTCTATCGGTTGTGATATTAGATTAGATTAGATTAGTTTAGGTTAGATTAGATAGACTTTATTAATCCCAAATTGGGAAATTTTAGTGCTACAGCAGCAAAATATCAGACACACAGCACACATACAGAATATACAAGAAATAATAAATAAGATAGAATACAAGAACAAATAAAGTATTCTTATATATATAATAAAATAAAGAAAAAAATACAAAGGAAAGAGTGTACAAACGTATATATACAAGTTGGGAATAAAAATGTATAAATAGTAAAATAGTATTTATAAAGATGTAATATTGTGCTCAACACAGTAATTGTGATGTCGGAATGCGGCGGTATCCCCAACAATAGGTCAGACAATCAGACTCCCAGGTTAGTCAAATGTTTGGAAGAGAAAACAAAGACAAACAGTGAAATTATTTCCCGAACAGTTTATAGAACCACTTCCTACTTCGACTTTGACCTGTTGTACTTGATGTGGTAGTGCATGCACACAGTTTTCCTGTGCAATGAGGGATTATTGGCACTGGTCATCTAAAAGGGTTAAAACAATATCCATAAATGTTGAAACTGTTGGATGAATACAGATACATTACACAGCATATAGTGCATTTAGCAAACATAGATCCCTAGAATTATTTACACTTTATAATGGCCATAAGTAATAAGGCACATTGTGCTTCTAAAGTGTGACAATCATACCATGGGAATTTCATTTATATAGCACCTTTCACACACGTAAACCCAAAGTGTTTTACATTAAAAACAGGGTTGTTATGTCCCCTTCGATGGTAAAAATATGAGCACAAACATTAGAACAAAGCAGAAACCGAAATAAGAATACAGTGAAAGCATCAACACAACAAGAATCTTTAAAAATTGAACAAAAACAACTGCAGAATGATATTTTTCTCACACTGGTGTATGGGGGAACTACACTACGTTTTTCTTAGTACTACAGTGTGTCAGTGTAGTTTATTTAAGCAAATAATATTCACATAACAATCTTACACAGAAACCGCCCATCTGTTGCCTGATGTGTTAGCGTTTGATGCTGGGCCTCAGTGAATTTTTTAACTTTGCAGGCAACTGTGTGGTTTTACATTCAGTTTTTTTTCCAGTGAGTCTGTGTGACGCAGTGCTCAGGAGGTGAAAGATGGACGTAGGCGGTAAACATGATTCACAGAATAACAAGTGTGAGAGAAATGGGAAAGAGTGTCGGGGCCTAAAGCTCATCACTTACTGTGTGCAGGATGTTTGGGAGTGTGTGGGTGAACTGCTTTCATCTTATGGTTCTTCACTTTCCCTTCACTTACCAGGCTTAAATGTAGATCTGCCCACGTGTTGATAAGAACATTTTTATTTTTAAGCATTTCCCAGCTAATAAATAATCACAAAATCAAAACAATCCTAAAAATTCTGAAGAATTTGCAGCAGAAATCCAGAAAAGCAGTTTAGGCACATATGGAGGTGCAGTCTTTAAGACCAGGTTTAAAGAGAGAGTGCTGTGCGAGTTCTTTATTTATTTATTTTTGAGGTTTGTATAAAATTATGTTGTTTCTCATAAGTGTTTCCTATCTATTCAAATCCACATAATGATATGTTGGTCAAAATACATATGTTTTAGCATCAGAGTGCTGTTTTCCCAAGCACTTCTTAAAACGTTTTCCCACATGACCTGACGTATGCTTCTGAATGATGATGCTATACATCCTTATTGGATCTGGGCTGTCCAGTCCCTTCAGGATTTCGCTGCCTTTTTTTGAGATTGTTGCGGCCCAAAATGCCTGATTTTGCGGGAGCTTATTGTGGATATGACACATGCTTTTGGGGTGGGAGATCTGGGTTCGATTCCCACTGCGATACATCAACCATTGTGTCCCCTGAGCAAGACACTTGCTCGGGGCAGCTGTGGCTCACTGGTAGAGTGGTCGCCTGCCAATTGAAAGGTTGGTGGTTCGATCCAAAGTGTCGAAGTGTCCTTCGGCAAGACACTGAACCCCAAGTTGTGTGAATGTTTATCTGATGAGCAGGTGGCACCTTGAACGGCAGCCCCAGCCACAGTGTATGAATGTGTGTGAATGGTTCCTGTACTATGTGTATGTAAAAGCGCTTTGAGTAGTCGTTAAGACTATAAAAGCGCTATATAAATACAGTCCATTTACATTTACTTAACCCCTAGTTGCTCCAGAGGCGTGCGACCTCTGACATACAGTATACAGCAATTGGAAGTCGCTTTGGATAAAAGTGTCAGCTAAATGACGTGTAATGTAATAATGTTCTTCTTTACAAATGACTGACTGACATGTCATGTGCGTTCTTTCTGAAAAACAGTTTTTAGAAATGTCTCATGATATATTGTGTCTCAAAGTGTGTTATTCAACTTTTGTTTTTGTTAAAGAACAAGAAAATATTCAATACTATCGAATCGCAATACTTCCAGAATCGCAGTAAATGAAAATCGCAATACAAATCGTATCGGCACCCAAAGGCATATCGTTCCAGCCCTAGCGTTAATGTGTTGTTGCTGCTGTTGTTGCAGAAGCCCGGCTTGTTGCAGCGGGTGTGTCGGCTGGCACTGCTTCTGTGGCTCCTGCTCCTGGCTCTGCTGCTCCTGGCCTTCCTGCTGCCCCTCATGGACCACGGCAACAGCTGCTCCCTCTCCAACAACTTCGCCCGATCCTTCAACATCATGCTCCGTTACGACGGACCACCGCCCACTTAGGATAACCTCCTTGGATAGAGTAATATCTTATCTCGCTCTCTACAGAAACGTGCGATGCTTTAATAGACCATGGCTTATGTAGGAAATGTTAACCACTGTTCTTTGATCACAAACCTTCAGTCCAATCCAAAGGATTTGCAACAAAACTTTTACTCATTTTTAAAAAAGGACTCCTTTAATATCATCTCTGCTAGGATGGACCACGGTCTGTGAAGGAACACAAAACCTAGAAAAGCGTGCAAACAACCGTTTTACACATTCTAGACTAAATGTCAGCTCTGCTGAGCCTCACATCCTTTGCTTCTTTATAGTTTAAAAATCGTGATCTGTTAACATTTAAAGTATCTATCACGAAGAGTATACAAAGGTCCAATAGGACTACAAATCAAATGAATTGAATTCTAAGAATTTCTTTCTTAGTACTATAACCAGCCCGCAGAAGCTGCAACATCTGTTAACCAAAGTCATATTTTGTCATCTTTCATTGGCATGCCTTCCCAATATGGTAGTTTATCTAATGGAGACAAAATGATGTTCCTCGTTCCTTTAATAACTTTGTTTTAATAATATCTAATATAACCCGTTATCAGGGCTTGCTAAAAGTCACTTTACAGCAGCCTATTGCTGCCATCATGACAAAAAAAAGAGAAACTGTTCATGTCTACATATATTTTTCTTGGTATTACTACTTAACCAACGTATCTATGTTGGCTATAACAACATTATATCATTGAAACTTTCTTGTTATTACACAAAAACAACAAATCTCATTAAACAATAAATGCTTCTCATCATACTAGAAACATAAAAATCATAGTTTTCATGCAAATAAGCGGTAGTCGATTAAATTCCTACTATTGTCATGGTATAAGCAACCCTGTGGAAACTTGATTACTCACGTTACGTCTAGGATTATACCGGAGCTTGCTTTTACTCGTTCATTTAAAAACAAGAAAAGCTAACCATTTAGCCGCCTGACTGCAGTTTCGAGGCCTACCTGGCACCCATTGTCTCGGCGTGTCCTCAGCTTCGACGCTGGCCGGCCCACTCCTCTCCACTCAGTCAGTCGGTGCAGCGGCAAACAGCGTTGACACTCAGTTGACAGTTCACTTGTTAGACATTCACAACGAGGACGTAACATTAACACAAACTCCGTGGGGAAACGTCACGACGACAACATGTGTCGTGTTCTCTCATGTCTGCTTCACTTCCACTTTTCAGCCCTGTGACGCATATAAGCCACACCCACCCCAGCCTGGCGGCCAATAGGAACCAACAGGTGGATTATGAGGTGAAACTATACACAGGTGAGAGATGCTCAGCCAAAGTCAATCGGTCCGTATAATGTGGAACATGTACCAGGAGATCCAAACCAAAGACTACAGCAACAGACCTGGACATGACACTGTTGACATATATCTCTAATTCCACCCTGCAGCGGTACCAACATACACTCCCTGAGGTAAAGCAATGCTTCAGCCAGTGCTGTGCTAATGATATGTAGCAATGTTAAATAACTAGTTTGCAAAGAATTACAAAGTGCAGCTTTATATTTGAAATGGTTATGTTTAATCTTTTTTTTTTTTAAACTATTTTAAGGTAAAAAAAAAAAAAAAATGACGTGTGTTCCTAGTATTATGAAATCAACCAGGGCTGTCACTGTGTGTTCATACTGGGAGCAGCTTGGCTAATGCTAACCCTTGTGTTGTGACTGTGAGAGAAAAGTGAGGAAGACCGGACACCTTCATGACGATGTATCATCTCCATAGCAACCACTCTTTGTACTTCTGTCTAACTTCCGACTTTCAGGCTTTTTTGTAGCTGGATCTATCATGTGTTGCGTCTAAATATGAAGGTGGATAACGCTAGTGATAGTGAGATGCTTGCTACAGCTGCATTTCTAGTGAGGAAACGGCAAAAACATGTTATTTCTCTGATTCACGGGTTTGTTCTAACGCCGCTCGCTCTCTTCAGTCACTGTAGCTCGCTCCACCACATACGGTGCTCGCGGATGGTCGTTGAGCCTCTGTGTAAAACTCTGCTTTTCCAACCAGCTGACAGTTTGTAACATTGAACTAAAATGGATCATGGATCAATTTATTTCTATAGTTTGTAGCTGTCTTGACCAGATGACTTCGCTATTGGCTGTTGAAACAGGTGACGCTCCTTTTGTTCTGAAACCAGCCTCTGGAGACTCGACCAGTCCACCATCAGCTGGCTTGAGTCGAGGGCCAAAGTCCTGAGCTCATCTGATTGGGGGTTTCTTTAGAGTCTGGCTGAAAAAGTGAAACGTGAACAGTTTTTGATCAGGTTGCTCACGGTGTAGACACACACGTGGTCCACTCATTCAGAAACAATTTAGTTGAAGTGGTACACATGAAGATTCATAAGCACATGATACAATATTTACTCTTACAATGTTGGATCATGTACACCTCATCCAGTGCTCTGAATTCTAGTTAAGAAGGACGTTTCGATATTAGTTTAGCATTTGCAGAATGTACTTTAAAGGTGCTCTAAGCGATGTCACGCGTTTTTTAGGCTACAACAGTTTTTGTCACATACAGCAAACATCTCCTCACTATCTGCTAGCTGCCTGTCCCCTGAACACACTGTAAAAAACCATCTCACTCTCTGCTAGCTGCCTGTCCCCTGAACACACTGTAAAAAAACATCTCCTCACTATCTGCTAGCTGCCTGTCCCCTGAACACACTGTAAAAAAACATCTCACTCTCTGCTAGCTGCCTGTCCCCTGAACACACTGTAAAAAAACATCTCCTCACTATCTGCTAGCTGCCTGTCCCCTGAACACACTGTAAAAAATGCGGTCTCAGCCCAGGCTCCACAAACGGCAACAAAAACAAACTGCACCACCAAACATAACAAACGGTGTTCCAGCCAATAACCGACAGCACCGCAGCAGCGTTAGCACGTAGGCTACTTCCACACTGTTTCCTGACTGTTTCAGGAAGCACAGAAGGGAGGGGCAGGGGACGGGATGAGGAGGAGGAGGAGGAGGGAGGGGCGAGCTAGCCTCCTCTAGTTTGACAATACTGAACGTCAACAAGAAGTAACGTCACCCAACATCGCTTAGAGCACCTTTTAAAGAACCAAAAATTCTCCTTAGGTTGATTCTGTCAGTAGAATATTTATTTTTTTAAGATTATTTTTGGGGCATTTTAGGGCTTTATTATATAGGACAGCTGAAGTTGTGAAAGGGGAGAGAGGAGGGGAATGACATGCAGCAAAGGGCCGCAGGTCGGAGTCGAAGCTGCGGCCGCTGCGACAAGGACTGAGCTTTAGTACAGGGGGCACACGCTCTACTAGGTGAGCTATCCAGGTGCCCCTGTCAGTAGAATATTTGACAGTACATACTCAAAGGTCTTTTGTGTTCTTGCATGTAAGTTTAAGATTTTCAATCTTTTATTTTTATCCAGTTGGCACGGATTTCCTGACCGCTAATCTGCCACTGTTGATGCAGGAATAAGGAGGTGTCCATGATTTTGTTTTTCTTTTCTTTTTTTAACTGTACAAGCATGTCATGAGATCTGTTCAACTGCTGTTCTCTTCTGAAGGTGCTACTTTAGCTTGAACAACGCGATCAGTGTTTTTCACAGCCTAAACCACCAGTGAAAACAATTAGAAAGCCCTTGACATTCTCTCGGAGCACAGTGTACTCCTGATGCCAATGCCCGAGCTGTAAAACTTAGCAACTTAGAACCCAAAATAATCACTCTCTCTTTCCACTCCACACACACACCCCTAAATATACACCCAAACACCTCCACACACACACAGCTACTTTCCCTTTTTTTGGCTGTTTGTGTGTGATTGATTTAGCATGTTGCTGTGGCAACAGTGGCCAAATCAAGTGAATGTGTAATTTCACAAGTACTCCGGTGTAAGAGCCATGTTGTATTGTTTACAGTTTTAGTATTTTTTAGCTGCCATACTTGTTATTTAATGTTGAATTCAGCTTTTGCTTGGGCATGAAAGTGCACAAAGATGTTACATTTTAATTTCATTAAATCACAATTCTGGTTCAGGCAGACATGAAAGTATAACTCGAACACGATATTTTAACTGCCCTCAATGGCACAAATCAGAGTGAGGGCACAGTTCTTTCCCACAGAAAAGAACGCTGTGCTCACGTTATGGCAGAAAGCAAAGTTTAGCTTTTAATGGGCGATACTGTCTATCATCCTTTAGATTAAGCTGTTAGGTATGGAACAACGTTCCCTTTAAATGATGTTTGCCTCAGTCTCTAGCGCTGCCCTAACGTACTTTTAAGCTTCCTTTTAAATCCTACTGATACTTGGCAGCATGACCCGGCCTTACATTGTATCTGCTTAGGCTAAACTACAATGTCTCTCAGTAACTTATGTTTCGTTGAGTTGGGACCATGACACAAGTTATTATAGGTATTAGTAGTGTACAAGTTTTAAAACGGTTCAAATATGTCTTTTGTTCACACTTTTGGTAACGTTCACATTCACAAGTTTTCTATAGGTGTTTGCAATCATAAGTTCTCCAGGTGTTTAGAACAGACTGTCAGTTATAAAACGTACACGCAGGGGCGGAGCCAGACGTAATCATTCAGGGCTCAGCCTAAAGATAGGGGGCATGCTTCATTTATGGCAGCTATATGCACTATTTTTTTTTTAAGACATTTGACAATAAAATAGCTAAAAACCTGTACATCATTTGGAAAAAAACATCTTGTAGAGCTTACATTCTCTTTTGTATCTAACTGTTCTCCTGTCTTCATCGTTCTGGAACCAGAACACCACAAATGTTGAGGTTGAATTATTTTCACTCCTGCCGCCTAACGAGAGGCAAAAATTGTCTGATGTGAATTTCTTTTTAAATTACATAACATAGGTAGGGTAGGAATTTGGTGTGAACAGCATTACTAATCTTCAAATGAAGGCGATACTTCCCCAATAATATAACTTTAACTCCATAGATTTGCTGGGCCTGTCGGAGTGACTGAGGGGGAAATGACACAAAGTTGAAGTTATTTTAAAAACCTAAAAGATTAGAGGCTTTTGAGAAAACATTGGGGGCTGGAGCCCCAGAAGCCAGCCCCTTTGCTCCGCCCCTGCTTGCAAGTAGCTGAAAAGTTGCATCACATATTAATGCAGACATACAATTACCATGGCCTTAAAGCTTTGTGTGTACCCTCCAGTTAATCAGCTGTACTCAGTGCCATAACTTTCTGTATTTATTCAGTATGTAGCTTTATAAAGCACTCTCATGTACTATATAACAGTTAATAACTAAGTTAGGTATAAGGTTTTGTCGTGTGTTAATGCTGCATTGTAAACTGAATCAATGATCACTGCTGCTTATTGCGAAGCCCTTCTGTCTGTTATGCATGTCGCTTCGAAGCCTATGCAATGCCTGGCTCAAATCCTACATTGTGTCCATTGATACCTTATGCAACATATGAAACGACTTGAATCTCCTGAGCACAACTGGTCCTTTACACATACTGTGCATGTGTGGCAAACATACAGCAGAAAAGCTGCCAGAATAGTTTGAGTACACTTGTTATGCAAAAAAAATGTCCTAAATGCCAGTGTCTGCTCTCAGATCGAGGTATTCATTATGAAAATATGCAGGTCATGATTGACAAATGAGAGCTTTTTTAAGTCTATTTAATAAGAAGAACAAAAGCTCATATTATTCAAGAGTGCTCGTATTTAACCAATGTTTTTTTTTTATTCTGATGAAATAAAAATGCAGTTTGAATATGTTGTGCTGGAATAAATTTTTTGTGTTTAACAATGTAAAGAATATGATCTTGTGACTACCGTTGCCAGGGGCTCTCTGTTTTCCACCACCGTCATACATGAATACATACAGGCAGGTAAGACACCTTTGGAATCATTTGTCACTTTTTGTACTAACCATTTCCATCTACTTCCTGTCTTTGTGTGAAGCTAGGCTGAACATGTAACCATTTATATATCTCCACTGCACACACAGGAAGGAACAAACTACTGAACATCTTATATCTATACTTAAACTAATTCATTTTCCAGTATGGGGGACTGTTCTTTTAAAGAGCTTGAACTATAAGAGATTGATTATATAAACACCGGTGGGGCAGAAAGTATTGAGAGACGGACTAACACATTTCTAGTTTTTGTCTTTTTGTGGAATTTTTTGACTGACAAAAAAAAAAAAGTAGAATAATACCATCCTTATGTTTAAATATCAAATGATACAGTATACTGTAAAAGTGGACACAGAAGTTCATGTTGTACAATTACACACTAATAGTTTGTTCAAACCAAAGCAAATTTATCGCGTGGCACAATCCCATACAAAGTTAATGCAAAGACGCAAACTTGGGAATTGTTCGCCAGACAACAAGAATGCCGTAAATATGCAAAATTCGGTCAACATTTGCGTGACGCTGTGTCACCAAATCCCATCAGTGTTGAGATTCTCCGGACGAATCAGAAAGGCCAGAAAAAAATATTGTAGCCGTCAATGGGCGGTGAAATTCACCGGACTGTTTGTGCCTCTGGATGATGCGTTTGTTTTTTACCTCGAATCTGGGATTTCCGCAACAGGTTCTAAGCAGCGATAGGGGTTACTGCGGCCATATTGATAATGGGGAAAAATGGCAGAAAGAAACACTGTTGGTATCTCGCACAAGTAACGCAAATTAACACAAACGATCCCATGGTCAAACTCCTGCAAGTAACGAGGCGAGAATTTGCTTTTTAATGGTCTAATCATTTCAGCTGGACATTTTTGGGTAGTTTAGTTTAAAATAAAACATATTTTATAAACTACATGTGCTTTGTGTGCAAAAATCTTAATTTGTAAAGTAACTAGTAACTAAAGCTGTCAGATTAGTGGAGTAAAAAGTACAATATTTCTCTCTGAAATGAGTAGAAGTAGAAAGTGGCATGAAAAGAGAAGACTCAAGTAAAGAACACGTACCTCACCATTTGTACTTAAGTATTTACCTGAATAAATGTACTTGTTACTATCTCCTGCTACCACAGTTCATTTTCTCCAGGACATTATCATGATGTTTTCATCGTGTGATCTACATGCCTGTGTGTGTCCATACGCCTCCTACGCTGCTCTCACCTCGGCTTCTCAGCCAGGCCCACCGAGCTGTGCTGCAATCTGGAGCTCACGCTCTGCCAACTCTATGGAGCAAAAATACCAGAGCAGTTTCTCTACCAAACAAGGTGCCAGTCCTCAGCCATCTGCAGCACTGTAGAAAAATGTAGAATAAAATAATTTCTAGAAACTAACTCTGATATCTGTAGCCAAACCACAGAGTTACTCAGTTTATGGCCAGTTAATCAAAGCTTTTACATTTTGTGTTCCACAAATGTTTTCACGTTTTCTAAATAGATAAAAAAAATACTGATTACTGTTATAATGAATACTGCTGTATCACAATATAAATGTATGTCTTTTGTGGACAACAAATACGTGTGTGTGTGTGTGTGTGTGTGTGTGTGTGTGTGTGTGTGTGCTGTGTGTTTGGTCTGTACACACCTTAAGTTAAAGCATTATGGGCCAGATGTTTCTTGCATGCCCCTCTCTTGATCCCATCTGTCCTGTGTCTGTCATTATTGTGAAGGTGAACCTGTCTCTAAAACAGCATTTAGAACATCTAAGGATTAAAAACTCTATTTATACACAGACTGATACAAGTCTTTTAGGATTAGCAGGTCACAGAGTCTGGCTGTAATGTGTGTGTGTGTGTGTGTGTGTGTGTGTGTGAAGGTTTTTATACCAGTTGTGTGAAACACATTATGTACAGCATAAACTTCTGTGGGGAAAATGCTGAAACTCTGGCGGTGTACTGCTCTGTATGCTTCTGCAGAATACTCTCAAATGATAATTGGCTAAAACCCTATGTGTATCATAGCGCTGAAATATGGTTAAAAGCTATCACTTTTTTCTGAATCGGCTACTGCATATGTTTTATCATTCAGATTTACGTAATCTCTCTTGAATTATAGAGTTGCATCTTTTTTTAGTAAGCCAGGTCTATCATTTATGATGCATCTCGTGTGTGTGTGTGTGTGTGTGTGTGTGTGTGTGTGTGTGTGTGTGTGTGTGTGTGTGTGTGTGTGTGTGACTATATTCGTGGGGTCCAAAAACCGGGAATACAGTGTTAAGGTTAGGGTAAGGGGCTAGGGAATGAATTATGTCAATGATGGGTCCCCACAAAGATAGTGAAACGCACTGTGTGTGTGTGTGTGTGTGTGTGTGTGTGTCTCTCTCTTCACTCAGACACACACACAGGGCCCATCAGATAGGCCCATCAACCTGAATCCACTCACTCCACATCCCAGCATGCTCTACCAGTCTTAGCATAATGCTGAGATCAACAGAGATAACATCCAGGGGGAAAAAAGCAGAACGTCAGTAAAGATAAGTGAGGGAACGCCAGTGAACCAAAGTTTTTTGTTTTAATATCAGTTGAATTAGATGATCTCATAGCAGGAAGAAAAACGAAATGCTCGGTCTCCCTTTATTGTGAGTCCATTCGGGAGACTTTAAGTTATGTGAAGTGGGGCTTCTGATGGAGGAACCCCGGGCGCTGGGAATGATGGGAAGAGGAGGTGAACGGGGTGGAGGAGGGTCTCTTGGATTTTGCCTGAAATGACAACTGACAGCAGCAGAGAGGAGAACAGATTTAAAGGTTGAATGCAACAGCATAGGGCTGCACGATATGACGCAAATAATTGCACGTTCTACCTCGATAACGATAGATGAACGATAATTAACTCTTGTGTTGTCTTCCCGTGCAACTTTTAGTTTTTCTGGGTCAGAAAGTTTTGGTCTTCTTTTTTGACACTTTTCCCCGATGTTTTCGTCACTTTTGTTCGATGTTTTTTAAGGTCTTCCCAACGTTTTAGTCAATTTTTTCCACGTTTTTTTTGTCACTTTTTCCGACGTTTTTGTCGACATTTTTCTGTGCTTTTCCCCACGTTTTTGAAGCTTTTTTTCTGACATCTTTGTCACTTTTTTCAACGTTCTTTTATCAATTTTATTTTTTCAATCAAATGCTTTAAAATTGAACAAAACACCCAAATTCAATCAAAGTAATGAACTGATAATTTATTTGACTTGTGAAGAGCGTTGTACAAAACAATCCACTTAATTTGTTTTTGACAATTTGGTTAAAAAGAAACCCAAATTTCTGATATAGAAACTTTTTGAAAATGGGTCACATTTCACCCGAGGACAACAGGAGGGTTAATCACGTTGTTCTAAATCATCTTTTCTGAAGCCAAAATGTTTCCAGACGACAGACATGCTCAGTTGACTCGGACTCGTTGTTTGAGTTATCCTCCGTTATGCTTTCCATGCGGCTGACTGGTCCGGGAGAAGTCACGTGACTACACACGCGGTAGAATGTTTTAGGCCTATCAACAGGAACACATTATTGAAATTATCGTCATGGGAAAAATACGTCGATAACAGCATCAGAATTCCGTTGTCGATGCATTTTCGATTAACCGTCCAGCCCTACATCAACGCGATGGCTCACGGAGATTGTGGCAAATCTGGTTGGTTCAACTGAAAGAGTAAGCGCCCACATTCAGCTGATGACACAGCTGATGAGGTAGAGAGAGAGAGAGAGAGAGAAAATGGCAAGTGTTGTCTTTTCCTGGTTTTAAAGGCTGCATTACAGTAAAGTGATGTCATTTTCTGAACT